>NC_044330.1:87524794-87827824 GCF_007399415.2 Gopherus evgoodei
GAAGAGTTTCTTTTGGAGAACCAGTAGTCACAAAAACCAGAAGTCCAATAGCCCCTCCATTCCAATATCTAGTTGGCTAACTTGAACTACCAGAAAGTGTTCACTAGAAATTTCTGTTAGGGAACCCAAACTGTCTTAATACCATGATCTTAATGGGATGAAATCAGGGGGCCCAGATAATCTTCATCCAAGAATATTAAAGGAACAGGTACATGAAATTGCAAGTCTATTAGCAAGAATTTTTAATGAATCTGTAAACTCAGACTGGAAAATTGCTAACATAGTTCCTATCTTTAAGAAAGGGGAAAAAAAATGATCCGGGCAACTACAGGCCTCTCAGTCTGACATCTTTATTATGCAAGATCTTGGAAAAAAATTTTGAAGGAAAAAGTAGTCAAGGACATTGAGGTCAATGGTAATTGGGACAAAATACAACATGGTTTTACAAAAGGTAGATCATGCCAGACCAATTTGATCTCCTTCCTGGAGAAGGTAACAGATTTTTTAGACAAAGGAAATGCCGTGGATCTAATTTACCTCAATTTCAGTAAGGCATTTGATACAGCTCCACACAGGGAATTATTAGCTAAATTGGAAAAGATGGGGATCAATATGAAAATTGAAAGGTGGATAAGGAACTGGTTAAAGGGGAGACTACAACTGGTCGTACTGAAAGGTGAATTGTCAGGCTTGAGGGAGGTTACTAGTGGAGTTCCTCAGGGACTGGTTTTGGGACCAATCTTATTTAGTCTTTTTATTACTGACCTTGGCACAAAAAGTGGGAATTGTGCTAATAAAGTTTGCGGATGACACAAGGCTGGGAGGTATTGAGAAGGACCGGGATATCACACAGGAAGATCTGGATGACCTTGTAAACTGGAGTAATAGTAATAGGATGAAATTTAATAGTGAAAAGTGCAAGGTCATGCACTTAGGGATTAATAACAAGAACTATTGTTATAAACTGGGGAGGCATCATTTGGAAGTAACAGAGGAGGAAAAGGATCTTGGAGTGTTGGTTGATCACAGGATGACTATGAGCCACCAATGTGATATGGCTGTCAAAAAACGTAATGCAGTCTTGGGATGCATCAGGCAAGGTATTTCCAGTACAGATAAGGAGGTGTTAGTACTGTTATACAAGGCACTAGTGAGACCTCATCTGGAATACTGTGTGCAGTTCTGGTCTCCCATGTTTAAGAAGGATGAATTCAAACTGGAACAGGTTCAGATAAGGTCCGAGGAATGGAAAACCTGTTATATGAAAGGAGACTCAAAGAGCTTGGCTTATTTAGCCTAACCAAAAGAAGGCTGAGGGGAGATATGATTGCTCTCTATAAATATATCAGAGGAATATATACCAGGGAGGGAGAGGAATTATTTAAGCTCAGTACCAATGTGGACACAAGAACAAATGGGTATAAACAGGCTATCAGGAAGTTTAGACTTGAAATTAGATGAAGGTTTCTAACCATCAGAGGAGTGAAGTTCTGGACCAACCTTCCTAGGGGAGTAGTGGGGGCAAAAGACATATCTGGCTTCAAGACTAAGCTTGATAAGTTTATGGAGGGGATGGTATAATGGGATAGCCTAATTTTGGCAATTAATTCATCTTTGACTACTAGCAGTAAATATGCCCAGTGGCCTGTGATGGATGTTAGATGGGGTGGGATCTGAGTTATTATAGAGAATTCTTTCCTGGGTGCTGGCTGGTGAGTCTTGCCCACATGCTTAGGGTTTAGCTGATAGCCATATTTGGGGTCAGGAAGGAATTTTCCTCCAGGGCAGATTGGCAGAAGCCCTGGGGGGGTTTCGCCATCTTCTGCAGCGTGGGGCATGCGTCACTTGCTGGAAGGTTCTCTGCACCTTGAGGTCTTTATTGAGGCCTTCAATAGCTCAGACACAGGTTTGATACAGGAGTGGGTGGGTGAGATTCTGTGGTCTGCATTGTGCAGGAGGTCAGACTATTTGATCATAATGGTCCCTTCTGACCTTTGAGTCTATGAGTCTCAATGCAAATAGCTCAGAAAAAGAAGAAAATTTTAACTAGTTTAGAAATCACTAACTGTGACCTGTGGCATAGTAGAGAGAGCATTGGATCCACATAGGAGAGCTGGGTTCTATTCATGGCTCTGCCACTGGCCTGATGGGTGACCTTGGGTAGGTCACTCGCCTCCCTATGCCTCAGTTTCCCCATCTGTAAAATGGGGATAATAATTTATTTCTGTGGTAAAGCACTTAGAGATCTACAGGTGAAAATGTTACATAAGAGTTAGGTATTATAATTATATATGAAACTGATAAAGTATCTGTATCTTGGGATCTTCCAGGACTAGACCCAAGTGCTATACCATTAAGAAGCTGGGAATCTCCCCTTTTAAATGGTCTGAAGTTCCTGTACACTTGAGGCCTGATTCTCTGTTGCTATGCACCTTGTATAATCATTGAGACGAGGGCAAAGTAGGTATAAAATATATTCTACATATTCATATAAATCAATTTTCATATTATAACAGCAGTAATGATATTTTTGTAGGGCACTTCCTGGGGTAAATGGTCCAAGGCATTGCACTCCTTCCATCTAGTAACAATTTCTTGGGCAATTATTATTAATTTGTTTTTTATATTATGGTAGCAACTAGAAGCATTAAACAGGTGCTTTTGTGCTAGGTGCTGTGCAAATACAGCCTTGCCAACTCTTGCAATTTGAAGGTCTCATGATATTTGGTGTTTTTTTTAAAGCCCCAGTTCTTGGAGTCATGTTATTTCATAAGAATGTTAGCTTTCGCTTTTGAAAAACAAAGTTTCTAGCCATTGTTGTTACAGAGGCAAGCTATATGTGTCCCAAGTGTATCCTATGTTAATCAGAAGATAAGTAAAATATTTTTAATCTTATGATTTTTAAGCCAATTTCATGATTTGGGAGGGGAGAGGGCTGACTCATGATTTTTTAATGCTCAGGGTTGGCCAAACTGCAAATTTTTAATAAATTACAGTTCCGGTCTCAAATAGCTTACAGCCAAAGTCCCCAATCGTACAAATATATATAGATATATATACATGCTTAACTTTAAGCACAATTAGTGCTACTGACTTAAAGTTAAGCATGTGAGTAAGTGTTTGCAAGATAGGGGCCAGAATTCACTGTGCTTTTATAGTTATTTCTCAAACAATGGTCAACACTGATTGATACTTCTGAACCAATGAATCCTAAATGCAGTTACACAGTGTGGCCCTGATCCCGCTAGTGGAAATGCCCTACCAGATCCTTGAATCCTTGTGAAGGCTTGATCAATTTCAGGGCTCCACATGGGTACAAAAATCCATTGGTGTGGAGCTTCTTGCAGGATCTAGCCCTTACATAAGAAAGTCAGTGGAACTATTCATGTGTCCAGATACTCATGTGTATTAATATTGGCAAATTTGGGCCGATTGATGCCAAATGCCTCTTAAATTGTAAGCTCTTTGGGGGCAGGGGCTGTCTTTTTGTTCTTTGTGCATACAGTGCCCCCCTAGCAGGATGGGGTTCTGCTCTATTATTAGACATTCTGCGGCCCCAAGCACGGAGGGTCCACTGGTCCTGCACGCCTGCGGGAGGTCCGCCGAAGCCCCCAGACCAGTGGACCCTCCACAGGCAAGCTGCCGAAAGCACCCTGCCTGCCGCCCTAGCGGCAACCAGCAGTGCCCCCGCAGCTTGCCGCCCCAGGCACGCGTTTGGAGTGCTGGTGCCTGGAGCCGCCCCTGATTATTAGGGCTCTGATATGCTACCACAACACATCCTACTAATAAATAACAATCATGGCTTGTGAGCTCCAGCGATTTTCCCTGTATACATTGCTTTGTTTGCCCTGGCCTTGCCTTGCCTTTCGCAGATGCTCTGCTCTGCCTTTTAAATGTTGTTCACTGTCCTTGCCCATTCCGTTATCCCCAGTTTTGCCTCATTTCTATTTGATTTTTCGATCAGCTCCCCGTATCTGATCCATTTATCCCCCGCCCCCAATGTGCTTGGGTGATTCCAGCTGGGAATTCTCTTTCCCCAGCCCGTGCTGCACAGCGCGCGCCCCGTGGCCTTAGCAAGGCTGCGCTCCGGGGACTGGCTGGCCAGCAGCTCCGGGACGGTCCTCGCCCAGCGCGCGGGTTGGGCCCACAGGGACGCGCTCCCGATCTCTCAAAGCGCCAGAGCTGTAACCTCCCTGCCGGCCCGACCGCTCTCAGCCCTGAGGCTCGAGGAAGGGACCAAGCCCCGCCCCGCGCATGCCCAGAGCAAAGCTAAGCGCCAATGGAAAATTGGCGGCACAAAAATTGAGTGCACAGGCGCTTCACTGTGGCTTCACTTTTCCCACTGCACAGGTGCTTAATCTCCGCGCATGCTCAGTAGGAACGCTGGCCGCCATTTGCTCATGCGCAGTAGCAGACAGAACTCCGCTGGTTTGGGATGCAGAACGCCTTTTGTTGATCCCGCGGCGGGGCTGGGCGGCGCTAGGACCCGGCGGATCCGGCTCGCACGCGGGTTTTTCCTCCTCCTCCTCCAGAGAAAGAGCGATGGCGGCCCGTTAGCGGCGCGTGCAGGCGGCGGGGCTGGGACTGCGCCGAACGCACCGGGGCCATGGGGGGCGGCGCGGCCTGGCCCCCTGCGTGAGGCGCGCCGGGCCCGCGCGTCCCCTCCGAGCGCGGCGCGGCCCTGTGGCGGCGAAGGCCGCCTGCCCTCCTCCCGCCCGGCCGGTGCCGGCGCATCCCCCGGGCCAGGGCGCGGCGGCCATGGCCACCGAGCTGGAGCCCCCCGCCTCGGGCGCGGCGCCGCTGGAGGCGGAGGAGGACGAGGAGCACTGGTTGTACGGGGGTAGGTAACCGGGCGGCGGCCGTGCCTGCGCCGAGTCGCCGCGGGGGATGCGCTGGGCGAGAAGCGCCCAAGCACCCCTCGGCCGGCGGGCAGGGTGCGGGGTCTGTCCGCACTGCACCTCACCCAGGCTCCGGCTCGGCTCTGGGCCCAGCCCGCCCACAGTAACCAGCCTGAGTGGGGCCAGCAAGCGCTCATGACCCTGCCGGGGGGCGGGTCCCAGCCCCGCGGTGACTGGGGTCGTTCGGCAGTGCGGACGCAGCTCAAGCCGCAGACCCGAGTCTGTATAGTGCAGTGTGGACATGTTAGCGCAGCTGTGAGACTGGGGTCTAGCTAGTGTAAAGCCAGGCTTAACGATACTGTGTGGATGTACAAGCGCAGGCTTGGAAACAGAGTGCATAGACCCAGGTTTGTAACGCTGTGTAGGCATATCCTAGGAAAGCCCTCACTAGTCAGAAGGCAAAGTAAACTAGGATAGAGCACAGGCGCTCTCCAGATTATGGTCTGCCTTCCCCTGAGCTTCTGAGCAGCCACATTCCCTTCTCCTCCTGGGGAGGTGATGGAGTTGACTAATGGATGTGTAGGTTAATCAAGGAGCCTCTCCATATCCAGTACATGCCTATGTGATGGTCTTGTATTAGATTCCACTGACCATTGCAAGATTTTATGTCGGGAGTGGAATAGGGATCGTGGGAATAGGGTTGTGGCACTGCTGATAGACCACAATCAAATGAAAGACTCTTACTTATTTAACCTGTCTAATCTATCAGTTAGTTTTTTTTTCTGTAGACTCCATGGGGTTTCGGTAGATTTTTCTCCTTCCCTTTGCTGAAGTTTGTGTGTATGTACACACATATACCCTACTAATTTTCCTTACTTTGTTGTCCTAGCCATTGTGTGTGATACTACTGTCATCCTTTACTGGCTTATGTTTGTTTCAGCTTGTAAACTCCTTCAGGGTAGAAACTTGTTACTTTCAGTTGTTTGCAAAGGGTCACACATGCTTATGGCACTATATCGATAATAGTAAGTCTGAATCCACTACCTCAGCTGGGTGAGCTGGAGTTGGAGTTGGAGTTGACCTTCCATCAGAATCTTTTTCTTCTGTCACAGTCTTTGATGCTGTTTAATACAGTATAGGATTTTTTGGCTTGTATATGATCACTTTTTAACAGTGATAAGATAATGAATTAAGTGGGGCAGAATGAAACTCTAATAGCAAGACATTGGCGTGCATAATAACTTTTAAAATCTGTCATATTTGGGCCCCTGGATTGATGCCAGTGGACCCCTGTGCCACTTGGGGCTCCCTATGTATCCAAGTGAAGGGTCAGAGCCTGGGTTTGCTGGCAGAGCATTCTTGGAACAGTTACCAGGCATCTTTTTCAATGCTCCATCACTTCATGCGTTTCCTACCATTGTGAGACCTTACATTTTTTTTGGTCAATTAAGGTCAGTATATTTTCTGGTCTCTTGATTTTTGCTTTTGCAAACTTCTTGACTTGAGGTCGTGTTCCCACCTAGCCTGGTCTCTTTCTCCCACAGAAAAAAATGTGTGAAGACTCTTGGAGCCAAGATCCATACCTGGCTTGATAGGTGCCTTTATTCATTCTGTTGCATAATCTGGGGTCTGGCATTCAAAGGCCTTTTTTAATTCTGTCAGTTGTCAAGGATGTGTAATCTTACTTTTTCATTGCTTTATTTCATATTGAGCTTTGCTTGGAAATAATCATTACTTATAATGTGTGTGTGTATATGATAGTTTTTTTTCCCCAGAAGGCCCAGACTGTGTTATAAGTTCTGATCACTTTGGGTTTTGATTTAATACGTTATTTTTATCATATTTGCAGATGACACCACTGGTAAGCAAGAAGATGGACCAATTGCTAGGTAAGTCTGTAAACTAGTCACTCATAACTGTATCTGCTGGAGGGGAGAACGTTGTCTGAGCATCAGGCTTGTAATTCCTAGATACTTTGAGCCTAGTTTCAGATCTTGACAGAGTCAACTAATCCCCTTGCATCACAACAAATTGAGTTGTATGTATGTTGTACTGTTTGGACATCTTTTGGATGAGACCTTAAAAACAAGTTCAGTGGTGATATGAAAAGTTACACTGGATTCTTAATAAGATTAGAGGATTCTCGCAGTATCCTTGACCAAAATTCCCGCCCTCCCCATACTTGTGCAGTGTGGTATGCACCAGCTGTGCCTCCCTCCACTCCAGAGGTCTCTGCATTTGAATATTTTTTGTATATGTACGTATGATAGGAATTTCAGGATTGTTGAACAGGTGCCATAAACTGGAGTTCAGGGTGTTGAGAAACGCAGCAAATTGAGCCCAGTGTTTGCTGCACTTTGGGACCATTACGAATATTCTCCTTTTTGGAGCAAGCATCCTAATTCAGCCAATATGAACACACGCAAGCAACCTGTGGACTGTCTTACTGCACGATTACTTAGCAAACGTAATATCAACTATTCCTCGTGACAAGGACAGTCTCTGATTTTAGACATAAATGTACTGCTAACCTACATAAATAGTGTTCTTGTCTCTTTATGATTTACATGAGATTATCAGAAATTCTCCATAAGATAAAGGAGCTACATCCTTCAATTTATTAATGTTTGCAAATCACTTTAAAACCTTGACTGCAAAGTATTATTATATTATTTTGCTTCCTGCTGCTATTTTCCTTATAGTCCTCATTTTGAGTCTTTGTCCCACATATAAACTTTGTATGGGTTGTGAGATGTGCCAACAAGATGATTATTTGCTAAACTCTTTGTTAACCATTGAAATGCCAGTATGATGATCTCTCTGAATATGTTGACTATCCGTGAGAAGACAGTGTACACCAAATTACATGTCTTCAGTATCTCTTGACGTTCCTTGATGCAGAGGATTTTGTGAAATTATAGCAGAGCTGTAAAAGGGGCTGTTTTATTACTGCACAAAGGGTTATGTTGGGATTCAGGGGGTGGAAATAAAATGCCCAGGAATATTACCAACATAAAAGTGATGACACTAATCCTGTCAAAGTGATTGTTTGTTCACTCTTCTTAAAACTGTAGGAAAGTGGCTGTTACTTTTATATATGTGTACTTGAACTTTCAATTCACAAATTGTAATACGCATCCACAGATACTTCCTGTGATTTGAAGCTGAAGGTAACATTTGTTGCTTTTCTTTAATTCGGTGCTGGCTGATTGATCAGTCTTGGATTCTGAGACAATTCTGTGGTTTAAGATCAATGCTCTTAATCGCTTTTGATTTGGTGAAAAGAATGCCAAAGATTTTGGGGAGCTATCTGTGGCAGTTTCCTCCCGTGGTACTTCTCTTTATCTTTTGCACAATGACTTGATGCCTGTGACCTTGGAGTTGTTATGGAGTGATCTTCTTTTTGAAGCCTGTTATGCTAATTCAGTAACTAAAGTGCTTTTGCTACCACTCAGGAATTTGACCATAGTGGTACCTATGCTTACTAGGACGGCTGCTGAAATCTTTGTCTGTACTTTTTGTTTGTTCTTGGCTTAATTACTGCAATTTTTTCTTTGTGAAATTTTCCACTACCTTTCCTCCAACATGACTGTGCAGTTGATAAAGAATTAATTTAGCCTGCTTGCCTAGGTCTGTCCGTCTCTCCATAATCTTGTCTTCCTAGCCTATTAATAAGAGAGCTCCATTGGTTTACAAAATTGCAGTGGGTTGACTTTTATTTTATTTGATTCTTGGTAACCACTTCCAAGATTTTGTATTACTGGGCTCCATTATGTCAGTGTGATCTTTGGCTTCCTAGTTTAGAAGGTGTCTCCTTTTGTGCAGCCTCTAAAATGGCTTTAATCTGTTTAGTGTGTGGCCTCTGTGTGTCATGTGTTTGCAGGATCTAACCCCAAAGGGAGCAAACACTCACTAACAGGCATGGTGCTTATCCCCATGAGTATCTTCATTGACTTCAGTGGGAGTACCCCCAGTAATAACCTTTGCTCAGATGTAAGTGTTGTCATGTTTGGGCCCTTAAGTCCTCAGTTAATTTAACTTTAAAAAAAGGATTCTATTAGAATTTCAAAATAACTCTTCCAGTTCCATGGCTAAATATGCCGCCTTCTGATTTTTAGTTCCATAACACATAAGGTACTTATGATTTTTGTTGACACTGGCTTGCTTGGAAAATGCAATAAACAATACTAACGTTTGCTCCACAATCTTTAGTTAACAGAATAAATCTGAAAGGTCAATAGTGTATATTAGGATTAATTTGCAATGAATAAGGAAATGGGATGGTCTATGGGATTGTTAATTACCTGTCCTTTAATTTCCATGTGACTGGTTAAAATTCAGCCCAAGTCCTGAATAACTGAATGTTGTTGATGTTTGGTGGCTTGTAAAAAGGGAATCAATTGATCTTAATCTGATTCCTACTGGGCAGGTGTCCTCTTCACTTAAAAATGCCTATATAATTGGCAGTCTTGTTGGCAGTCTCAGGGAAAGGCCAAGGATTGAATGGACTATGGAGACTGAACCGCATTCGTACCCTTAGAAGTAGTGGGGTTGAGGCAAACTGGGAATCTTTCAGAGCTGCTGCAAGTACCTTAGCTGATCTGTGGATAAATAAGTGTTTGGTGTGCAAGGCCGCCCATCTGGCATCCTTCAGGAACTCTAAATTGCCTTTCACCAATAAAAGCAAAACCTACTGAGATTGAATTTGAGCTAACTACTCTATTACCAGTCACCAGAATCAAATATGTCTCTTGATAAAACTATGATCAGAATGTTATCTTGATTCTGTACTGATGGGCACTTTAGAAACATGAATAGGTCGCTCCATGGGTCACATGTATTTATTTTGATCTGTTATATTTGGTAGACATGCAGAATCTTCTCATCCTTTGCAAGATGCTCCTCAGGAGAGCCAGCCTGTCACCAGTGAAGACCGAGAGATGTCACAACATGTATGTGTTACAGCTATAACTGTTGGATGTGGCTATTGCGGTACAGTGCATGTTCACTACTTGTAAATATTAGTGTATAACAAGGCTCAGATAAAAAGGGACTACTACTTGTCATCTTAAATATAGCTTATTACACCTATACCATAACAAATTATTAATTAGCAATTCTGGGTGCTAATTACAGCATGTAGTTTTTCTACATAAAACGCCTGTGGTCAGAGTATTAGGTGTTGGGATTGCCAAGGTCTACTTCTGACTCAGCCATTGCCTTCTGAGATTACTCATTTTGAGCCTCTCAACTCCTCTGTACCTTAATTTCTCTGGCCCTGATTCAGGATAGCATCCCACTGAAATTGGTGGGTGTTAAATGTATGCTTAAGCACTTGCCAGAATCAGAGCCTAATGTGCAAAACTGGTGTAGTAACACTCCTAGGCAACTCCACAGGGCTGTGGTGGGAGTTAGTTTGAAAATAGTTCGGACATCCTTTGGATGAAAGGTGAAAAAATTTTTGTTTATAAAAAAATAAATTAAATAAAATTCTTGATTATTAACCAAGTGGAAAGGGAAGTCTTTGTAACAGAATCATTCTTCCTAACCTGTACTACTTTTTTGAGCTTTTAAGACTTGCGTTCTCATCCAGGTGAATTTCTTGAGTGTAAGTGTCAATGAGTCCCCATGTGTCTGTTTTACTGTTAGGCCCCCCCGAGTGGTGAAGATGAGGAGGAAGACAGTGATAGCGACAGTGATGATGATGATGATGTGAAAGTTACCATTGGCAACATTAAAACAGGAGCGCCATCGTACATGTATGTATTTCTGGTTACAGTGCCTGCTGCTTGTTTTAATAACCAACTTTCTTATTGTGATTCAGGGGGGAAAAAGCAGTTGATTTTACCATTTTAAGAGGCAGTGAGTTTAATGGCTAATGCCTGTTTCTGGCATTGGCTTACTGGGTGACCCATCTGTAAAATGAGGCTAATACTCCAGATGTCAACTGCCGTCATGTTGAATAATTAATATTGGTGGCGCACTTGACTAAGTGAAATAGAAGGTGGGAAGTAGTGCAAGTTCTTAAAGTTACTTTAATTCTTGAGGTTTTGTTGAATTTAAATGAAGAATCAAACTAAACAGCAGATGAATTAAAAGGAAGACCTGAATTCATTAATTGTTTCAGCTGTCCAATTCTTCACAGCTGAGGTATGGTGAGACCAGATTTGCAAACCAGCCACCTATCACTGAGATGGTTAAGAATCTGAGTCTGAATAACATTTACTCTTCTGTATTAGATGGAAATAAGGGGGCAGCATTTCTGGTTGCTGCTGTCAACCATCATCTTAAGGAAACCTTTTACCTGTTCATTGCAGCATATTCTAATCATTCGTTGCAAGGATAACTCCCCTCTGCTTTTGCAGGAAGGGTTTGGGGTCTAATGGATCATTCTAAAGAGTGATGCCCCATTCATGCAATCGCTGATTCATTAGAATTTTTCAAACATCCTTTTTTGGATTCTGTGTTTTTTCATTGTGAAACAGAGTGCTCCCTTCTTTTCTCATATTCTGTACAGACTTGCTGCTACAATTCTTTCCCCCATTGCCCAGCTCCATCCTAATTCTTACTCACAAGTATGGTCTCTGGCAGGATGGTACCTACAAACATTGGGGAAATCATCAGGCTCTGCTTCTGAGTCCAGACAATCTCGTGTGTTGCTGCTTATCTAAATGTACACTGCTGGATATCCATTTCAGTATGCTGCTCTCTTCACCATCAATAGCTTTACATGAAAAGTGTAATCCTAATTTTTAAAGTAATGGAGTCTTAAGTAATATAAATCACAAAGATGCTTCAGATAAAGCAAAGGTCATTGTTGGTTGGGACAACACTTTATGTTCTTCCAGTCTGCTGGGGTATATTGAGGCTAGAATGTACAACAAAAAATTCAACCCATATATTGAAATACTGATGCAAATCTCTTCTCATTCTTTTCTATCTAGGGGGACTCCTATGAATCTAAACTTAAAAACAGGTAGAGGCTATGGAACATCCTCTTCAGGTATTAATAATCATAATATTTATTTTACCATCTGTATTTTGGGGTATTTCAAACTTCTTGCACAGGCTTTTTGCTGAAGTCCCTGGCATGAATGGCTGGGCCAGCTAAAAATATTGCTTACTGTCTCAACCCTCAAAAAAGAGAATCTTCTTTAAAGCAAGTATGGGCTCTGTGCAGTGAGTTTCTTAAAGATTAGTGGCTGGCTGGGGAGAATTGATGGCCCAACATGTGTTCGAGGAACAGCCAGCTGGTAATTGATCACCTAGAAATGCCAGGCAGCCAGGTTGTAATTGCTGTTTTAAACTGAAAATGGAAAAAAAGACAATCCCTGTGTAACACAGCATCTGTTCAGGACAGGATATTACTAGAGAATTAATGCTTGGGGCTGGATTCTACTATCCTTGCTTGCACTGAGTGTTGCCTCACTGCATAAGTAGGCTTACTGAGATCAGTGGGGCTACTTGCAGTGTAAGATGTTAATCACCAGGAGTAAGGGCAGAAGACTCTGGCCCTTGACCATTAACTAATCAGTTGGCTGGAATCAGCCTTCAGTACCTCTGCCAGTTTTATATTTTACATCATATGTTGGGTTTAAAATATCTCTTCAATATGTCCTCTCCCCTTATACCCTTCTTTTCCTTTCTGTATGGGAAACTGTCTTTTTGCAATCCCTGTTTTTCCCTTTTCCCAGTCCCTTTGTGGTGATTATCTTCCCTCTGGCTGAGGAGAATTGAGGAGATGTAGTTGCCTCCAGAGTCCTTTTCTTCTTGCAAAGTGCTGAGCACCGGGGACTCCTATTGGCTCCAGTGGATTGTTGGCCTGTTGTAAAATCAAGCCCGAAGCTAACATTAAGAGTAGACCTGTCTGCGTCGGTTTTAGGGGGAGGGGGATTGCACTGAATGATCTTGAGAAAAGTTAATATTTTCTTCTGAGCTAAATCTCATAGTTGCCTAAATGGCTTATTTGGTTCATCTACAGTGCTGGTATTTTGGGGGTCTTTTTTTCTTTGTCTCCCAGCTCTCCAGGTTTAGTAGCTATAACACCATGGCCATCTATTCACAAGTCACTGGAAGTGGTTTTTTTACTACAAAGTTAGATCTGGTTACGTTTGGAAAATGGCAAATGCAGAGCTGATGTTAAATTCATAGCAGATAATAGCTATTTTAAACTGAATAATTCGCTCATCAAATTGGTGGATTAGAAACATTACATTAAAAGCAGTAACAATTTCTCTCTCTTTAAAGCCAAGTTGCAGCCCAAAGGTATTGATCTAGATGCCACAGGGAATATAAATGGATTGCCTGTAATAGAAGTGGATTTAGATTCGTTTGAAGACAAACCGTGGAGGAAACCAGGTGGGGCCTCAAAGTTTCTTGTGGTAAATATTTTCTGCAGTTCTGTTTTATTTTGTTTTTCATGCATAATTTCTGTCAAAGTGTTGCTGCCCTGGGGGATGGAGGGAGAAATCCAACAACCCTTACTGCTCAACCTCTGACTCCTCTTCTGAGCAATTAGTGATGCTAACTAGAGTTACTGAGCCATGTGCCAATTTCAGCAGTGATCAGAAGAAATTGGGCTAGACTTGTATTCTGTTTCTTACTTTCCTAAAGAAAAGTAGCTGGTCTTTATATTAACCTCTGTTTCTTAAGACATGAGACTCTGGTAGCAGTATAATAGCATTTGGACAAATCCTGAAGTCAGTTGGACTTTTTGTTAACTTCAGTGGGATCAGGATTTGGCTGTAGGTGAGAGGTGGTCTCTTGATGCACAGCCATTGGCATGCTTTAGCCCATCATGGCTAAACTCAAGGACACCCTTTGTGCAGCCTTGTCACTGGTGCTCCTTTGGAATGTCAGCGCTTGAGCTGGGAAGTACCAGGTTCATGAAGGAGCATGGGGATAGACAGTTTGTTCTTAGCAAGTTAGCATTCAATCACATAATTCCCATTGTTGTCAGTGGGAGTTGGGGCATAATCAATGTATATCATTAAGGAAAGCAATCACACTCAGTTCTTGACAGGAACATCTCTAATGTGAGTTAATGTATCAAAAAAGCCACCAAACAACCCAGTAAGGAAAATAACTTGATTTACACATTGGAAGGAAATATTGGTTGTTTCCTGCCAGTGTGCAACAGGGCAAGAGTATCTGAGTCAGAAGATGGGTTCTGCTCCAGGGTCTGCCACTGGCTAACTGTGTGACCCTGGGCAAGTTAACTCTCCATGCCTCAGCTTGTGTCTCTGTATTATGTGGATAATGATACTCACCTTTGTAGAACGCTGAGATCTATAGATAAAAATTGCTATGTAACATGCTAAGATTAAAATATAGGAAGTTTCTTTTATCTTCCATTTCTATTGGTTTTGTACTGGGGAGTTTTCTACATCAAAGTAAAAGCAGCAAAAAATCCTGTGGCACCTTATAGACTAACAGACGTTTTGGAGCATAAAAAACTAACACTAACACTAACAAACTAACAGTAACACTTCCAGACTAACACGGCTACCCTCTGATACTCTACATCAAAGTGACTCTTATGTACAAACTATAAAATACTTGAAGTGAAGTCTTTCCATTTTTCAGCCGTGTTTCATACAAAATAACTAAAGTCCAGAGAGATCCAAACACTTATTACAGCAGCCGTGCAAAATTGGCATGAAAATCTATCAGTCTTGGCATAAATCTATTCACTTGCTCCTTCATATATGGCCGGGAGCTAATATTTTATTTGCCCTTCAAAAATATGGTTGTGCTGTGTAAGTAGTGTTTTTGGAAGGCGGTGCATGAGATGTTTGATACATCTCACCCACCTGAGATGAAGGACAGTAGGAGACACAGTGGAAAATTCAAATCACTGTGTTACTTTTTTTAAAGTATTGATCAGTAGGCACTTTGTGATGAAGGGATGTTGTGTAGATGTAAATAGAAAATTTATCCTTTTCTTCTGCAGGGGATTTGACTATGAAGTGAAAGAGAGACTAGGAAGAGAAGAAGTTAGGAAAGAACAGAATTAGAGCAGTGATACCAGTAAAATCCAGAGATACGAGCGTGGGGATCATTATTGTCCTGCTGACCCATCTCTGGACCAGGAATGATCTACATAGTCATAAAATAATGATTTTGAAGTATGGATTGAGGTAAAATTTAAAGCACAAGCTCAGCCCATCTTCTTTGTGCTACTTCAGTAGCCTCTTCCTTAGCAGCCTTCTGGGCTATGTCCTAGACAATAAGATTAGTCAGCAAAATAGTCTCTCCTTAATAAGCCCTAAAATTATCACCAATGTCATAGCGGGTTAATACAAATTGAGAGATCTCAGTTCAAATCCTGGTTGAGATCACAACTGAACAATAAGTCTGTGCGGTTTAAGCCATGTTATAAAGGCTGCAGTTTAGCACAGTGGGCAGGCCCTGGTGTAGAGAACCTCTAATCAGAACAGCAAAGGGCAGTCCAGCTCGGAATAGAAAAGCATTGGCAGAGCAAAGATGGAAAAAATCTGTGCCACTGACAGTTTTCATCAGCATTAAACTCCTCCATAAAATTATGAAAGGACTAATACAGGATACCACTATGAAAAACTAAATCAGTGAAGAACTGTCTGTGAATTCACATAAGTTACTGTCTCTCTTACAATATCCTGAATTTGTGGTGAACTTTGCATCCACAGGGTCCCAGAGCACTTCATATTTTGGCCCCTACTAAGATGTACCCACCTCTTACGAGGAATGCAACAGTTTTGAAACTCTCACACCAACACTATACAAAGTTCAGAACAGAAAGTGAAGAACAACCCCATGTCCAATTCTCTATTGGAAATTTTAAATTCTCCATGTAAGCATTTCAGGAGCGATTTGAGAGTGCACGTGTTCTCCGAGTTGCTCTGTTGATTTGTGGCTTAATTTTCAGGTGCTGACCTTTCTGATTACTTTAATTATGGATTCAATGAAGACACATGGAAAGCTTATTGTGAGAAACAGCGACGGCTTCAGCTTGGACTGGATCCCTCTCCACCTATCAGCAGTGAGAATAAGATCACAGTAAGTAACCTGCTAGCCAGTGTGTGGGTGCAGCACAAAAGCCTGCTCATTTTGTGGGCACATAAGTGCAAGTCTAAAAATGGAAGCTGGTTTAGCAATGTGATCCTGGAATGTTAACTGAAAGGCAAGCTGTCAAGAATGATGGACCTGGACATTTTTTTAGTGGAGGTGACAATTTTAACTCTTCCCCCGGCTAATAAATTGTTCTCTTGCCTGGTTGAATGACGCACTCCAGCAAACATGGAGATTGTTGACATGATGGCAAATAAAAATCCCCTGGGATGGTGAGACTTAGGTGTATTCCCAGAGAAGGCTGTACCCTCGAGATTGTCTGGCTGTGGAGCTGGGCTGGTAACACTGCCAAAGCCCTCAGGTTGGTGGATCCTGTGTGTGTGAATTTAGTGCTGGTGAGAGGTGTAGAGTTGACAGACCATTGACTTAAGTCTGATCTGAGGAGCCAACTGTGATGCGAGGGGCATTGTCTCCCTGGCCTATTTGCTTCTTGGCATCTCTGATGAGACTTTGCCAGTTTTGTTGCCACTTCTTGTGATGTGGATTCCTGTCCATCATGGCCACCAAACTCATTTCACATGGTCACCGAATGGCCTCAGATGGTAACAGCTTTTGGTCACTTGGCAGGATTTGAATGGGTGAGCTTGAGGGAAAAGCCTCCATATCCAATTTCTATTCCCTGAATTAAGGACTGGAAAAAGAGGACCACGGTCAGGTTAGGTATATGTTGGGGCTTCTAATGGGAATTTAAAAATGGGGACAGCAGGCCAAGAGTGGAAAAGGCATTCAACTTGCAAAACTGTGAGATTGGCTGAAGATTGGATCTTTATTTTGCGTGAACCTATGAAGAGCAGAACTTCATGACTTATTACTCAGCTGGTAACCAAAGACAGAAATCTTTTTTTTTTTTTTTTTTTTTTTTTTAATTCTTTAGGTTCAGCAAGGAAGGACAGGAAATGCAGAGAAAGAACCAGAGAACAACATTATCAAAACAGAATTCAAAACGGACTTTGTGGCTCTGATAGGAGGGCGGATGAAGGCTGGGCCTCCACCTAATAGGTAAGGGAGTGTATAGAAACTGCATTGGAGTTTTCTATTTGAATGTATTAAATAATGGGACAGATGATATCCTGCTATTTCTTTGTCTGAGTCTCTTATGGACCCCAAACAGGGCAGCGACTTTTAAACTATGTTGAGTGTTAATCTGAAAGTCAATAGTTATCACCCTTCCCAATGACACTGCTGTGTAGTTATGGAACCCCCCCACCCTCAGCTCCATTTCCCTACCCTGTTGGTGTTCCCACTGTTGCACTGTGTGAGTAGGTAGGCCTGGTGCCATGCTGCATGGTCCCAGCCTTACAAAGGGGAGCTTTGCAGGGGAGGGCTAAGACAAGGAAGTCTTCCTGCTATGGAGCTTCCCATTGTTGGGCTGCTGATTCTTCCAGAGCCTGGTCCAACTCCCACTGAAGTCAATAAATCATTCCGTTGCCTTTAACCAGAGCTGGCTCAGGCCTTGGTAAGGGCCAAGAGGAGCTACTTGGTATTTGAACTGCCTGCTCTGCAGGTAGCATGAGTTACATATGCTATCAGTTGGATGTCAGTTTGGTGTTTTTTCTCTTGACTGTAAATGGTTCAAAGCCTAGACAAAGTAAAATTGCTTTTAGTAATTCTAACTGGAAACCTGTACTGGACAACAGTCACCTTCCTGACAATATGGCTCTGATTATTTTTTATAAGGCGCTTTGGGAAACCTGGTTACAGGAGACCAAAACAGATTTTTCTTTTTTTAAAACTCCATGGTTTGCACACCTCTGCTGATCATACTTAGGAACCAGTCCTGCACCTGTGTCTCACTCTTTTCAGTGGAGAGTTTGAGTAAAATTAGAAGAGGATCCCTGGGTTAGCTCTGAATTATTCAGAGCTGTATTAAATTAATTATTCTGGATTAAAAAAACTTTAAAGTTGCAATTTATTCATTTCTGTCTAAGCAGTTAGTTTTTTTTGCATTTCACACTTTCTCGACAGAGAAATCAGACTGATCAGCTTTACTTTCCAGCTCTCGCATGTGATGCTATTCTTTCTAAAGTCTCTGCAAATCCAACCTGCTCCTACTGAAATTAATGAAAACTTTTCTTTCCTTATTGGGCTTTGTAAAGTTTCTTTTTCTTTAAGAAAATACATTCTAGCCCTAACGCATTTAGCAGCGTCCAATTTAACATGGAATCAATATTGGCTTTATCTAGAGATTAACCTGGATTAAAATCAATGTGTTTAAATACCTTTGGTGCTATAGTCACAGCACGTCTCTCTGTTGGCACTAAGATACATGCCATGAAATTGGACATCTGTTGTGCTATTGTATCTCAACAATCAGCAGGTTGTGTTTGCAAAGTCTTGTTTCCTATGACAATGAAAATGGGAAGGACAGTAAATTTCACTTGTTTTCTGTTTAGCTCTGGCCCTTCCGTAACTCACTTGTCCCACAGTAGAAGGTGTAAGGTGTGATCCTACTTCTCTCTGGTTGGATTGCAGCAGAAGCTGACTATGGCAATGCTGTTTGCAATGGTTTTGTCAGGCAAAAGGTGCAGAAGTCACAACCTGGGAGGGTGGGGAGAATGCAGAAGTTAATGGGATCCCATTATTTGGAGTCAAGTATCCTTTATTAGTTAAAATACTGTGAACGCTTTTTAGTAAATGACTTCAACAGTTAATTAAAAGCTCGTGGCTTTCCAGTAGAGCCAGACTGAAATTTCCTGGTGGAGTTTCACTCAGTAAGGGGCAGGCCAGAATGGTCCAGACCTGGGTTTATGTCCTAACGTCAGCTACCGTCACAAAAGTCATGGCAAATTCACAGCTTTCAGGAGGAGGGAAACTCTGCATCTTTTAAAGGATCAGACCCTTCATGAGCTGCTGTCTCTGGACAAGAAACTCTAATCTGTCTATTCAGATAGAGAGTCCCAACTTTCTTGCCCCTGGGTCTTTATTACTGAGAATATTTTCATAAACGTAGAATGTTTGATTCCTTTAACTTCTCCTGCTTCTCATTCATCCCCCAAATCCTGTGCTTGTGACATCACAGCTGTGGAAATAGTTGTCCCCAGTATAGGATTTTGAATAAGCAACAAGAAAATACAAATTCTTGAGAAACAAAGATCCTGATCTAACTAGGGTAACCAACAGCAGAATCTGGTCCCCTGTTTATATGCAAACACTCTTTATTAATATAAGGCCCTGTCTTGCTCCCATTGAAGCCAGTGGTAAAACTTTTACTGACTTCTTTGAGAGGAGGACTGGGCCTAGGGATAGAGAGGCAAAAAATGTGTCCTACAGTCAGAATTGTAACCAAAGAGAGTGCTTAGTTTAGAGTGGTGGTCCATGAGAGTTAGCATGGGTCCGTCATGAAATGGTGCAAATTTTGGGCTGTCTCTGATCTAAAGTTCTCAAGTGCTGTGCACTCTCCACTCCTACTAGATCTGTTTGTAAGGGCATTGGGCCTGATCCTGCAACCTGAGTAGTCTTATTGATGTATAGGTGAGTGACAGTTTTCAGGGTCTGAACCTGAGAGATGTTCAGCACCCACATTATCCCTCTGAAGCCAGTAGAGTATTCTTCACATCTCAGGATCAAGCACTAAGTGGTGTCTAAAGAGACCTAAATCACTATCTGCAGCCAGAGCTCAAGTTGTGCATATGCAGTAAAGGATTCCCCACCCTTCTACTGTGTTTCCCTGTCAGTTGGAGCTCTGCCTGGAGTGATTTGCTGTGGATGGAAAAGAATGTACTTGGCCTTTTTGCTTTAGGTCTCCCAGCATGAGAGAGAGCTCTCTGTCGGGGGGAAAAGAAAAACTGTTACTTCTAATTTCTGTGCCGAACCTGAGAAGATATATCTACTTTGTACCAGGAAGCTGGGTGGGACAATTGATGTGATTGGTGGACAGGCAGGCACTATTAGGAGGGTAGAAGGAAGACGCCGCGATAAACACGCCTCTGAGGAAAATCCCATTCAGGTAAACAGCTTCAAGCTGTCTTCAAACATTTGATATCCTGTGCACTTTCAGATGAACCTTGAGCAATTGTCTGCACTTTCCTGACTGTCTACTTCTGTAAAACATGAGGTTTTGTTTTAAAAGAACACTGTCAAGATTGCAAAATAAATCACCAATCATAACATATGCACATACCAGTGCCCCCCTAGCGGGTGGAATGAGAACTCAACTGTATCAGCCTTACACTGCTAATCGAGCGTTTCTCTCTCTTCCCCCAGCCCCACCCCCCACACACACACTGGGACTTCTCTTTTTTGAGCAGGAGGGTCCAAGCTCCTAACTACTATCATGATGTTCAGCAAATGTTAACTGTGAAGTTCCTAGATGGATTTGTTAGTGTTTTTTCCCCTTTTTTTTTAAAGCCATACCTTGTTACTAGTGTGTTCTCCTATTAAATCTGAAAGAATTGTAACAATCCAATTTACTTTCACTGTTAATTGCTCTCATTTACCTTTCTACATTTTTCTCATGTTGGACAGTAAAACTAGTCTGGTCATTTTCTCTAATCTAGTGCTGTTGTGTGGGGGTTTCCAACACTGCAAGGGAATGTTTATGTATCTTTTAAAAAATGACAGCATTTCAAAATAACATTCATGTCGGTTATTATCAGACATTCTTCACCCTGCAGTGTCTAAGTGTTGGGACTGCACAACTTGTCCCTTTTTAAAGGCATCAAAAAAATTAAGTTACAAACTGTGGGCCTGTTCTGATCTCACTTCAGTATAGCTCCACTGACTTCAGTCGTGTCATCCCATATACAACCTAATGCCCATATTCTGCTGGGATTCTCAGCAGACAGAAGCTAGGGGTTTTTAGAGTCCCCAGAACCTTCTGACCAGAACAGTTCTTTTCCAACTGCCCCCCTCCAGCCCAAAAAACTTCTTTTATAAAGTAACGATGTTGGGAAAGTGCAAACAAACCTTTTACTAAGGGTAGGCCCCAGGGGTGCATCAAGGCTAAATCTGATTAGTAAATTATTTTTTATTCTTCCCCATACTGAGTGCTGGTGTTTGCATATCCAAATCATTTTGGTGTATGCTGTATACTGAACTTTAAAATAGTGGCAATGTGAACATAAACGGCCAAATTCTCTTGCCAGTTAGACTGGTGTGACTCCAGCAGCGCTCTGTTAATTTTGATGGTGGGTTTACACTGATGCAACTAGGAGCAGAATTTGACCCCATGTTGTATTGATGAAGAAAGCAAATTGGATGCACTTCAAAAACAAATTTTGACACACAATTGTCTGTTTAATAAGAGAGCATATCACCACTCGAATGGGGCTGCTCTTATTTTGAGGGCTGTGATGTGGGGCCTGATCTCAAGAGTGGCTGTGCCCAACCCCTCTTGAGATCAGGTTTTTGGCTCGTCCTAAGAGTATTAAGTGCAAGTGACCCATTCAGTCATAATTCTATGCATCCCTTGGGGAGGGGTATCTCGCATAGGAGTAGATTTGTAGCTAGCTTGGACTCTACCACTTGTCATGTTCATGCTTGCGAAGATGTTTGTTGACAGGGCATTTCCTTGCATGCCGAGCTTGTGACATCTCCCCTGTAGTGTGTCTAAAAGGCTGAGACTGTCCCAGACTTCCTCCCTCCCTGTAATGTTGGGGTGCTTGGGTTCTGTGGCACATGCCCCTTTTGCCAGCACTAGGAGGCACTGATTGCAGGTTCCAAGGGGTAAAATACCACCTTCTATTTTCTGTCTGTCTGTCTTTGTTTTGAAGGTTCTTGGAGATCATGGAAATAAGCCACAACCCCCACAGCAGCCTCAGCAACCATCACAGCCCCAGCAGCCACCTCAGCAACAGCCGTTTGTACCACCAGCAGGTCCCCCACCTCCCCCAATTGCTGGGCCACCCCCACCACACTTTCTCCATCCTCCCCCTCCAGTTACTTCTGTCCCACCTCCTCTGCATCCTCCAGGTAGGTATTTGCTTGATGTGTTAATCTGGGTGTGTGAAGTTCAAGTACCTGAGGCTTGGGGAAATCAAAGGAATCTTTAGTATAATTAAGAAATGTTAAGGGGCAAGTGAGCAGCCATGTATCAGGTCACTGAGATAACTCAGACAGCTGGGGAACCTCCCCTCTCTCTCTCTCTCTCTCTCTCTCTCTCTCTCTCTCTTTCTCTCCCCCTCTTCGCCTCCTCCCCCCCCCACCTTTGGATATATATGCCTTCAAACTCTTCAGGGCTGCTGTTCCCTTTGAATGGCTCTGTGTTTTGTTGCAGTCGCTGATGTCACTTGGATACCATGGTGCTTGGCCTCTTACACATGGATAAGTAGACTAGCAATTTCTCTTAATCTTTGAAGGAAGGTAGGAACATAGGAATTGCCTCACTGGATCAGACTAGTGTGCTATTTAGATGCCCCAGGATCCTGTCTGACAGATACTTCAGAGGAAAGTGAGACACCCTGTAATGGACAGTTCTGGAATAATCTGCTTAGAGGAGAAGTTTCTTCCTTACTCAGGTTGGTTGGTGGTTAGTTTGTGCCCTGAAGTCTGAAGGTTTATATCCCTTCTACATGTGTATCCTATACATTTTATCATACCTCGTGTCACTGTGGGATATTACTTGTATAAACATCTGAGAGTGTAAGCAGGTATTAGAGTTCTGCCCATTTTATTTTTCACTTTTAAGACAACAGTGTGAATGTATGTGCAAATGAGGGGCCTCCTATGGACTCCTGGCAAGCTGTCAGTGTCCCTCAATGTTGCCAAGTGTGTGCTCCCTTACAGATATTGAGAAGGTAGGCATGGTGCTGAGTGCACTCAGCACTTAAGAAGACACACTTAACTTAAAAATTGCATCTCCCAGAACACCTTTTACCTATGGTATTTATAATGGCTAGGAGGCTAGAACTTGATGAGATGGAGGGAAGGGGCCTCTATTTTGGTCTGGGTATCCCCCCCTTTATGTCTTTGGCACTATTTTGCATATAATCAATTTCTTTCTCCTGCACAGCTAGTCACTCACCTTCTTCTGATGTTTGTATGGGTCTTATACAATAGCAACTGAGGGAGAGAAATGTTAACAAAAGGAAAAAGCGCAGCAGGGGGACTTAAGTATTTGTAGACCTGAAACTATTAAATTTATTTTTAGAGTGACTAGATTTTAAGTGGATGGTGGTTCCTTGTATAACACATGTTGTTATGATGAATCGGTGTATGCTTCACACCTAACTTTAGAGTGCAGCTGATTAGATAGTGGGATTGCATTGTATTCCTGAAGGGAAGAGCATTGTCTAGTGGTAAGAGCAGGGCTCTGAGGGTCAGGAGTCTCAAGTTCTACTGCTATTTCTGCTACTTGATGCACTATGTGACACACCTTACTGGAGATAACCTATGTGAATTGGGGTTAGATTAGTATTTATTTTCTAGAGAAGAACCAAAATCCTCTCTTTAAAAACATCTGGTTCTGTAGTGTGTGTTGATTCAGGTCCAGAGATTAGATTAGAATATTTCCTCTGAATGGAGAGTTTGTCATTCATTTATCTTTGACCTAGTGTTGCATGAGTCAGTGTCTCAGGTGAAAGTTAATTAGTCCTTAAACACTGGTGCTAAAATCACTGTTAGACTTAGGACTGCTGTGGTTTTACATGTATATCGGTCATTGACATCAAGTGGAGTTTTGGATCAGCCTGTTAGAAAAATGTGCAGGCAAAGACCAAGAGGGCTTGCTTGTTCATGGACATTTAAATGCCTGCTGACAGTCCAGGGCATGCACAGTGTCAGAATCCTGTTGATTCCTTTTTCTAACTAAGCAGCATCAGCAATGGTCTGAAACACCTTTTTCCATTTACTACAAACAAGGCAGTGCCTCTTCCACTCAATCAACCTCATCATGGTGATCAGTGCCTTTATTACTGGTGTGCTGGAATACTGAAGTGAAGGCCACACTTTGGACTTTACCTCGTCCAGGATGCAGCAGCTAGTCTCCTGCCTGGAAGAGGTCAGCAAGAGCATATTATACTAGCGCTTCTCTCTTCGCTGGCTTCCTTTTCTGAAGATCCCGAATAAATATGCTTTCAGGGGATCTAATCCATGGAGAACATTATTGCATTGTCTGAGTGATGGATGAAATAATAGCCTCCCTGGTCTTTACTGCCTCATTTTATGATGACTAGGGGGGGGAAGAAGTGAACAGTTTTTACTGTATATTCTGTTTGCTGAAATATACCTGGCCTCAAACAAACTTCTTGAAGTGGATACTACTAAACCAGGCTCATTAGCTTATGGTAACAAAATAATGTTAATTTCTTCTTGTTCTCACTAAATTTGTTTTCTTATTTCCATAGGCTTGCCACCACCAGGTCCCATTCCAGGTAGGCTTTTGATTTGCCTTTAACAGTGGCAGTGAGTAAGAATAGTCCTATCTGAGCACTGAAGTAAAGTATGAAATGGTGTGGCTGCATCTTACCTTGAGGTCAATCAGACTTGGGCTAACATAAGCACTGATAAGCAGTGCAATCTCAAATTTCAGCTGTTTAGCTTATAGAGCTCAATAATGATCCATAGGGCCACTTAAAACAATCATTTTATCTTGGAAGAATAATCCAGAAAGCAGCTTTGGTTGGCAGAGGACATCATGAAAGCTTCTTGGTTAAATTTCAGAAGACCTAACTTGTGCCATCATGGGATCTCACATAGTGATGAGTCTTCTGTCAAATCAAAGTGCTTCACATAAGATTTCAGAGAGAACATGAGAACAAGGGGGCAGCAATGGCTGTTTTCACTGGAAGTTTTCTTTCCCGTGACGTACAGTATAGTTGGTGAACATTAACAAACCAAGTGTAACAAATAAGCTTGAGCCCAAGCTGGAACAGCCCCAATTTTTGGAGAGCTTCAGATCCTGATTGGAACTTCTCATCTCAATGTAAACAATATTGCAGAATGGATTCTTTTTTGTTATCAAATGGACCCTGCTCATAGTGGGCTTGATCTAGGGAAATGCCACCTCTAGCAAGCAGAGTACAAATCCCGACCTACTTCTGGGCACTGCTGCTGCCAGTTGCAATTCTGGTTCCATCTAGATTAAAGTTGTGATGGGCTGGAGGGGAAAGAAAAGACTTTAGCTACAGTGGAAGCTTCATATATAGTAATTGAACCGAAAAGGGTAATGTGTGGAAAATACCCTGTCACAATTTTTGCTTCTGTGGTAATTAGAGGAAGGTGCATGACACACTAAGTATCAGTGCTTTCTCTCAACAATAGCAACTGCTCTAGAGGGATGAGTTTCACAAATGTTACTACTTTCTCTAGTCATATAATCTACAGATTAAAAATCTTTCAAAAATAGGGAAGGGGGGAATTTTGATGACTGAGTGTCAGAATAACTTAAGAAAACACATTCTTTTAAAACAACGAAAACAAATGTTTACACTGGAACAAACTAGTAGTTCACTTAGCATGATGTCCTTGCCATTGGTAATGGCTTAACCAAGAATTTCTTGGTTGTTTGAAACTGGTAAAATTTTCAAAATCACTTAAGTCTCATTTTCAAAAGTGATTTAGCCACTTTGAAAGTCAATTGGATTTAGAAGCCTAGGTAGGTATGCAAGTCACTTTTAGAAAGTGGAAAGAGATCATGTGGGGGACTTCTAACATCCATTTAACTGTCTAGGTTGTGCTCTGCCCTACTATGGTTTCTGCCTTCTACAGTGTAGTTATAGTCAGAAAAGTATCAGAGGGTAGCCGTGTTAGTCTGGATCTGTAAAAGCAGCAAAGAATCCTGTGGCACCTTATAGACTAACAGACGTTTTGGAGCATGAGCTTTCGTGGGTGAAGGAAGTGGGTATTCACCCACGAAAGCTCATGCTCCAAAACGTCTGTTAGTCTATAAGGTGCCACAGGATTCTTTGCTGCTTTTATAGTCAGAAAAGTGATTTTTCCCAAAACAGTAGGCTTCCATGTTGCATGTCACATTAAATCACTGTACAGATAGAACCATCACTCTATTTACAGTCAGCCCTAGGGATTTCAACCTGGGATCTGAGAGCCAAGCCTTCAGTCTTCCATGGGACTGCACAGGGTTAATGTAGGGGGAAATTTTCACTCTGTACTTGAGTTGATATTTTGTTGATGATGCGCAAGCTGGAATAGCGTCTGGCTCTTTTTTCTTTAGCTGTGCTGTCTCTGTAGGGCAAATAGGAGTAAAAAGCAGTAGAGGATCAATTGTAAGCGCATATGGCTCTGAATACACTCAGGGGTGTGAGTTTGTGGAATTAGAAGGTGCCATTTCAACGTAACTGTTCAGAGTAGAACTGTGCTTTAATTGCCTGATTTCTGGGGGAGTCTAGCCCCACACCGTAAGCTTGCTGCGACTTCATCTTGACACTCTGCTTTTATTTATAGGGCTGTTCCCTCCACCTCTGGCTCCTCCACCAGCTCTCCTCATTCCAACACTTGATGGGTAAGGCAGAAGCTTCCTTTGAGTAAATAATTTTCCATCCTGGTTTTACACAGCCAAGTGCAGCTAGACAGTAGAATGGAATTACTCTGAGTGGGAGGCATAGGAGGGAAATAGGAGCTATCCTGTTTTTCACAGTTTTAAGAAACACAAAGAATCTTTAAGAAGTGCTAAGAATCAAGGTAGCTTAAGGAGCAGGATGTGGGGATACTATAACTAGGTGTGCTACGTAGTAGGGGACCCATCAGCATGGCCACATGGTATCGGGGAACGCTAGGTTTGTGTTTAGAATATTTGTAGAGTAACTTACAACCTGCATCTGATTTGGAAGGGGAGCATGAATTGCCAGGTTTACAGTGAACTCTTGCTCCAAGGCTTTAATCTGTTGCAGCAAACTTCGCCCCTGGTTTGTCAGTTTACTGGTATCTTGCCATGTCTCACACATATTAGGAGTATGTTCACAACCAGTATTCAAAACTGTATTGTTGCTTTCACTGTGTTCTTAGTAATACCATTTTGCATTTCCCTGGAAGTTTCCATCCAAGGATCTTAGAGCACTTTGCTACTGTGAATTTATTTCTTATGAAGCATTATTAGTCTCATGCAGATTGGGGAGGATGACGGAGGACTAATGCTCGTGGAGGCAAAGGGTCTTGCCCAAGGACACAGAACAGGCTCATGGCAGAGCCAGGAATATAACTTAAATTGCCAGGCTCCCAGTCCACCACACCACGTCTTGCCTCAGGGAACCATCTGTGAGGTGAAAGGATGTGACCTCTGGTCATCTTGCATAACTAAAGTTACCAGATTGCTGCCCCCCCCACCCCCCCCAAAAAAAAAAAAGAGGTTGGAGATCCTTGCATGAAAAATGCTATGGAGGGCAAAATGTGATTGTGTAGCATAACACATGGCTTTATAGCTATTAAAGAAAATCTTTATCATTTCATTCAAGTCACCACTCCTTCCTTCCCCAAAGGATCTTTGTCTGCCACCATCCGCTAGAGATGAACTAACTCGTTCCTATATTACATGAATTTACATAATGTTTTGCCCAAAACATGAGTGAACCTAAGTAGAACCTTTCCTTAGACCCTGATAAGCTTTCCTAACTTCTAATTTTCTAGCACGATCTTCTGTTTTTACACTGCCTCTGGCCTTTTCAAGACTGACCATTTTCCTGAATTTTGGTATAGCCACTACAGGGCATCATGGCAAAGAGGAAGGAGGATCTGTTACTAGAGGGAGGGGAGACTGTCAGGGCTTCTGGCCAGAGCCAGTCCCTCCCTTCTGGTCTCCATCCTCTCAGCAAGACCTTCCACTCTGTCCTGCCTTTCCCTGCTGCCAGATCCCACATCCAGCCTCAACCCAGGACCATGGAGGGAAACTGCAGCAGCCAGGAGTGGAAACTTGTTGGCCTGGAGACCAGGCAGGTGTGAAGAACCCAGCTTGGATTTCAGGAGTTGAACAGAAGCAAGGGGGTTAGGAGGAGACTTGTGGCATCTGGGGGGTGGGGAGGGTTCCTGTCTTAATTTCTCCATTGAGTTAACAGTAAGTGTATTGCAGGTTCCCGCTCTGTGTGCTAAGCTGATGGCAGGTAACTGATGTTAGTAACTGGTGTCCTTGTGTTCTCTCCAAAGCCAACCTGCCAGCTACAATAACAGGCAGCCTCCACCATTTGGATACAACTCTGCAGGTGAGCATGGAAGCCGCAGGATGGTGGAACTGATTGGGCATGGGGCTGGCCAGAGGGTTGTTGGTAACTTACCCTTGTGCTAGGTTGACCTATGCCTCTGTCACTGTGACCTTTGAAGCTGTGTCTGCGCTCCAGCCAGCCCAATCGCTGACAGTGGGCGTTGGTAATGAGCCTAGCAGTAAATGTTCTAGACAGTCTTAGATCAACTGCACTCTCTGAATTGACTCTGACCCAGGTAATGTTTGTAATTAAATAGTTCTCATTCCTGTATCAGCTGCTCTCAGTACCCAACTCCCATGTCAGCAACAGAGAAGCTTTCTAGTGCAGCCATGGGTCCCTGTGCCCCTAGTCGTGATCCTGGCTTTTTCCAGGGAAGAATGTGCCCCCAGCGAAATTTCAGACTTTTCATGCATGAGCCTTTGAATGTCTCTGATAGAGCAAGAACCTGGGATTTACCTGCTGCAGGCACCAGCCCTAATCCTGCAAGGGGTCAGGGGCCAGACCTCTTGCTCTCTGAGCTAACAGAGCTGGCTAGGAATCTTGAAGACCAAACCATAGATTCTGCTGGCTGATCAAAAAGAGAGAAACTGCCAGGGCATCTCAGGATCCTTTATCTTGTCTTCCTTCCCCAGCCAGCATCCTCTGAGCAGGAAGAAATGATAGGACTTCCTGCGGGAGGACCAGTAACATGGCCGAGTGGGCAGCTGTGATCCACAGAGGGCAGGTGTCAACAGCTCCTAATTGAATAACCTTAATCAGTGCCTGGAGTGATTGCAGCAACATCTGCCTCTTTCTGGCCTAGATGATGCTTAAAACTCATTAGAATATCATACATGAATATGCAAGGAGGAAATCAGGGGCTCATGGGTAAAGAGGTGGGGGTTGGGTTAGTGGCTATTCAAAGGGAGTAGTGTCACTTCCTGATCCAGCAGTACCACTAACTAGAGCACCTACATGTTACTGGGTGAGTCCCAATTCCAGACCTGACCTAGGCCAAACCTGCTTAGGTTGCAGGATCTGACGAAATTGCTGCCCGATGTGGCCTGGTTGCAGGGTGCAGAGAAGCATGTTTTCTTTCCCTGCTGGGTCAGCACTAACCCTTCAGACAAGTGAAGGTTCTGCTCTCTCACTGCAGATTCTGGTTTCATCAGCTACCCTCCTATTTCCACATCCCACACGCCCTGGGTGACGACCGTGGATAAAGGTACGAGCAGCTCCAGCAGCAGCCACTGGGAGTACTCTGGCTCAAGGCGTGAGAGAGAGAGGGAGCGGGAAAGGGAAAGGGAGAGAGACAGAGACCGGACTCCAACTACCAGTGAATACAACAAGTAAGCACGGTAGTCCACATGACACTGCAATGGCCTCCCAGGGAGGGGGCTAGGCTGTGCCAGATGAAAGCATGAAAGTTATTACCACACTTAGTGCTCACATGTTACCACCAAGTCCTGCTGGGAAATTACAGCACTGATCAGTAGCTAGAGCACAAGAACAAGCAATAGGACACCTGGTTTGTTCTCGGCTGTTGACTTGTTATGCAACCACATACTCTCCATGCCTCAGTTTCCCTGCTTGTAACAGGGCTAATGACCAATTATATATCCACCTTTTGTGTAAGGCACTTTGGTCTCTGGATGACAAGTCCTATACAAATGCTGCTATTCTGTAGTTTCAAGATGACAGTTGAAAAACTGAATGTAACAATTTTGATGGGAAACTGCCCCCTTTTGCTGAGCCCCATGGTCTGAAAGCTTGTGGGATAAGGAGCATTGTTCACCGTGAACATGCCATGCAGTGTAAACCCTTAATGACAATGGGCATTTCTCTGGAGACAGCCACCTTGCTGGGAATTAAGTGTGATTTAAGGGGACAGTAGCCGTGAGAGAGCTCAGCGGAGAAGGCTGCAAACCGGAGACACAGGGAAGATTAGAGGGTTGCTGTTCTTTCAATGCAGTTGCTTTGCACTCTCCACCATAGGGCTCTTGTGATATTACTGTTGTCACAAGCACTGTTGATATTTTTACAAGCATCACACCCAGCAATGCCAGTAGTTGCTGAAAACATGACCAAAATATATGTATATTCCTGGCAAAGGGTGCTGCTTGCTTTGGCAACTTCCAGGCCACTGAGCTGAGCAAACAAGGTAGTTTTCTTGTAACAGAGAGCTTTTTTAAAAGGCTTCAGGCATTTTGGAAGGTGATCAGGTAGGGAAGCAATGAGGATGTTAACATACTGGAATTTGTAAGGCTCCTGTAATTCTGGGGACATGAATCATGTGATCTGCTTAGCACTCCAGGCACTGTGCTAGCATTTTTAGTTGCTGGAGAGTATGTTGGCATCTAGAAGCTTAAATTGTATTCATCAGGTAGGGCAAGTCACAGTAATCAGTCAAACCTTTTTGAGGCGATAGTTCCCAGATGATACCTCTGTCTTTGATTCCGTCTGATTTTCTTCTTTAACTTGTTTGCGTAGGTTACAAAACAGTATTTCAGGCTTTTTTCCCAAATGTTTCATTCTTGTTTCCAACTATGGGACTGGGGATCTTTTTGGGGTTTAGTATTCAGTGTTTTTATGGGGAAGGGGAGTTATAAGACAGGCATAGGGGAGAAGAGAGTGGAAATTCCAAAATGTGTCTGCATTTTGGATATGCAGTTTTATATAGAAGAGAGTGAGATGTTTAGGCTGGAGAAAGGGTGCAGACCATAAGCTCATGTGGTCTCTGTGTGCATCGTACCGTTTTCTTAGGCACGTGTACATGTGTGTTTATATATCTGTGTGTAAATAAATAAAAATAGACTCAAGCAAAGTGATGTACCAGTAGCCTGAACAAGAGTGCTGCAGTGTACAGTCCTGCACTAGCGGAGTGCAGAGATACAAGGACTACGTTTCTGGACCACTTTGGTCATTTCTTTCTCGTTTATGGAAAATGTAGAGCAAGACTGAACAGTAGTGAGAGGGCGCGTCACAAATGTGTTCCAGAAAGCCCACCTGGGCAAAGGCCAGGTTCTCTGCCACACACCCACGTATAAGAATACTCCTCAGACTCTTTTACATCCTTATAGAAACTCTAAACCATTCTCTTTAGTTGAGATCTCATACACCTTGTGTAGGAGGGGTTGGTGTGTGTTGTGGGAGGGCCATGGATGGGAATAGGCAATGATTATTTCTATGTTTATTATTACAGATATTTGCATTAAAGTTGCATGAATGTTTGTTGAAACGTGTGTGTTGATCTGAACTCCAGTGTTGCTTCTGAGCTACGATAAGCAAGAAACGCTAAGCTCATGGACTTGTTTTTCTTTTTAAATATCTATTCTGATTGTGCTAATAGAGAATTCCAGTCTAAATCAACATTGCACTTTGCCAAGAGGTGATGTTTCCCTTGGAGGGATGGGGGTCTGCATATAGATCAGGTTGTAAGTAGATGAGGCCCTCGAGACCCTGGGATTTCACAGGCTCCACGAACATAGCTCATAATGTATTAGAGGGCAGGCTCAAGTGTTAATGAGTAGCATATTCCCCCCCTCTGTCTAGCAGCTCCCCATGCCTCACTGTACGCTTTTCTCTCCCCCGAAGTGATGACGAGCGATACCGCTACTACAGTCGAGAGCGAAGCTATGATTTTGAGCGGGATTATCGCAGGAGTAGAGATCGGAGCAGAGAGCGGGAGGATCGCCACCGGGAGCGCAGACACAGAGAGAAGGAGGAGAGCAGTAAACATAAGTCTTCAAGACGGTAAGATTCCTTGTTGGTGGAGCGGGCCCTTTAAGTGGATGTGGATCTTGGCAGAGGCTGGAATATCCACAACAAACCTGACCTCTAGTCCGTTTTGGCATTGCCTATGCCTGCGACATTGTCCAATATCTGATGCTTCAGAGAGAGGCAAAATCCCTATAAGTAATGCATCTGGCAAGTGATTCAGAGCCATCTTGGTAGGGGAAGGCTTCCTTTGTATTACTGTGTGTTCATTTTGTACATTCTGGAGGAGCAAGGCTAGCTCTGGGGATCTGGCAAAGTGCCATCTGTAGGTCCCCTACATTGGTTCCCAGCAGGGATATTGCTGGTCATGGACTCTGCACCAGGAGACTCGCTTCCATGAAAAGAAAATTTCAGTTTAAAATAGGAAGGAAAACCTCAGCTGTGCTCTACTGGAACAATGGACCTGTCCATTCCAAGGGGTGTGCACAGGATGGAGGGTTCAATCCACTGGTCTGAACTTCACTCCTGGAGCAGAGGGGTAGTGTGGTGCTGGGCTATGGCATTGTCTTAGCAGTCAGGAGATCTGGATGGTGGTCCCATCTCTGCTGGTGAGTGATACTGCCTGAGTCACTATCTCCCTCAGGGTGCCCCCCACCCCCACTAAAATGGAGCTAGTGATGCTCTGATAAAGAGGTCACTCATGGAGCAGATCAGTGTGTTTGTGAATCTCCACTCCTTCAGAGCAAAATGTAAACTACTTCTTGAACCAATCTTCTCAAAATAGCACTCCCATCAACAAAATAACAAGCCTAAAATCCAGCCTCTGACTTCTGAATTAATACACTTCAGAATTCTGGGAGCTGCTCAGATACCACAGCGATGGGCATCTTGTTAACAGTGTAGATAGATGTTTAGATCTAAGGGCATGTCTAGACTACAATGTTAAGTTGACCTATGTTATGTCAACTCACAGCCTTACTGTGGTGGTTCATGTTCACGCTGCCCTTCTAGTGTTGGTGGTGCATGTCCTCTCCAAGAGCCCTTCCACTGACTTAAGAGGGGCAGTGTGGGGGGCCGAGAGCCCGGGCTCTTGGCTCTCTGCTCCCTGCCAGGAGCATGTCAACCACCCGGGTTCCCAGCTGGAGCCCCCCCACCTGCCCAAGGGTGACAGTTGAGCTGTAAGCAACAATTGTCAAGAATGGCAGCCAACAGCTGATGTAAGTAACTGACAGTGTGTCTATATGGATACTGCGTCATCCTGACTACACCGACAGAAGCCCTAGGTCTTTCGTGGAGGTGGAGTTATGTCGATGTAGTAGGGCACTTACATTGGAGGGAGCAAGGCTGCAGTATGTACACTGACATAATTACGTTGATGTAAGCTGCCTTACGTCAACCTAACTATAGTGTAGACCAACCAGGCCTTAGTGTTTCAGGCTGGTTCTCTGGAGGAGGGAAAAAATGTCTTCTCTTCATCATGTAATTGATGTATCAGAAAAACCTTCTCTCTGAAGACTGGAGGTAAAATGCTGTTCTGATCTTTCAGGATGCACATTAATTTCTCCAAGAGGTACTGATTGCTCTCTTGGTGTAAAGGAAGAGTTAGAATCTCACAGGAGGGTGGTAACCACAGTGAAAACCAAATTGAAAACAAATGGAAGCTGGTGCTAGATAAATAATACTCCTGATACCCAAGAGGTTTGATGTTGTAGTAGAAATACAGCAAATCGCGTGGCTGTACAAGCAGCGTGGACTCCATTGAAATGATGCCAAAAGCTATTACAGTGCTTAGATAGGGAATTAGGATACAGACTGCCAGCTGGAAATGAAATGCTGGGATAGATTTTCCTCTTGTTCTCTTTAAAAGCAAGCACTCCCTTGTTTGAGCAGCCCAGAGTGCTTGGATGAGAATTGTTTGTTCCACTGAGTAAATGGTGAAATCCACGTAGAGTTTTTTTAAAGGTGGCTTTGAATTACAATTGCATTTTGGATTCTAGTGCTTGAGGTGATCATGCTGGTAAGATCTGATGTCATTTGGGACTCTTGCAGTGGGAGAAGGGACTGCAGTGCAATTTTCAACCTGCTTTAGGTTAGATTTAAGTCTGAAGAAAACCTGTCATGTTTACAAACAAAGCCCCCATTTCAAATGTTCAAGACCTTTGAGACAAAGGATGGTTGTGTGGTCAGAGCGCAGGGTTGAAAACAAGCAAAAGTAAGTTCAGTTCCTGGCTCTGCCATTGATGTGTTGGGTGACTGGCTAGGAGATATCATCTGTCTCCCAGAGTGCTGGAAGGCTTATCTCCCTGTGCAGGAAATGCTGCGAGATCCTTGGAGGGAAGGTATTAAGTTATCAACATGCCAAGAATGGTTTCTTTTTATGATAATGGAACCATGATTAAAACAAGTTAGAAACTGACTTGCAGCCTTGGGATTTTTACACAGGACCTCAGTGTTCAGCAAGAGGTGCACCTTCACCACAGGGCTTGGGAATGCCGCTTGTAATAAGAATGTGCTCACATGCTCTGCGTGAAGGTATCCATGTGCTAAACTCCTTTTACACTCCCCTGGGAGCTACTCATCTGCACTTTGTGCCCCACACAACCCTGCTGCATTGGTTTGTCCACTCTTAACCTGCAGAGCAACTGCAGTGCTCATTTTCTCTTTTGAAAAACAAAACCTGGCAGAGAAACCTTCACATATTTGGGAAGCAAGAAAGAACCTTCCCACCTAGTCCTGTGGCCTGAGACCTAGGATGAGGAAAGTTCAGTCCTGGGCCAACACCTGGCTTATTAGAGGTAGAATTGGATTGTTTTGTCCAGTTAGGAAGCCAACAGTTCTCTGCCAGTAGGATCAGTCTTTCCTTTCCAGCCTGGGTAAGTCCCAAGAGATTCTGTCTAGAAAAACTAGTGTAGGTAAATTTTCAACAGTCTCTCAAATTTATTCTTGTCCTTTCCCTCATCACTCCCTACACAGCCTGCATTCCCTCCACTCCACATATTACTGGAGCCTGGCTTTTACAGGTGGAGGAATACCAAAAATAGACCTAGTAAAAGCCACAAACTGTTCCTACAACAGCCTCTGTCAAATATGTGGCATGTACAATTTACCATAATGGTGCACCATGGCAGAAAGGATTTATCAGCATCCAGTTGGGCCAACCTGCGTAACTCCCTCATGGTTTTGACATTTAAGAGTAACAAGCGCATCCCGAAGGAGTGCTGATGAAACCTTTCTGTGGCATCACATTCTCTGTATATGTGATTTCTATATATGTGATCTCTTATCACATTTATTCTAGGTCAAACGTCATCCTTTGTCAGCACCTTTTGTCATAGGTACAATTGAACTTCCCTGGCAGTTGGCTGTGCTGACACTTGATTCTGGTTTCTCTACCCCTTTCCCCTCATTACAGTAAGCAGCATGAAAGTGAAGAGGGTGAAAGCCACCGGCGCCACAAGCACAAAAAGAACAAGCGCAGCAAAGAGGAGAAGGAGGCCAGTGATGACGGCGTCGCAGAGGGAGATGAACAAAATGCTAAGGAGTAACAGCTCCCAGCTGTCCTTTAGAAGGGACTTGCTCCTTTGCAAGCAGCATGGCATCTAACTTTATGTTCCAAGGGAAGCAGAGATGACTGGTGGCCAAGTATTGAAATGCAATGTGACAGCTCATGCGTTAAGGCTGAACACACAGTTAAACTTGGATACAAGACGAAGTATGGCAGTAATAGTATATACAGCACCGAGCTATTCTTCTTGTAAAGGACCCTAGAAGAACTTCATTATATCAGATCCTATGGTTTCTGATGAAAGACAGCTTCAGCTGAAACTAATGTATTTAGGTGATAGGGTTTTTTTGCGCAACCATGATTCCTTTTTTTAAAAAGTAGGACAGTAACTGCAATTTGAACTCTCTTGTCCAAAGAAAAGTGTGATTTTAGGTCCTCTGTGAGCCAGCTTAGAATCTGGTGTCTGTTAGTGACAGTCTCATCCCTGGATCCATTTCTTTATAGCTATGAAAGTATCTCTCATTTGTCTGTGGCAGGATTGGCAGCATGTGGAAAGGAACTACTTTACAGGTGTGTCATTTGAACCTGCTTTGGTCTAATGGCTTTTAAAAGGTAGGGCATTCAGAGACTTCAAACCCAGCTTTTTTTTTATTAAACCCATTGAAAATGTAGTTCTACTTACATGTTATACCTGTAAATGGAAAGTCACATTCCGTGGAAGACTGTGATGAGAGCATGAGTTTCTTTTTTAATTAGGTTGGATTATTTTTTTTGTAACAATTGAGATAAATAATCTAACACCTTAAGGAACATGAAGCCCCAGCCAGCAGTTTGACATTGTTGGGTTTAGTTATATTCAGCATCACTAATACACCTGTGCAATGCATTTCACTCTGCCTCCTCCTATAGATCTCAGAATAATGCCATCAAATTCCATGCTCTGTTTGATTTAGGGTTTTGGGGTTTTTTTTTTAAACAGAAATTTCTCAGTGGAAGGTGGGGGTTTGTTGTGTATACCTGGTTCTTAAACAGAATACTGCACTTGTTTGTGTGAATCCACAAGTATCTCATTTTAAATATCTTCCACTTCTATGAATTGATATTTAAAAATGTCTTAAATCCTTCCCCAAAATAAGATGGTTCTGAAATTTTACATGATTTTTTTGTACTGTAGTCATGCAAGTCTGAGTGTTGTGTGAAGCTTACAACCTTTGAAACTTGAGCCCATCCAGCATGATATTAAGTTGTATGCTATGACACTGCATTTGATGGGTCATTAACTACAAAACCTGTGGGAAGCAGAATAAAGCAATTTTTTTTTTGTAAATGTGAGTTTTAAAAACTTTCCATTGTCTTGAAGCAACAGAATCGTATGCAATGCATACTGAAGGCAGAAGGGAAAAAAACCCCCAGACTATGCTTAAATGTATTTCCTCCCTTTTCAGTACTCTGTGCAGCCATGCCTCAACTTTAACAGAACAATTGGGCTCTGGTGATGAGATTTATGGAGTATTTCATGTTACCATTTAGGAGTCAGACCAGGTCAGTAGTGATTAGCTTTTGTGGTGACATCTGTCTAGTTCTTAATGTACAAGAGGCCAGGTTGGCAGAGCAGCCCAGCACGTGGAGTTCAGGCATACTGTGGAAAGCAGTGCAAGGATCACTTTGTACTGGCACTGCTCTGGCTCTAGAGCAAAAGCTTCATTTTTTGGAGAGGAAAGGTGTCCTTACTATGATTTTGGGGGGAGGGGGGGGAGGTGACGGAGGGAGAGAGAAGCCATACCAAGAACACTTGCTTATAACGAAGAGGGTGTAAAAGGTATTCAACATGTACCCAATATATAAAAATGTAGGGCTGTCAAGTGGTTAAAAAAAATGAATCGCACTGTTAAACAATAGAATACCATTTATTTAAATTTGTGGATATTTTCTACATTTTCAAATATTGATTTCAGTTACAACAGAGAATAGTGTTCAGTTTATTTTTGATTACAGGTATTTGCACTGTCAAAAAAAAACAGTATTTTTAAATTCACCTAAAAGTACTGTAGTGCAATCTCTTTATCATGAAAGTTGAATTTACAAATGTAGAATTATGTACAAAAAAACCTGCACTCAGAAATAATGTAAAATTTTAGAGCCTGCAGTCCTACTTCTTGTTCAGCCAATCACTCAGAGAAACACATTTGGTTACGTTTGCAGGAGATAATGCTGCCTGCTTCTCACTTTCAGGTAACACTAAACAAGAACGAGTGTTCTCATGGCACTGTTGTCACAAGATATTTACATGCCAGATGCGCTAAAGATTCATAGGTCCCTTCATGCTTCACCCACCATTCCAGGGCACATGATTCAATGCTGATGATGGGTTCTGCTTGATAACAGTCCAAAGCGGTTTGGATGGACATATATTCATTTTCATTATCCAAATTGGATGCCACCAGCAGAAGGTTGATTTTCTTTTTTGGTGATTTGGGTTCTATAGTTTCCGCATGGGAGTGCTGGTCTTTTAAGACGTCTGAAAGCATGCTCCACACCTTATCTCAGATTTTGGAAGGCACTTCAGATTTTTAAACCTTGGGTTGAGTGCGATAGCTATCTTTAGAAATCTCACATCAGTATCTTTGTATTCTGTCGAATCTGCAGTGAAAGTGTTCTTAAAATGAACAACCTCTGCTGGGTCACCATCAGAGACTGCTATAACATGAAATATATGGCAGAACATGGGTAAAACAGAGCAGGGGACATAGAATTCTCCCCCAAGGAGTTCAGTCACAAATTTCATGAATGTATTTTTTTTTTAATGAGCATCATCACATGGAGGCATGTCCTCTGGAATGGTAGCCAAAGCATAAGGGGGCATAAGAATGTTCAGCATATCTGGCATGTAAATATCTTGCAATACTGGCTACAGAAGTGCTATACAATGCCTGTTCTCACTTTCTGGCAACACTGTAAAATAACAAGCAGGCAGCATTATCTCCTGTAAATGTAAGCAAACTTGTTTGTCTTAGCAATTGGGTGAATAAGAAGTAGGACTGAGTGGACTTGTTAGCCTCTGAAGTTTTACATGGTTTTGATTTTGAGTGCAGTTATGTAACAAACAAAATTTGTAAGTTGCACTTTCATAACAGAGGTTGCACTATGGAACTTTAACCTATTTCTTAGCATTTTTACAGTACAAATATTAAAAAAGTTACCTTTAACTGTTTGTTGTTTGGGATGTGTTGCTCGTATCCATTCCAATTAGGTGTGTGCGCGCTGCATGCATGATCGTTTAATTTTTACCTTAGCAACACCTGGTGGGTCGGCTGTGGAGCCCCCTGGAATGGCGCCTTAATGGCACTGAATATAGACTACTGCCAACCCAGCTCCCCCTCAGTTCCTTCTTATCGGCTACTCTGACAAAGGGGAAGGAGGGCGAGTTTGGAATGGATATGAGCAAAGAACAACAGTTACAAAGATAAAGTATCCATTTTTTCTTCGAGTGTTTGCTCATATCGATTCCAATTAAGTGACTCCCAAGCCTTCCCTAGGCGATGGGGTTGGAGTGAGACATCGCTGAGTGCAGAACCGCTAAACCAAATGCGACATCGTCTCTAGACTGCTGAGCTAACGTGTAGCGAGCGGCAAAGGTATGTACCGATGACCAAACTGCAGCTCTACGGATCTTGTGAATTGGAACCTGGGCCAGAAAAGCGGCCGATGAGGCTTGAGCCCTCATGAAGTGGGCAGTGAGGCATGGGGTTGGGACACTGGCCAAATCGTAGCAAGCATGGATCATGATCCAAGAGGAGATGCGTTGCGAGGCGACCAGTAGGCCTTTCAGCCGGTCGGCCACTGCAATGAAGAGCTGGGTCGTTTTCCTAAACAGCTTCGTATGCTCGATATAGAATGCGAGGGCCCTATGAACGTCCAGAATGTGCATATGTTGATCCTGCCGCATAGCATGCGGCTTCGGGTGAAAGACCGAGAGGAAAATGTCCTGGTTCACGTGAAAAGCTGATATCACCTGGGGAGAAAGGCAGAGTGGGGGCGAAGCTGCACCTTGTCTTTATGGAAAAAACTGTATATGGCTGCTCTGACGAGGGCTCTGATTTCAGATATGCATCTCGCTGAAGTGATGGCTACAAGGAAGGCTGTCTTCCAAGATAGGTAAAGGAATGAGCAGGTGGCCATTGGCTCAAACGGGCCCCATGAGCCTGGGGAGGACCAGATTAAGGTCTCATGCCGGAACTGGTTGTCGCACTTGTGGGGAGAGGCAATCTAAACCCTTCAGAAATCTAACTACCATCAGGTTGGAGAAGACGGAGGAAGCAAGTTCTGGATGGAAAGCCAAGATGGCTGCCAGGTGCACCCTGACAGATGGTATCACCAGGCCCTGCTGCTTTAGGGATAAGAGAGAGTCTAGGATGAGAGGTATCAATGCCTGCAATGGGTGTGTGTCACACTGCTCGCACCAACAGGAGAAATGCCTCCATTTAGCCAGGTATGTGGCTCGAGTCGAGGGTTTCCTGCTTCCTAACGCAACCTGCTGCACCGACTGTGAGCAGAGTAACTCCGACCGAGGTAGCCATGCAGCCACCATGCTGTAAGGTGGCGCGATTGCAGGGCGGGGTGACATAGTCATCCATGGTCCTGCGAGATGAGGTTCGGCCACAGTGGGAGCGTGATCGGAGGCTCTGCCAAGAACCCCAGGAGTGCGGTGTACCAGTGCTGCCTGGGCCCTGCTGAGGCAACCAGAATCATGTGTGCCTTGTCCCTGCACAGCTTGAGTAGGACCCTGTGTACCAGCGGGAATGGAGGGAAGGCGTAGAACAGCTGGTCTTTCCACAGAAGTAGGAAAGCATCTGATAGGGAACCCTGAGAGTGCCCCTGGAGAGAACAGAACACTTCCGATTGATGCGCGAGGCGAATAGATGGACCTGGAGAAACCCCCACCTCAGGAAGATGAAGTGGATGGATATCTGGACAAATCGACCACTTGTGAGGCTGCAAGGACCTGCTGAGGTGGTCTGCCAGCGTGTTCTGGACCCTTGGGAGAAACAATGCCAACAGATATATCAAGTGGACTATGCAGAATTCCCACAGGCGAATGGCCTCCTGGCATGGGGGATGACCGAGCTCCCCCTTAATTGTTGATATAGAATGTGGCCATGGTGTTGTCTGTGAGGACTGTCACACAATGGCCATGTAGGTGCTCACGAAATGCTTGAAACGCTAGGCGTACTGCCATCAGTTCTTGTACATTGATATGCAGAGTCAGATCGGATGTGGTCCACAGGCCCTGTGTTTGGAGTTCTCCGAGGTGGGCACCCCATCCCAGAGATGATGCGTCTGTGACCAGGTATCAGGAGGGCTGTGGGGTGTGAAATGGTACCCCATTGCATACCGATGTGGGGTCCAGCCACCAACAGAGGGAAGTCAAAAACTAATCACGGACAGTGACCACCATGCTCAGGCTGTCTCAACCTGGTCGATATACTGTTAATAACCAGGCCTGAAGCGTGCAAAGCAGAAGTCTGGCAGGCCTGGTTACGTAAGTGCATGAAGCCATGTGCCCCGGAAGGCCGAGGCACCTCTTTACCGTGGAAGTCGGAAAGTTTAGGAGGCTGCCAATGATGCTGGCCATCGACTGAAAGCATGCATCCAGCAAGAGAGCACGGGCGAGTCTGCCCCGATAAACTCTATTCTCTGGGTTGGTTCCAAAGTCGACTTTCCATTGTTGAGCAGGAGACCCAGCCAGCGGAACATGCTTAGGGTGAACCGAACATGGGATTGAACTTGGTCCCTGATTTGGCCTCGAATGAGCCAGTTGTTGAGATACGGAAACACCTGGATCCGTTGACGAGGAACGTAGACTGCCACGATGGCCGTACACTTGAACACCCTGGGAGCCATGGAGAGGCCAAAGGGAAGGACAGCGAATTGGTAGTGTTCATGATTGACCACAAAGCGAAGGAAGCGCCTGTGTGGCAGGTAAATTACTACATGGAAGTACACGTCCATCATGTAGAGGGCGGCGTACCAGCCCCCAGGATCCCAGGAAGGAATAATGGTCCCCAATGAAACCATGCGGAACTTCAACTTTACCATAAATTTTTTGAGTCAGCTCAGATCTAGGATGGGTTGAAGCCCACCCTTGGCCTTGGGATTAGGAAAAGTAGTGGGAGGAAAACCCCCTGCCCCTTAGCTCCCTTGGAACCTCTTTGATCGCTCCTATGGACAGGAGCGTTTGGACCTCCTGTATAAGGAGTTTCTCTTGAGAGGGGTTCCTGAAGAGGGCTGGGGAGGGAGGATTGGAGGAAGGGGAGAAAGAAAACTGGAGAGAATATCCCTTTTCCACTGTGTGAAGAACCCACCAGTCTGAAGTTATACGGTACCACGCACAATGGAAATGGGAGAGACGATCTCGAAATGGAGGGGAAGGATACTGAGTGGTGACTGATATGCCGTTCTCAGGCACACCTTCAAAAGTTTTGCTTAGGCCCTGCTGATAGTTTGGGAGGGCCTTGGTTCTCACCAGGTTGGTGGCCAGTGGATTTCTTTGTACCACCTTGTCCCTGTCTTCTATAGAAGTCCTGACGAGGGGGAGGGTAAAACCATTGAGGCTGCGGCTTAAAAGGCTTGCGCGGGGTCACTAGGGTGTGCATACCCAGGGAGCGCATGATAGCCCTGGAATCGTTCAGACTCTGTAATGTAGAGTCCGTCTTGCCTGAGAACAGGCCCTGCCCATCAGATGGCAGGTCCTGCAGGGTCTGTTGCAGCTCTGGTGGCAGGCCAGATACCTGCAACCAGGAGATGCGTCGCATGGCTATGCCCAATGCCAGGGTCCTAGCCACAGAGTCTGCTGCATCTAAGGAAGCCTGTAAGGAGGTCCTAGCCACCTTTTTTGCCCTCCACTAGGGCCCCAACCTCATCCCTGGACTCCTATAAAATTAACTTCTGAAATTTCCCATGGAGTTCCATGAGTTATAGCAATATCAGCTCAGGAGCCCTTGTTGGTTTGTGATCCTGAGCTGAAGACCTCCTGCTGAATAAATTTTGCGCCCACTAGTGGTGTCCTCGGTGAATGCAAGGGAACGACATGGTCAACAGGCCCCAGCATCCTGGCGTCTTTTGATTTGGGCTCTGGGGCCTGTTGACCATGTCGTTCCCATGCATTCACCAAGGACGCCACTAGTGAACATGGCTGAAGGTGAGTATAAAGGTACTCATACTCCTTGGAGGGGACAAAGTATTTCCTCTCCACTCCTCTAGCCGTCGGTGGGATAGAGGTGGCGGTCTGGATGGTGCAGATAGGCAACGCTTCTTGGGACGGGGCCTCCGCCGAAAGGATGTCCACCACTGGGTCCTCCAACTCCAGTATCTCCTCCGCTTGGAGGTCCATATTACATGCCATCTTATGTTAAAGGTCTTTTTGGGGAGGACCTGAGGCTGTTGTCCCCGCCACTGCCTCATCTGGAGATGATGACAAAGATGCCACAGGGTCCAGGGGGATCCTGTGGCAGATTGTGTAGCGAGGAGTCCTGTTGCCCAGGATCCGCTACACTGGGGCCTGCGTTGGGGTAGATGGAGCCGCTTCCATACTCCCTGGAAGGGGACGACTTATGGTGGCTTCTGGTACCCGGGGTTCTGAATGGGCAGAGCGGGAGGCCCCAACAGAACCCCTTGGGCTTGGTGGTACGCCCACTGTGTCCAAAAGGACCATCGTGCAGGATCCTGATTAAGGTCTTGGCCTTCATGCCATTGACCCACATTACCCTCGCCCTGGCCTGAAGCTGGATAGGCCAAGCGCGAGGCACCCTCAAACTTCGATGACCATGAGGTGGAGCGCGAGGGCCGAGACGGTGCGGAGTGCGTCTGCGTCGACTCTTCGGGGTGCAGGGCGGACCAGTACCGGGTTGTTGGAGAGCAGTGCCAGCGAGGTGTCGGGGACTGGTACTGTGATCGAGAGACGTCGATGACCGACCCAGTACTGGGATCCAGACCTTGATCGCAACGACGAATGTCTGCGGGAGCAGTGCCAGGATCGACTCTGGGGAAGGCGATCGGTGCCGGAAGCACGACCGGCGCTGTGAGAGGGAATGGCGCTGGGATCAGGAGTGGTGCCACGTCTCAATGCCAGGAGATGGCGGCTGTATTAGGGTAGGCTTGCCCCTAGACTATATAACAGAAATCAGAAGCAGTGCTGCAGTCTGCGCCGGTGCCAACTCTGTGAGGGCAATGACATCTCTAACTGTTGTGAACGTCTCTCGTGTCGACGGAAGCTGGGGCTCAACCACGGTCCAGGTCAGGGAGCCAGTGTGCACCGGACTCAATGGCTCCTCCCTCAGCGCCAGACTCAATGGTGCCGATATTGGCGCTTGTACCCTTGATCGCTGCAGTGCCGGACGCGACTCCGAGGTTAGCAAAGGAGCAGCTAGCGCCTGTTGCTGCAAGACAGTCACCTCCAGCTTGTGCAGTCTCTTCTGTCCTGGAGACAGGGAACAGCACTGAGCCACTTGCACTGGACACGGTACTGGAGAGGTCTGGTGCTGCAGGCCTCTATCCGAGTCTGCCTGGGGTGCCATACCTGAAGCCACTGCCATGGGCACTGCAGACTGACGTGCTCGGTGCTAGAACTTGGCGTGCTGATAGGGGATCTCGGCTAAGGTCTGCCTCCATAAGGAGCTGCTTGAGCCTAAAGTCCTGCTCCTTTTTGGTTCGAGTTCTGAATGCCTTACAGATCTTGCACTCTTGGCCTGGTGAGACTCCCCGAGACATTTCAGGCAAGAGTCGTTGGGGTCTTCCGTTGGCATAGGCTTTGAGCAGGTTGAACATGGCTTAAAACCCGGAGCCTTGGGCATGAGCCCGGGCAGCAGGCAGGGAGGAAGGAGTAGGACCCCTTCCACCCTGCTAAACTTAACTATGAGCCGAACTTTATAACACTATCTAAAACCAGGAAGCAAAGGCTAGGGAGAGTGGAGGACAGCTATGCCACGCTCCACAGTTCCAACAACCATCACGAGTGGTAAGAAGGAACTGAGGGGGTGCTGGGGCAGCAGGGGTATATATCCACCACCATTAAGACTCCACTCCAGGAGGCTCCACAGCCAACCCACCGGGTGTTGCTAGGGTAAAAATTATCCAATGATCGTGCACACGGCGCACACACACCTCGCTGGAATCGATAAATGCAAGCACTTGAATATACACTTTGGTTTCAATTGCAACACAATACAAAATATAGAAAAACATTCAATTAGTCTTCTATTGTTTAACAGTATGATTTTAATTTGAGTTAATCACGTGAGTTAACTGCAATTAATCCACAGCCCTAATAAAATGCACTGAGGAAGTCATTTGGTAGGACTTCAAGACTTTGGATTAGCAACCTGTATAATATTGCAACAGTGGTGGTGATCAACCTTAGAGAGGGTGATCAGATGTCCTGATTTTATAGTGACAGTGCTGATATTTGGAGCTTTTTCTTATATAGGTTTTTATTACCCCCATCCTGATTTTTCCTCCCCACTTTCAGCTAAAATGACAGGGAAGAGCAAACCAATGGAAGTCATTCACCTGCCAACCCTCCCCCCCCCCCAATAAATGCTTTACAATTCTGAACGGGGTGGTAGAAGTACTATTATTATTGGCACCAACAACGGTGTAGCTCAGTCATCACAGAAGGAAATATGCCAGTACTAGTGCCTAGAGACTTAGGGAATGTCTACACTGCAGCTGTGAGTATGGCTCCCAGCGTGTGCTAGCTCTGCTCAAGCTAGTGCATAAACGAGCAGCATGGATGTTGTGGCATAGGTTAGCCACCTCAGTCAGATAGACTTTTAGCTGGGGGAATGAAAGGGGTTAGCTCAGTCACTGCCTGTGCCACAATATCCACACTGCTAGTTCTAGCATGTGCATCTGTTGAGCTGGGCTGGCTGCACTTCCAGCTGCTGCATAGACATACCCATATGATTATTTTAACATGGTATAATGCCACTGACTTAATCCATAATTTTGCCCTGTGTCTCCTTCAAATTCCTCTCCCTCCTGACTGCATACGGGATGCTTAGGGACAGAGTGGGGGTATTAGAGCGATGGAAGCTATTACAGAGCATGTCCATACCTGGATAGGATTTCTCCTCCATACCTACTGCATTACTGTGCCCTGCACTCGTATTGATTGGCTTCAGGGGAAGAGGATGTGGAATCTCATAACACTTACTGCCCTAAGTTCCACTCGCACCCTAGATCACTGCATGTTTTTGTAGAGGTGTGGCCCAGTTAGTCACCTTACCATTAGATGGAGCTACTGAACCAGGGAGGCAGCTGGCCTATGGCTTGAAGAGAGAGACTCTTGGTCTTTTCTGCAATGATAACTTGGTGTCAGGAGAAAAAAAATTCTTGTTAGCTGATGAACGCATATTATATATAAAATTTTTAACAGGAGAAAGTGCAGAATCCCATCTTCTGGCCAAAGTAGTTTAACCATTTCACCTCGTGTGAGCACCTTATTTGTTTGCCTGTTATACACAGTGGGTCTGTATCTGCCATTGTTGTAGTCAGGAGGTTGAAAAACATTTTGCATAAAATTTTCATAACTCAAAATCTTGACCGCTTTTAATCCAAAATAATTCCAGTGTGTAAGTGGTGTAAAGTCAGAATCTGGCCTGGTGTATATACTAATGGATGTACAGGACTTGGTGCTAAACACTAGGACGAGATAAGAGAGAGGATGAGTTTAACAGTTGGAAACGGGCATTTTGCCAGAGCCCTTTTATCTGCTTACCAAAAGGAAATGTGAACTTGCCTCACTTGAAGAAAAGCTTTAGAGGTTAATGCAGGGAGCCAGGGATGATTTAGAAAGGCATCAAGTTCTGTTTCACAGCCGGTGGAACCTTTGGCAAGTCATTCCATACCTGTAAAATAGGGGTAGTAGTGAGGGTGGTGGTAAATGTGGTAAGTACTTGTATAGCTGTAGTCAAGGACACCATTGGTTAACAGATACTATTATGATTTGGGAACATTTTATACGCTCTTCATATTCAGGCCAGTAGAGATGCAGGCCCAGGTCATCTTCAGCTACACCAGCTGTCTTCCTGGGAGATACAACATGACAAGCTTATATCATTCCGCTGGCAGCGACTAGGATGCTCCCTGTCTTGGTCTAGAACAGTAGGACTGTTGGAGAAATATCCAGTATTGATCAGGCATCCCATTTTCAAATCCTCAGGTAAGAACACTCACCATATTTTCCAGTCATTTTGGAATAACTTAAAGGCATCAAAGCAATTCAACATTTATTAAGATGATTCTACATGTTCTTGTGTGCAATACAAACAGTATGTACTAAGACTTCTTAGTGATGCTGAAGGCACCTAGAAATAAGACGAAATAATGGTAAAATCGCAATGCCTTTTGCAGCATCCCCTTCATTTAAAAACATATCCCACCACCATAACAGCATGGCTGTTAATAAGGGACAAATGTTACAATAGCAGCGGACGCTGCTCTAAGTTAATAGTAACTAGGCTTTGAATGATTAGATTTATCAGTTAGTATTGGTATGCATCCACGTCACCATAACCACACAAACTGATGAACAAAATATTTCCATTGGTAATAAATTTACAGAGGCAAAGGAAGAAAAATGCTGCTAGATAAATCTGATTTAAGGATATTTACTTTGTATCTTCACACCTGATTGACAGTTTGTGTTGTAATGGTTACAAAGCTAACTTTTTGAAATCAGCATCTACTGTTTAATAATTCTGATCCCTTCATAATTTCCCACAACTGAAACTTTAAATAAATTTAGACCTATAATTTTGCACAACTCATTTTAAAATTCATTAAAATTTTAAACAGTTGTCAATTACAAAAAAAACAAACCATGGAATTCTGCCAAGCCTAACAATCTCTCAGATCTAACCAGAGGTCAGAGCTTTGTATGGCCCAAGGCTCTGCTTATGTATCTTTGTATGGAAAAGACACACACACACACACACACACACACACACACACACACACACACACACACACACACACACACACACACACACACACACACACACACACACACACACACACACACACACACACACACACACACACACACACACACACACACACACACACACACACCCCACTCCTGAAGTTCTACATTTCCTTCATTTCAGATAGAGGCTGAGTTAATCATACTAGTTTTTTCACAAGCAGCTTGCTGACTTCTGAATTTTTACTCCTGCTGTTCAACATGTCAGGAGTAAGAGGCCCAGAAGTCCTGCTGGTCTAGAAAAACTGCAGTCTAAATCCACAGTAATGTTTTATTAACTGAAGGAAGTGGATGCATAATGCACCACGAAAGCTTTCACAAGAATTAGATCCTGAACTATTTGCTCTTAATGAGCTTTGATAACAGTCCTTACATATAACCTTTTAGCTAAAAGCAAGTTAAGTCACTTGAGGTATGGCTACACTTGCAGCTGTACAGCGCTGGGATTTACAGCTGTCTTCGTACAGCTGTGTAGGGAAAGCGCTGCAGTGTGGCCACACTGACAGCTACCAGCGCTGCAGTGTGGCCATATTTGCAGTGCTGTTGGGAGTGGCTGAACAGGCATTCTGGGATACCTCTCAATACCTCTGGAGGCCAATTACAGCACTTTTGGTGGCCACACTGGCGGAGCAGTGCTGAAGTCGTTATACCCCAGGCAGAGCAGAAGTACAGCCAGCGCTGCAGCCAGAGAGATGCAGCGCTGTATGTGCCTTGCAAGTGTGGACGGTGAGTAAGTTGCAGCACTGTAAACCCATCACCAGCGCTGCAACTCTCCAATGTGGCCAAGCCCTTAGTGTGTAAACTGTTAATCTAGCAAGGACCAGAACTCTGATCTGCTGTAATGGCTAATTTACAAGTAGCCAGCTCTGTCCTGCAAGGCTCTGCTTAAGAAGATGGGAGCTCCTACTCCATTATGTTTTTAAAAAGAAATCACTCTAGCTAGTATTTGTACAGGGGGAGATGTAAGAAATGAGTTTCCTTTAATTTCTATTATGGTCCACGCTGGTCAGAATGAAAGCTGTAGAGAGAGCATATCTAAAATGGTTTTCTGTTTGAGAGTTTTCACTGTTAATCATTTCTACTAGGGATTAGAATTAAAAGTAATATTTGAGGAATAACTACTATATTCTGAATTTTCGAAAAAGCCCAGCTTATCAATGTCTGATAGCCAAAATAGCTTTATACCTCAGGCTTCTAAATTCTACTATATAGTTAGGCTTGGAAGAATCTGATCATCAGTAGCTATCTATTTCACCATACACAAACACAAACTGACATTTCCAGCAGTAACTGTAATTTACAGATAAGCCACGAAAGAAAAATGCTGCTTGAGAACTCTAGCGTACATCTACACAAAACAACAAACCACAGCAGAGAGTTTCAGAGCCTGGTGCAGCTGACTTAGGCTCCCAGAAGGCTAAAAATAACAGTGTAGATGTACCCCTGGGATCTGGAACCCAGCAAGTTGAGAAGAATATTTTCTTTGTATATTTTGACATGTGCTGTTGACAATTGGTGTTTAAATGGCTTATAAAGCTTTCGTTTTTTAAATCTGTGTCTGTCATTAAATTATAAGCCTTTCCCCTAATGTCCTGCAACTGAAAACTGAAAGATTTTTAAAAAAGCTTAAACATCTTATCCGTTGAAATTATTAAAAATAATAATAATAAAATTCGGCTAAGCCTAAATATACTGCATGAAGACCACAAACCAAAATGGATACTGTCCTTTTGGAGGTAGTTCATTTCACAGTGGCTGAAGGTGGTGGTATATAATTTGGTCATGTCATTCTACCCTATTCTTAGCTCTGCTGGGTGGGAGGGAAAAGTGGTGAACAGGAGAGGCAAAAATCATCACTTTCAGACTGTCAAACTATGCATAAAAGCAATGGGGTTACTTCCTGGCGGCAGACTTTTCTGGGAATAAGTGAGCCCGTTATGTTCAGACAGCCCATTTCTACATAATAAAAGATGGTTTTAGTAAAATCACAAGGCAAGGAGAGCAGAGTTAGAAATCTAACAATTCACTTAACTAGCACCAGGAGTAAGGATTTCTGCACAACCCAACACAATGCGTTAGCACTAACGGGAATTCTTAATCTACCTGACAACAAAAGGGTTGAAAAAATACTAGACTTCTATGGGCAAGAAATGTAAACACCATGCGTAATGAACCATTTTATCAGTCCACGTATTTCGTTTTATTAGCGGCTTTTAAAAACAGAAAATGGCATGTCCAAGTACACCAGCCAAGCAGCGACACTTGACCAGTGTGTGAAACATTGCTCTTATTTTAGGAGATTAAGGAAGTTTTAGTTACAATCATTGGTTTGGCACAGCTAAAATAGGATTTGGGGGAAAAAAGGAGACTGGCTCAAAATAGAGATGCACAATTCATATAGGACCACTGGAAAAATAACTGTCCCCACACTAATCCTGTACTGATTAGAACTCCATGATGAAGTTAGTGAAAGTGCTGCTCCAATCTGCTACGATGTTGGATCTAAAATTTAGATATATCAACAAGCTACATTTGCCTTCATCAAGGTCTGGAAATGTTTTCTTCAAATAGGAAATGAAAGCCTACTGGATAGTACACATTATATGACAAAAGTTCAGGGTTTCCTTGGTATGCCTGACACATGTTTTGCTATCCCATCAATCTAATGATCTTCTGGTCCTAAAGAGACTCATAAATCAAGTGAACATGGATTTGGCTTTGATGTTTACACAAGACTTCCAGGCCAAGACACAACTGTAAGAGTGACTTTGTTCTTCTGTTCTTTCAGCATGGGAATTAGCTCAGAGTTGCTCATTCCTACAGCAGATACTCCATTTACTGCCACTATTTCATCTCCGCACCTAACAAGGCAAGAGGAAACTTGTGTCAGGACAAAACTCGAACCCCCCATTATCTGTATTACAGTTTCACCTAGGGACCCTGACTGATCAAGGTCCCATTGTGCTAAGCACCATACAAACCCAATAAGAGACAGTCCTTTGCCAAAGAGTTTACATTCTAAAATCAACATCACTCAGGGGTGTGGGGACAGAATGGTCCGCAAAGCTCACATTAGTGCCATTATTTGCTTTTTTTAATTGCTGGGGTTGGGAGGGGATTAGCCAAACAGAGATATAGGGAGGCAGAGGGGACAAGTGAAAGGAGAAGAGGAGGTATTTGAGAGAGGCGGAAATGAAATGACAGAGAAAGAAGAGAGCCAGTCAGCACAAGTGAAGACAATCCAGAGGAAAACTAAAAAGCAGATGGATGTGGATGATATAATCTGTGTCCCAAGGTCCCTGCTGCAGCTGCTTATTTAGTAATAGCTATGGGGAAGTGCTCACAGGCGTCATGGAAGATGCTGTCATGCTAATAGTTCGTGAGTCTGCTTTACATGCTGGGATTGGACACACCCAAAGTACCTCATAAAAAGGTCCTTGTTACAGTTTACAAAGTAGTCAGAGCTACAGACCCCAGCTAAAGCATCTTGGAAACAGACCAGGAAAATGAATGCTCTCCTAAGAGAGGGGATAGGATATCCAGGTAACAGCAGATCCTGTCAACAAGGCACTAATTTGAGATCAGAACATAGTTGCTAAATAACTGAAAAGTCCTTAATTGGATTAATGCCTGCACCATTCACTGAAACTCAACCCCTTGGGAACAGTGCCAGATTTCTGCTCTGACTGTATCCCTGGCAGATGGGCTGAAAAAGCAACACTGACAGCTGCTCTGGAAGGAGCCAGCTGTACATGTTCCTAGCTGGAGGGGAAGACACTGTAAAAGGAGTTTCACAGGGGAAGACAACCACAGAAGTTAAAGAGCCAGTGTATTTCTTAGGTGTCAACCAGATCAGTTTAACATCCCAAGCAACAGGACTTCTACCACGCCCCTTGAGAAACTATTCACAATTTAATAAATCTCACTGTCAAGACGTTTTTCCTGATATTCATCTTAAATATCCCCTTAATTTCATCCAGTTAATCCTAGTTATAGCATAATCACCACTTGTAGTATCCTAACTGATCCCTTTCCCACTTGATAATTACACCCTTCACAAGGTGGAAAAAAAGTGTTAAATCACTCAATCATTTCTAAGCCTGACTCTTCCATCATAATTGTAGAAATAAAGACAGCTGGTTGTGTGGTTCATCCTAAGAGCTAGGATGAAAAGGAACTTGGATAAATCATTAAATTTCAGCCAGGCTAATTGTTAAAAGAAGCACAATAGCTCAATAAAATTATACACACTGCATCTAAGCTCAGCACTTCTGGAATAGACACACATAATAGAAGAAACACCAGACATACTTTAGTCTTCTGTCATGGAAGGCAGGTGTTGCAGGCACTATGGTTTTAATGAAAAATGGTTGGTTTCCTTTGCCTTCTTCAAAGCCTCCAACAATGCTGAATCCCCAGCTTTCTGAGTTACTTTTACGAAGGACAATATCTTGACAGCAGTGAAGGTAGCTAGAAAGACAGGTACAGTCACAGAAGAGGCACACACAACTTGTTCTTAAGCATCTATTTTCCAGCTAGAATTAACTGCGTGACTAAAAGTCTTCGTTTTTCTTGGTGATGTGGGAACCTGCTGCAATAACCCTTGCTAGACTACCTGTATCCATTGGGGGACAAAGTCTTATCCCACCGCAAGTATTGTGATGAGAGTAGGAAGCCAGGTAGGGAAGATAACTCATGAACAATACTGACCTATCTTACAGCATCATTTTGTTAAAAACAAACAAACAAACAATAATAATAATAATAATAATAATAATAATTGAAAGCAGTACTTCTGCAGCCCTTATAATTAATCTGGAGTCAATTTTCTGGTTTCACATGTATTATGGGAACTTGGTACAATGGCTGCAGTTAGCACCCAGATATCACAGTTGGAAAGCAAACATTACGTTGTTAGGTAAGGCAACCTTTCTTCTACTAAATGATTCAAACAAACAATCAAATCAGTCAAGGTTTGTTTGTGAAGGGTTTTTCATGCAGGACCTATCATAAAAAGTACTGCACAATAAGATATTACAATCCTGTGAGAGATTGTTCATAACGAACAATCCAAACATTTTGAAATATACCTGCTTCTTGATTTCTAAAATGTCTGATGTATTATATCACAAGACCAAGCCTACTCGACAGACTTCTTCAAAAGATAACAAATACTAACAGTATTTGCTCCTGGAATTCACTGCTCAACAGAAAGGGAGAGCCTGGTAACCTATATTAGATATCCAAAAGGAGTGACTGAAGGGCACCAGAGCTGTGTGAGTAAACATAGCAGCCATAAATAGGCACTCAGCAATAATCAGAATGCATGTAATTAACTGTGGCACTCACTACCACAAGTTAACTGAGGCAAAGAATGAAGAAGGATTAGACATTTATATGGACAATAAAAATACCCCCAGTTATGTTAGAGGGGAAAACAATGAACATGGGATATCAAGCTGCCTGCTTCAGAACATAAACCAGCCACTAAGTGCCTGGTAGGTAAAACCAGTCCAGTGTTACTATGCAGGTGTCTTACATCCCCATCTGCAGCATCTGGTATTGGCTACTGTCAGACATAAAATGCAAGACAGACCAGATGGCCATCCATCTGGTCATGTATGGTAATTCCTGTGTGTTTAATAGCTCATACACAGCTTTGAACAACAGAAAGAATCTGTTATTGTGAGGAGAAGACTGGCCAGTACGCCTGGGTTTTTTTTTCCTACTCTAACTTCCATTCAGGCAGCTCATCAGAGACGGGATGGAGCCCTCTCATGTGAAAGGCTGTCCTGGCAATGCAGTGCAGCAATGTCAGGACAGTGTGTAAACACAGAGACAGCATACTACTAAATGAGCCAGGCTGACAAACTACATTCAACACAAACAATAAGCCATAAGTGCAAGTGTAACAATAAAGAGTGGAACTTTTAAGCATTGTGGACAAAGGTGTTGAAAAGGATTGAATATACCAGTAAGGCTTTGAACATAACCTTTTCAGACTCTGCTCTTCCAACACCAAACTGCTATTTCAGATTAACATGTGGCTTTCCTCAACAAAACAGAATGCAAGAGAATAAGCACCACAGGAGCGATCTTCTGTATTAAGCATTTACCTGAAAAAATACTGAGCATGTGCTAGCAGTAAACTTCAGATTTTCATACTGGATTTCAAACACAGCTGTTGGAACGTTTCGAGAAAGCTATACTCAGTGGTGGCTCAAAAATTTCCCAGCAGAGGTTAAAAACACAACCCCCCCCAACTGTGTAGTGCATAAAAGTCAGCATGCCAAAAAGTCTGAACACCTATGTTTAGCTGAAGAGGACAATGAGGAGCTCAGCACTGATCTGCAAGAGGTTTGTTTTTCCTCAGTGGTTTAGTGAAATTATAACATACAGAGCCAACTAGTCATTATTGGCCACCACTTTGGGCAACTGGGGAAATTAGTGAGGAACTGCAAGGAAGGACTTATTACCATTTATATTGTTTGGAACAAATGATGTAAACATTGGCAGACCGCAAAATTAAATAGCTCTGCTGTGTGCCTCTCAGACCATATCCTAAAACCTCCCCACACGAAAGCATGTCAGCAGCCTGTGGTGCTAATATTCTATAGTTGGGAGATTCCAGAATTCTGTTCAGAGCAATAGAAGGAGATTACTCTCCAGCCACTGCTTCAGTGCTCCCAGGGTGCTTCTGACATGACTGCTCTCCACCTCTGTGGGAAAAGCTGAAATTGCTGCATGGGGTCCCATGGGGGAGGTATACAGCCAACACTACTTTTTAAAATGAGAGCACATGTTTATGATCTTAAAGTTGGCAAATTTAATTATGAATTCAGCTCAGGTCCTCAGCCAGTTACTGTGAGTTAGGGAAGGTGATACCAAACATTAAATACATTTGAGGCAAGGTACTTGGTGGATGCTAGCTCAGAGGCCTATACTTAAAACAAAAGCAGATGACTGGAGTGCTAAGAGGCTAACCTAATGGAAATGGAATTTTGGAAAGCATTAAGAGTCTCTGGAGCTAGGAAGTCTTTTGATAGAACACTCTTCACTTTCCCTGGCACAAGTGATGAGATGTAAAAGGAGCTGTTGCCTTGCAGTCACAATACACCTGGCCCAAGAGTGACCCCTATGAGGAAACTCCATTGCACCAGATAATGGCATAGAGATTTGGGGGTTAAATCCCAGCTTCCTACAAAGAAGCTGAGTTAATCAGGTGCAGCTGAGACTAGTTAGTCTCAGAACTTCAATAAATAAATAAAATAAAATAAAATAAAGCTGGATTCCTTTCACGAAAAAACAGGCCAAGACTCTCTTGACAAGAAGCCCAGACATAATGCTCTGGAGGAATAAGATCTGCCCTCTGGTTTTTGTTCTGGGAGTTTACAAACTGATAAATTGCATGAAGGGAAGGTAGCCACAGGCTTTGTGTTCCTTTGGTTGCACCAGAAAACCTGTAAATAAAGCAGAACCCTTAGCAGAGAGCATTTTGTTTAACCTGAACCTCATGTAAACTCCCTGTCCAGCCACAAACCTTAACTCTGACATAATCTGCACCTCCCTCGGTTGAACTCAATCCAAATTGACCTTTAGCAGAGACCAGTAAAGAGGAACACCTGCTGCATCTCTCCAGAAATTAGAAGCTGAAAAGTTCTAAACTTTAAAATGCTCACCACATGGAACCCAGCAGCACAATTCCCACTACCTTTAGCACCAGAAACATGGTAAGCTACCTTCTAATTCATTTTAGCAAGAAAATTCAGAATTTGGCATTAGTTTCCTAAGATTAAAAATTACACAGCTGAGATGAAGTTAAAAAAAAAAAAAAAAAAAGGACTGCTTGCCTTAAAAAAAAACCATTAGACTAGCTGCTAAAAGGCAGTAGCAGTGCCTGATCACTGACTTCTGTTAAGTAGAATAGCTAAAGTGGCTTGGGTTCATCACATTTTACTGAGGATTGTTTGCAGTGCATGTGTCACAATTCAAACACAGGCTGTGTAACAAAACACCCTCTCTCACACCCCTACCCCTGCTCCCAAACATACACTCTTGTTTTTGTTCTCAATTTCTGTGACCTATTCAGTTTGTGAAAATGTTCAGTGACCTCTGTCAGATACCTAGGGACTGACCATATTGCAAACAGGAGGGGCTCAGAAATACTGAAATGCAGTGGGAGTTGCTTAATTTATGTGAACACAATTACAACTGATATAGTCTCTTTTGCTTTTGTTTAAAGGGCTTGTCGCCAAGTTTGACTTTGTTCAGAGTCAGCCAGTGATTCACTTTACTTAAATGCCACATGAGGTAAAATACCTGACTCAGTGGTTAATACTGAGGAGAGAATTGACCAAACAAACTTACATAGGTAATCCGAGCCATGTAATCCAAAGGGGTGACCAACTGAATCCGTGTTCCCTGATATCAGAGGAAGGGTCTGTGGGTTCTGGCACCCTCTCTGGTACAAGGATTTCCAGGGCTTTCAGCACTACAGTGTGGGAAGCTGCATTGGATTTCAGTGCAGAGACAGCTTCATAGTAGTTTAGATGAGTCAAATCGATGCCATTTATATTCAAAAGCACATCTCCTGTGGATTAAATAAGTAGGATGATCATGGCCGCATGGACTTACTGATCTTTTGCAATATAGACCACCTCTGCCTCATCCAGGTCTTAGTGCTTCAAACTTCACTGGTGTTTAATATCAACTTTCCCTTAAAAACACTGAAACCCATTCACTGAATTAATTAGCCAAGTTATAAAAAGGGAAACTCGGTCTGGAAAGTCTCCCTACCTCTCTTGATCCTGCCATCCCTGAAGAGGCATCCAATGGGTTGCACGCTAGTTACATAAATAGGAAGTTTGTTTTTATTGTCCCTTCCACCTCCAATAGTTATTCCCAAAGATTCCTTTAACTCCTTTTTTATTGCGATGGTCTTTTCCTGGATGAGGTATCCCTGAAGTAGATCCTACAAAGAGACAGCAATGATTATATGGGTTAATCAACGCAGCCGAATTTAGAAAGGTCCATAACTAGAGTAAGACACAGAGAACTCTAAAAATTCAGGGCTGGTGAAAGATGCCACATTAACAGCTCTGGAGTTTGTTTAGGCACAAATAGCAAAGGCAGCAGAAGCTATAGCACACTGTACTCACAAGGCGATTCAACCCTGACTCAGAAGGGTTGCTGCTAGGGATGTGAGGCTATATGCCTGTCTACATGTCCATTCGATCCTTTGTCTACATAGAGGTCTTTGATGAGAGTTTCCCCACCAGGAAGTGGAAAGAAACTACCAAACATATCAGGTATTGCCAACTTTTTATCTTTTGAACTTTGGTTAAATTGGGATGGGTTTGAACCAGTGACAGAGTAAAGAAGCATTTCCAAATCTATCTACAAAGGCTGAGCTATCCAACCTCATGCATGTTTTAGAACAGAGCTTGTTATTAAAATATATAATGTTTCCATTGGAATGATCACAGTCCCCATTTGTTTCAACCAGCCTAGTATACAGCAGAACTGCAGAGTTACGAACACCAGAGTTACGAACTGACCGATCAACTATACACCTCATTTGGAACTGGAAGTACACAATCAGACAGCAGCAGAGAGAGACCAAAATATATATATATATAGTAGAGTACCGTGTTAAGTGTAAACTACTAAAAAAATAAAGGAAAGTATAAAAAAGATTTGACAAGGTAAGGAAACTGTTTCTGTGCTTGTTTTATTTAAATTAAGATGGTTCAAAGCAGCACTTTTTTTCTGCATAGGAAAGTTTCAAAAGCTGTATTAAGTCAATGTTCAGTTGTAAACTTTTGAAACCACCACCATAATGTTTGGTTCAGAGTTACGAACAAGCTCCATTCCCAAGGTGCTCATAACTCTGAGGTTCTATTGCGCCATAAGGCCAAGAAAGAAAGAAGGCAACCAGCAGATATTTTTGCAAACACAAGATAGAGAGTATGAAGAGGAGGAGAAACTTATTTCTGAAGATGTCCAGCATCACTGCATGGGATGAAAGGACAGTTTATAGTGACTCAAATAGCGTATCTACTTTAAATTGAGAAATTTCACCTTTAGATTCTCAAACAGATCAGCATTATCCTAGCTCTGCTCTCCTTGAAGTCAGCTGCAAAAAACTCTTACTGACTTTGATGGGAGCAGAATTAGGCTGATGTTGAGTGCTTATGAAAATCCCACCCCTAAGCTTACTGAAATATTAGCACATCTTGTCCTATAGATCTTAAGAGGAAGAAAGGGTTAGAGTCATAGAATAGAGTCACAGAATATCAGGGTTGAAAGGGACCTCAGGAGGTCATCTAATCCAACCCCCTGCTCAAAACGATAGATTTTTACCCCAGTTCCCTACATGGCCCCATAAGGATTGGGCTCACAACCCTGGGTTTCGCAGGCCAATGCTCAAACCACTGAGCTATTCCTCCCCCTGCTCTCTCTTAGAAAGAGAGTGTGTGCATGCACGTGTGTTGCAGAAACAGGAGACAGTGGACTGCAGTTTATAAAGGAAAGAACGGGGCTGAAACTGCATACGATAGCAACCAACTCAGATGCAGTAACCTGGAAAACTAAACAGAAGTCTAGGCAGTTCATATTTCAGGCAGAATTTCTTCACACAAATTTTAGTTTAAATATGGAACAACCTGCCAGAGGCAGCAACATAAAAGCAAATCTGTTCAAGTTCACAGTTTTCTAGAGGAGGGAACCAGAGTGTAAAAGTAACTAGTTAAGTTGGAGAAGTTGCAAAAGCATCTTTCTTTAGCTTCATTAGTACAGCTCTCACCTTCAGGCCACACCTCCATACCATGACATAGAGTCACAGGCAGTGTTAGCATTGCAATTTAATACAAGGGGAAAGCTGTGCTTGATGTGCTTGTTGTCCTACAGATAGGGAATTAAACCCAATGGTTGTTTTACTGGTTTCTGGTGGCTGTCAAATACCCAGTGACCCTTTCTAAAGGAGCAGAGATGAAATGCTGGCCAAAACAGCAGAATTATTCTCCCCTTAAGACAGGCTTTAACCTCAAAGGCTACACAAATGATGCTGCATTGCTCTGTAGATAACAGATGCTTGGTCTGACTGTACAGTTCACTATTCTGCCAGCTCTCAACTCCTATTGCTTTGCAACATCTGGTAAAGAAAAGGTGCTATATGGGACCAAACCCTACTCTTTATAACCCTGCAATATTCTTTGTTTATATTTTCATAGCACTCAGTGGTAAAGTAATAGATTTGAGAAACAATGAACAATTGGCCCAGCAGAAAATAGCACTGCTATTACTACAAGACTTACTTTTTGGTAGTTTGATTTTCGTCTGTAATGATTCTGGTCAGGTCTCCTCCGATGGTGCACTGGACTCCCTCCATTGCTGCTGCTGCTGCTGCTACTGTTTGGTGTGCCACCATCTTCAACAGCTTCTGGCATCTGTACATCAGACTGCCTTAGGACCACAAAGTTCACTCTTTCCTCACTGGTCTGCCAGAAAAAAACAAAAGGAGAAGCTTAATAATAATAATCCAGTAATTTAAATGAGTAAAGTTTCACCATGGCTCATGTAGAGACTTAACCTTGTGACTGCTGATGAGATCTCTGAAAGTTACATGGCTCAGACTTTGCGTAGCATTCTGAAAAATGTCATAGGCATGCACACACCTCTAGAGATCAGACAGATCTATGAAAGGAGCTGATAAGGAGTGTCACATGTAAGATACAGGAGGTAATTTTTCTATTCTACTCAGTACTGGTGAGGCCTCAGCTGAAGTGCTATGTCCCATTTTGGACACCACACTTGAAGAAAGAGGTGAAGAAACTGGAGAGAGTTCAGAGGAGAGCAACAAAGTGATAAGAGGTTTACAAAACATGGTTTAGAGCCGTGGTTCTCAACCAGGGGTATGTGTAACCTGGGAATACTCAGGTGTCTTCTAGGAAGTATATCAACTCATCTAGATATCTGCCTTGTTTTACAACAGGCTACATAAGCACTAGCAAAGTCAATACAAACTAAAATTACATATACAGAGCAGTATAAACAAATCATTGTCTATACTGCTCTGTATACTATACACTGAAATGTAAGTACAATATTTATATTCCTATTGATTTGTTTTATAATATAATGGTAAAAATGAGAAAGTAAGCAATTTTTCAGTAGTGTGCTGTGACACTTATGTCTGATTTTGTAAGGTTTTAAGTGAGGTGAAAGTTGCAGGTGCACAAGACAAATCAGACTCTTGAAAGGGGTACAGTAGTCTGGAAAGGTTGAGAGTCATTGGTCTAGAGAAGACTGGGCCAGGAGTGAGAGGGGGAGGGACATATGTCTCCAAATATGTAAAAGGCTGTTGAAGAGGAGTGTGATCAATTGTTCTCCGTGTCTACTAAGAGTAGGACAAGAATTAATCATCTTAGGGTACGTCTACACTACGGGATAATTCCGATTTTACATAAACCGGTTTTATAAAACAGATTGTATAAAGTCGAGTGCACGCGGCCACACTAGGCACATTAATTCGGCGGTGTGCGTCCATGGTTCGAGGCTAGTGTCGATTTCCGGAGCGTTGCACTGTGTGTAGCTATCCCATAGTTCCCGCAGTCTCCCCCGCCCCTAGAATTCTGGGTTGAGAGCCCAGTGGCTGATGAGGCAAAAAATCATTGTCACAGGTGGTTCTGGGTAAATGTCGTCAGTCATTCCTTCCTCCGGGAAAGCAATGGCAGACAATCATTTCGCGCCCTTTTTCCCTGGATTGGCCTGGCAGACGCCATAGCACGGCAACCATGGAGCCCGTTCAGCTTTTTTCTTTTTACAGTCACCGTATGTGTACTGGATGCCGCGGACAGAGGCGATACTCCAGCACTACACGGCAGCATTCATTTGCTTTTGCATGATAGCGGAGACGGTTACCAGTCGTTCTGTACCGTCTGCTGCCATTGTAAATTGGCAATGAGATGACGGTTATCAGTCCTTCTGTGCTGTCTGCTGCTATCATGGGTGCCCCTGGCTGAGATCAGCCGGGGGCGCAAAAGCAAAACTGGGAATGACTCCCAGAGTCAATCCCTCCTTTATGGTTTCTAAAAATAGAGTCAGTCCTGCCTAGAATATGGGGCAAGTGTACTAGAGAAGCAGTGTATCAGAGAGCACAGCTGTTCCATGTCAGATCCCACAGAAATGATGAACTACATGCCATTCACGGGGGGGTGCCCCTGCAACCCCTTGCTTCCCTCCTCCCCCAACCTTCCTGGGCTACCGTGGCAGTGTCCCCCACATTTGTGTCATGAAGTTATAAAGAATGCAGGAATAACAAACAGTGACTTGTTAGTGAGATAAAATGAGGGGGAGGCAGCCTCCCGGTGCTATGACAGTCCAGGCAGGACATTAAGCGGTGCGGAGGAGAGAAGCCCAGCATGCCGCTGCTATGATAGTCCAGGCAGTACAGAATCTTTTCTTTACACAGGAAAGGGAGGGGGCTGATGGAGCTCAGCCCCCAGTTGCTATGATGAGGACGGTTACCAGCCGTTCTGTCCCATCTACTGGGAATGACCAGGAATCATTCCTATTTTTACCCAGGCACCCCTGAGGCCAGCCAGGGGTATTCAGCAGTTATCAAACATGTACCGTCTGCCACCAGGGAGAGAAGAGGAGTGGATACTGCTCTTTACTGCCACAGCATCGCGTCTACCAGCAGCATTCAGTAGACATAGGGTGACATTAAAAAAAAAAGTCAAGAAACGATTTTTTTCCCCTTTTTCTTTCATGTGGTGGCAGGGAGGGGGTATACTGACGAGCTATTCCCTAAACCACGCCAGACAATGTTTGAACCTACAGGCATTGGGAGCTCAGCCAAGAATGCAAATACTTTTTGGAGACTGCTGGGGACTGTGGGATAGCTGGAGTCCTCAGTACCCCCGCCCTCCCTCTATAAGCGTCCATTTGAGTCTCTGGCTTCCCATTACGCTTGTCACGCAGCACTGTGTAGCCTGTAGATTGTTTTTTCCAAACGCTTTGGCATTTCGTCTTCTGTAACGGAGCTCTGACAGAACAGATTTGTTTCCCCATACAGCGATCAGATCCAGTATCTCCCGTACAGTCCATGCTGGAGCTCTTTTTGGATTTGGGACTGCATTGCCACCTGCGCTGATCAGAGCTCCACGCTGGGCAAAGAGGAAATGAAAATCAAAATTTCGCGGGGCTTTTCCTGTTTACCTGGCCACTGCATCCGAGCTGAGATTGCTGTCCAGAGCGGTCACAGTGGTGCACTGTGGGATACCGCCTGGAGGCCAATATCGTCAATTTGCAGCCACACTAACCCTAATCCGATATGGTAATACCGATTTTAGCGCTACTCCTCTCGTTGGGGAGGAGTACAGAAACCGGTTTAAAGAGCCCTTTATATCAATATAAAGGGCCTCGTAGTGTGGACGGGTACAGCGTTAAATCGGTTTAACGCTGCTAAATTCAGTTTAAACGCGTAGTGTAGACCAGGCCATAGTTTGCAGCAAGGAAGATCTAGGTTAGATATTATGGTTAGGAAAATATTTAAGCTCTGGAACAGGTCACCTAGAGAGGCTGAGATCCAACATATTAGATTCTATTCTATACATGCCATCCTCGTGATCCAGCGCTTAGACATTTACCAACTTGAACAGTATGTTTTTGGGCTTTGCAATCAGTCCTCAATTCTAGAAAGTTGTTTATCGGGAACATTTGTTGACTTACTTCTAATATTAAACATCACTGCTTAGGTTTAAATATTTTCTATGTAAGAACAGAGGCTCTCCTATAATCATCAAAATTCTTCCCTTTTTCTCTCTCCCTTGGCAATTTGGTCAATTGATGATGGATTTGTTCTCTTCTTATCTTTGGATCTTTTCCAAGGTTTAAACTGTAAGTTCTGGTGAAATGCCCTTGTGTTTGTCATGATCTTTGGGCAAAATAAGAAACCCAGCTACTAGAAGCTGGTGGGCACTGCCCCATGAGACACAGCATTTGAAACTGATCTAAACAAAGGCCACTGCAGTTTTAGTAATCTTTACACAAATACTTTACACCAAATGTTCAGCCCATTAAAATGAGACAGATTTCTATCATGATGAGAATGACCATCTCTCAGCAAGGGCCTCAAACTGACTCTTCCAAATGCAGTTTAACTGTGAATTTTACCACTAGCATCCTCATCTAAATAAAAAATGCTTTGTTCTGTAGTGCCAGGCCATGCAGTCTCTATTCAGACCTCCCTAGTTTAGCTCTCGGGAAGCCTCACATGCTTTGCTTCACATACTCTGTCCCGGTATCTGTCACAGATGTATGCCTTGTGTCTGGAGATTTCTCTTGTAAAAAGGCTACACCTAAAGATGATCAGTTTGCCTTTGCTGCACTAAACCACCGTAGACAGCTGACTCACTGTGGTATTGTCAGCGATGATTCATGGCATATTCCCACCTGTGTATTCATGATTGCTAGGAAACAGTAATCCCCACTTCTGTAGGGAAGCCGCTCTCCCAAAAATGGTTACTTAAAGGTATCCACATTGCTCAGGCATGTTTTGTTAGCCCTTGGGTCAGAAATGGAGCACTGCGCTAGTGGTGCAGACAGTCACAGAGTTATCAGACAGACATAAATTACCTGTATTATCTGTGCAGCAGTCTCAGGTGTTCCCTGCCTCAGGTCCTGGCCATTTATAGAGAGAACTTTGTCATTCCGACTCAGCTTTCCATTTTTGGCTGCCAAACCTCCATCAAGCAGGTCCAGAATAAAAATCCCTGCCTCATCTGTCTTCCTAATCAGTTTGATTCCCAGGGGTTCAGATGGGTCTCTCTTAATCAGTGTAACGTGAATCACTTCCCGGTTAACAGCAGGGCTAGAATCCTGTTTGAGAGTCCTGTTGGAAAACCCTTTTTCCTGCAGGACCATAAGGTGAAGAACAGGACCTGGATGGCGCAGCAAGGAGATAGCTTGGCAATGAGTCACGCTGCTGATGTTGATACCATTTACCTAGAAAGAGGAAGGAAAATGCACCATTTAGATCCTGGAGAGCCTATGGGTCTTCCACTGTACCTAATATCACAATGTTAGCAAAAAACACATGTGGATCTTCCATGCATGAGGAGCCCTCTCTGAGACCATTCCACAGCTCTGAAGCCTTGAAACTTTCCCGTATACTTAATGTATGCTTCTCGTTCCAGTGGCGTACCGGAGTTGACGGAAGAGTGATCAGCGATCGATTTAGCAGGTCTTCACTAAGTGATAAGTGGAGACAAGCCCTAGGATCTTCAGTCTAAATCTTTCTTTTTTTAAAGTAATTTTGGTAACTATTATTCCTCCCCCAGGCAGTAGTCATGTAGGATTCCATCCTGTCTCATTTTAGTGTGCATATGGGACTATTGGAAAGGTTAGCAAGGAGACACGGGCAACAGCATCTTCAGTATTCTCATGACACCCAGCCAGTGTTCCTGAATGTCTTACTTCTGGCTGAGACTGAGAGGTGGATGAGGCTCAATCAGATAAGATGGATGTGATAGTGATTGGCTTGGAGAAGCAACCTGAAGATATGACCAAGACTGTATCTGCCACTTTGAATGCATTGGTCTGCCAATCCTTACTAGACTGTATAATCAAAGGAGATGGCTGGATTTCCAGTTGTTGGATTTGTCTGGTCAGGAGGATGTAATATAACAGTAATGAGGTCCAGATCTTAAAGAAAGTATGTGCCTTTGTCACCTTGAGATTAGACTACTAACAATGCACTCTCCGTGAAGCATTAATTCAATTTGGAAACTAAAGCTAGCAGTACAGAATGTGGCAGATCAGTTGCTTGGCAGGGTATACTGCTATGAGCATATGGCACTAGTGTTCTGTGCTCTGCACTAGCGGCCAGTTAGTTTTCAGGGTGAATTAAAATGCTGGTTTTGACATGGAAAGCTTTCAATGATTTAGGACCTGCCTGTTTGAAAAAGAGCCTCTCTCTGTGCAATAGTGCTGTTAGAGAGATTAAGTGAGGTAATATCTTTTATGGGACCATGGCTACAATTATACTCCATACAAATCTCATAAAAAGCTGTCAGATACATAAAGTAAATAAAACAGACTGAAAAGTTCAAAGAAAAAATTAATCTAAAGGAGATCTGTAACAACAGGTGATAAGAGTTTCACACAGAAGAGGTGTTTGTCAAATTGAGATTAAATTAAAAAAAATCCTCTTTATTACACCTGCTTCCACCACTCAAAACAATTCTATTTTCTCTCCTGCACTTGTACCCTTCAAGTGCTGGATCAGGTAAAAATAAGAACCAATCCAAACCTTCTGAGGTTAAAGTGTTCTGATTCCTTTTTAATATTTTATTTCTTATTTACTTCTTACCTCTCCCCAGCTGGGCTCAGAACTAACCAAACACTATAAAAGAGGCTGCGGTCAAGGCATTTCTGGCCTGATAAAGCAGGAAGGGTCAGAAATTACATGAGACAGCCTGTTTTTTTTAAGGCTCACAGCCCAGTTTCATAGAACCAAGATATTTGGACAAGTGTCCAAAATTTGGAATGCTTATCCAAATCTCTTGAAGTTTGCCCAGCATGACTTATTCTTTTGCTATCCACTATCATAAAAGGCCTTCTTAGCCAAAGAAGGGTGGTAACTTAACTTCACTAGTAACAGAACAACGTACCTCAAGGATATGGTCTCCAGGTGCTATTTTTCCATCTGCAGCAACAACAGAATCCCGAAGGACTTCCTGAACAACAATGTTCCCTAAAGGGGTGTCTTTGCCCCCAACTATCCGCATTCCCAGTTCTTCTTCTGGATCATCTCGATGAATTTCAATCATACTTGTTTCAGCCACAAGACTAGCTTTCTGAGGCAGGTCTGATTATGAGAATCAAAGAAGAGAAAGCAACACATGAACACAGATAATATCCCATAGTACTTTCTCGATTCTAGTTTCACACAGAGATCAGGTATATAGTACTGGTAGGGCTTGTATTGTTTGGCACTTATGTGCTCAAAAATGGTATTGTGGGTGGGGGGAGGGGTATGTAGGAGAGAAGAAAATAGATCACAGACTAAAAGCAGAAAAGTTAATTCTCCCCATATATTCCCAATGAGTGCTCACTCAGTGCAAAGCTGATTGTCAGGTGGTGTAGCAGGAATGGAAACAAAGCATTTTCGAGGTCTTTTGTAAATAGATGCTTAATTTGCCATTTCGAGATTTTTCTTCTTCTGTATCTACTGCCAGGTTATTTAAAGTCAAACTACTTAGAATTTGGGACTTCTTGGTTTCCAGACTGATGCTCAGACCGTTAGAGAAAGGGACTTAATTTAGTGCTCTGATCAAAGAACTGAAAGCCTAGAACTCTTGTGTTCTAATCATGGGTCTGACATTGCTTTGATGTATCATCTTGGGCAAGTCATTTAACCTCTCTCCTTCAATTTCCCTTCCCTTTTGTAAAATGGGAGTAACAGTTACCTACTTCAGAGGGCTGAGAATAATTAATAAATACTTCCAAACCATTCTGAAGATGAAAATTGTTAGCACTCTCTGCACTTTTGGCAAAGTATGTTAAATCTATCATCACTGCAGCATTTGTGCACGCCAGGCATGCGTAACACGCCAGGTGTTGTAATGAAGGCAATCACAATGTCAGCCAAGTACAGCTGTAGTTCTCGATCACACAGTGGCTTTAACAGAGAGATTGACATATACTTGGGGAAACTCCAACACAGAACCAAGCTAATCTACACGGTAATTATTAGACAGGTTCATTAGTAGACAGACTTGTCTCCCCCAGCACCCTCTAAGCATGCACAGGAATTAAGAAAATCATTTTGAAACATGCTATCAAGAGTTTTATGCTACTTATTGTCATTCTAAAGATTAATGAAGTGGTGGTATCTTTGAATGGAGATATAGCTATTTTCATTTGTAGTGTGATGGGATTTGTTTTCTTACTGATGATTAATTTCAAATCCAAGCACTAGCGAAGGCCATAAAAATGCTTCTGTTTAGTATCAGTAGGGAGGAACTAAAATAAACAACCTGAACAAATAATTGCCTCAAAGGAGTAAATATAAAAGAGAGAGAGACTGGCACAAATTCCTGGTACTGATTGCTTGGCATCTTCACAATATGTTTGGTGCCCTGTTCTCATGGGGCTGGTTCATGCACTTTGTTTCCACACAGCTGCAAAAGAACATTGTTACTGAAAAGCTTCTGATTTTTTTTCTTAAATTGGTGCTTGGTGTATTGCTCTTGTTAACCTAGGGTTTGTGAAAGAATCTTGCTGTACTCTGTGCATATGGCCATCCTGAGAGGGGATAAGGGAACTGCTACTCTTAGTAGGATTGCCAATTTTGGTTGGATGTATTCCTGGAGGTTTCATCACGTGACATAATTCTGGAGACTCCAGGGAAATCCTGGAGGCTTAGCTCTTAGTTAAAGAGCTTTTTGTGTGTCAGTGGCAGAGGTTTGTGTTTTTTTGGAACTGAAAGGCCAAGAATAAAAAGCAAAAGGAGAAGCTTGAAACTATTGAAGGTTTCCAAGTGTTTGTTCATATAGATATAAGCAGAATCTGTGACAAGCTCTTTTAAAGAGTATCCTTAACATTATTTAATTGTTTTTTTTTTGGTAAAAGGAGATTTGAAACTTAATTGCATTTTGTGCTATTCAAAGTGGTGTGAGACACTGCTGGTAACTGCAGAGAGAGACATTACCGCCTTCTTCACCCTCCTCAAAGGCTGGATTAACGAGTCCAGGCTCCACAGTCCCCAGAGATACCACAGCTGCTACAGAGCTTTCTGCCACCAGCGATGATGCTCTGTCTGATAGCTCTGCCTCTCTGGCAGCATTCGTTTCCTCCCTGGTAATGGGATCTTCCCTGCCTCTGGAATGTGAATTTTTTCTCCTTTCTATATCGGATTTGTATTTCTTGAAGCCCGGACACCTAGAAAGGGTTTGGAAGTCAGTCATCCACACAAGTAGCAACAATCTCATCTTACATAGTAAACTCAGCACATAGAAGCGTGGGGTAACTAAGGTGCTTCAGGAAGCATGATTAACTCTTGTCAGTCACACATTTTCTTTCCAGCAGCTGGTGCTAGCAGAGATTCATTCACATCTCAGCCTCAAATTGAGGCTGGAAGAAGGGAGAGAGAAACTCCTTTGTGAACCTTTTTGTTTTGTTTTAAGAGACCAATTAGGTTAATTAATCTGAGAAAGGGACAGTAGGAAGGGGTACTCCTTGTTAAAATATTTACCATTCAAGCCCTGCTGCTCCCAATGAAGGAGAGAATACGTTTTGTGAGGCGTGAGCAAATACTTATTCCCTCTGCTCTTTCAGAACCGAAGTAAGAGTGTGAACCACACATTTGAATCACAGAAGTTTTATAACCTTGAATATGCCATGCTTCTACCAAACCAGCAACATACAAGACTGAGTGGGGCAGCATGAGGAAGTTTGCACTGTTGCTGCTGTACTATGTATTATGTAATATGTATGCTGTATTATGTTATAATAAATAGAAGTATTTTCTCACCAGGCCTATCCATCTAGTTCCTCTCATAAGAACCAAACTCAACATTTAAAAAAGAACCCCCAAACCCTGTACCCAGCAACACAACAATCAATGTTACAGAAGAAGCAGGGGAAGGAAAACAAACTCAGGCTACTACCACTTTTGGTAAGAGGATGGATGGCAAGTTCGGTTGGTGATACAGAAGTGGTATTGGAGGCTCAGTGGCAGATACTATTCCCTGAGTCAGTACTGAACCAGTGCTCCAGAACAATGATACAGGATACGAGGTGATGGGTGGTTACCACTGTGTCCAAATCAAATTCCATTTGGAGTATTTACATTTTGGCTATTAAAGTCCCTCTGCAATTTCACCTACTCTTATTTCTTCCTGGTCACTCTACTCCCAAGTGTAGGGTGGCCAAAGATACCTCTCAAAGGCACAGGGCAATCAAACCCAATGTCCAAAATACATCTGCTTGTTGACAAACTGGAGGCCCAGGAATGGCCCTCAGAGCTATTTCAATTATTAATATTGGCATCTCCCCACTACATTCTTGAGATCTCTGTAAAATTAACACCTCTGAACCCAGACTGCAAAGTGCAGGGAAAAATGCCACAAGACTAGTCTCTAAAATTTGCTGCTTTTTCTTTTTTAAATGCACAGATGTGGCTTAGTCACTAAAAATCATCACAAGTCCTGATGGAAAATAAATACTTTCAATGTGGTGGTTTTATGCCAGTTAGAATTTAGCTTGAATCACCTTTATGTTAATAATCCGTATATTAAAAAAATACCAAAACATACTAGATTATTGGAACTTGATTTTGGTACTGATTAAGTCACAATGGACTAAACTGCAAGCCATCATATATGGTCTGAAAGGTTACCCTTCCCATATGTGACTGGATATCCACTGAAGCTGAATGACATTTCAGCCAGCAAAGATAAGATATAGGTGCTTTTAACTGACAGTTACAGGGATCTGGGAAGTGCGGGAAATAAATTATTCAGTGCTGACTGTGTGTGTGTAAGACTCAAGTAAAACAGTCCCAGCCCTTAAGAGCTTATAGCGTAAGAAGCAGAAACAGAAGATGGAATGCACTGGTAAAACTAGAGAATGGAATAAGTTTATTTTTTGAAGAGGAGCAATGTTTTTAAATAATTGTGAACTCTCAACTTATATGCTGAAAGTATGGATAAAGATAGAGAGCACCTTATCCTCTAAATACCACAGGAACATGCAATAGAAACACAAATGCCTGGCTAAAATTGCAAAGATTTCCTTAGCTCAACCACCACCTGCACACTTGTTGACTTTGGTATTGCTATAGACAAGCATGATGTATTTGAACGGTATCAAATCTACTGTGTACTACCCAGTACATACTAACAAAACATGCTGCCACTGAAACTTGCCTTTGTTTACAATATGGCTTGCTCCCAGCTCCATTCTGAGCAATGATTAACTAGGAACAAAGGTTTTTCAAACTCCATGGAAAGACTCCTTTGTTGTGTGTGCTTTTCTAAAACCACAGTTCTTTGTCTGTTCCAGCTCAGCTAGTCAGCAGTGGAAATGCCAAAAACATCTGTGCTGAGACGTGCAATGATCAGGGTATGGGTACACTTGAAATTTCAGAGCGCTGCCGCGGCAGCGCTTTGAAGTGTGAGTGTAGTCAGAGCGCCAGCGCTGGGAGAGAGCTCTCCCAGCGCTGCACGTAAACCACATCCCTTACAGGTGTAGCTTGCAGCGCTGGGAGCCATACTCCCAGCGCTGCGGCACTGATTACACTGGCACTTTACAGCGCTGTATCTTGCAGTGCTCGGGGGGGTGTTTTTTCACACCCCTGAGCTCGAAAGTTGCAGCGCTGTAAAGTGCCAGTGTAGCCATGGCCTCAGTCCCCCTTTCTCTGTAGAACCTAGTTTCAGTTGCATCCATGCTTGTGAAAGAATGAGGGCAGATAATGGCATTACAAATATGTGATTCAGCAAGTGCATAATGCACTGAGTGAAGTGACTTCCAGTATTTGGATCAAAGACTTGTGTGTTACACATCTTAATTGGACCAATGAAGCTGGCAGCACTGTATTGTACCCCTTGTCTCTCCTGTAAATACTCAGGAGACATGCACTGTGTTTGAAGGTATGTATGTTTATAATTACTTCGAGGAAGCAGGTGCATAAGGACTATTCTGTGAAAATGAGCACTGTATTCAGAGGCTTGTTACATTCAGTTGGGCATTGCTTCTGCTTATCTGTCTAGGTAGACAAGTAGTTTAACCTGTATCCTCAACACATGTACTAACCACCCAAACACACAAGCATATTGTCTTCATCCTCTCACTTTACTGGCCCCTCCCTTTGTCATCTCTGCCTGATGTTCTAGTTTGTTCTAGGTAAGGAAACCATCCTTCTGTTTGCTAAGGCACCACAGACAGTGCTAAGTTACTAACTAACAGTTATGTGATGTAAATATATATGCACCTGTTCTGTAAGTGGGCTTCTAGTTCACACCTCTGCATAGTCTGCTGACACTCTTTCTGGAAGGGACAGAGGATAGTCAACTTATCCAGCAGGTTTCTCACTAGAAGGCTAGACTTCCGGCAGTGTTGGAAACTCAGTTTTTTCCGATCCATGGGACAAAAGTTATACTCCTTCATGAAGTTCTCAAGGCACTTGAAACAGTATGTGTGTCCACAGGGTGTATCCATGGGCTGGAGCAAAGGCTGAAGGCAGATATGGCAAACCAGTTCATCATCTACTTCATCTTGGAAGTTATAAAGATGATTGTCCTGTAACAGGTGGCACTGGCCACATTTATGGCAAAGTTCACTGATTTTGGAGACCTGCTCTTCCACTGCAGGGTCAGCCATGATATTCAACATCAGAAGAAAGTTTATCAGTTTGAAGGCCCCAGGAGTTAGTGGTCTGACAGGACTTCTGTAATTAAAAGGGGAGAGAGAGAGAATTAATCACTCAAAATTGTCTAAAATGCAAGTTAAGAGTCCACTGTCAACTTGAAATCTAGTCAGTTAAAAATAAGTTAAATCTAGTTTCAGGAAGCACACCTGTCCCAAGTCCCCCTGCCAATTTTTGTGATTTTGCATTTTTCTATTCCACCCCTCTCCCCCCCACACACACCCTTAATTTTTCCTTTCCAATGTAACTATGAGAGAGACCCACCCAGGCAGCAGGGGAAAGTAAGGCCCTAATTCAACGAAGCATTTGTGCATCTGTTTAAGCATTTTGGTGATTTGGATCCCGAAAGATTATGCATGGGAAATAGTGATACTACTAGACACAGTTCTGTCAAATACATAAAGTGAAATGAACTGAAATTCTTATTCTTTCTAATTACAATAATAAGTACAAGAAAAGTGATTGTCAGTTTCCTTGTCTGCCTTTCTGGTTGGTATTGAATGTATTTGTCTTAAAGAGATGGGGGTTAGTGTTTTGTTTTTTTTTCTTGGGGGGGGAGGGAAGAGAGGGGATGGAAAGAAAGAGAAGGTTGAAAGGAAATTTTAGATCTAAGAGGCATTTCCTTCCTCCCAGTCCTTTCCTTCCCAAAAAGGAAACCCTGTTAGTTTTAACCATGAGTGTATGGTTCACTACTCACACAGGTACACATTCTGTGCATGTTTGAACAAGTATTTTATGGAACTAAAAAAACCAACTGCTTTATAATGAAGGATAGAAATACCTATCCGGGTTACTACATAATTCACTATAGTGTACCCAAAATGATTGAACTTCATTGGCTTTGTAAATATATCTCAGTTGTGGAGGATGAAGATAATGGGACACATTCAGCTCCCTGCAGCTGCAACTATATTGATGGAGTTACATTCTGAACATTGCCTTCCTTGGCAAGCAGAGACAAAATTGTCACATTGAGGATTTTGTTTTTTAACTTGCAGTTATAATATAGTGAGCCATATGGTACCGCACCAGGCTGGAATTCTACATCCTGCGCTTTTCAAAAACTTTCATAAAAACAATTAGGACTGAGATATTTCTAGTGTCAAAAGTGCATGAAGATAAATTTTGTACTTGGATGAAGTGTCCTGAAACAATTCCTTTACAGAATGTGGAAAAAAGTTTAAATCTTGGTGAAAACTGGTCTATACAAATGCCTGGAGGAGAATGTACAGAGGAACAGTAACTTATCAGGAACAGTAAGCAAAAGTCAGTCAGGAGTTTCTAATAACAAATAGACACCATGCTACTTCAATTCCTGTCAAACACACAAAAGTCAGCTTTTTAATTAAAGGGCTCGAATCACAAATCAGACCATTTTGTTCTGCATATTGTTACTTTGTCATGGAAACTTACACACTTCAGAAGTCCAACAGGTGCCAGGGTACAGGGAGGACGGAAGGTAAAAAAATTAAATAAATAAAGCAGGCAGTAAGATGTGTTTTCCCCATTCAGTTGCTCTGCCTGAGAGCCAGTGTCATCCCATGAGTAGGAGTTTACATGGGATATCTAGTTCAAGTGCTTTGCTTATGTCTAGTCTTCACTGTGAGTGGGAAGTGATACGAGTCACTTTAGACAAAACAGGAGGCATATTTCAGATAATGGGAGAATGTTAACAATACACAAGCCTATGTAGTACAGATGAAGGATTTTGTATCCCACGCTCCAGTAGAAGCCCCCGTGTTGTGCCAGCTGCAGCAGGCAGGTACATATAGTACATCTAAAGCACACAAGCACAGCCTCTCTTGCCATATATTTCATACAAAGGGACATATTTTGATTCTCACTTATCTTGAAAGCTAAGAGGTAATGTTACAACTTCAGACAAGCCCCTGACACCACCTAATACTTGCAATCAGTCAGCCCAATACCATCAACTTAACACCCCCACCTGTCCACCCCACGCTTTCCAAAACCCAGTAACTATCAGTAAGACACAGAGGCACAGCTGTGCTTTTGGGTTTATACTACGTTTTAATAGTTGCATAAAACATTTTGGCAGGTGATTGAACAATACATAGTTTCTCAGTGAAAACCAAGATTTCACTCCTACTTTCGCTGATAAACCACTGCAGGCCTTTTCAAATGTATCCTACAAGGTTCATTCTTTGCTCTTTGTGCTACAACGTGAGGAGATAAATCCCATATGTCATTTCTAGACTAATGGGAAATAGACTTCCGAATCTGAATCCTGTAAATATATTTCTTATAAATTCTATATCCCTAAAATCCCACTGTTAACTCCAAATCTAATTTTTGAAAGTTCCATATTTAAAAACAGGAAACTGGACACCCAATTTGTCTAACAACTCCAAGTGCTCAGATAGGATTTACCTTATATTACCGTCCTTTCAACAAAGAGGAAGTTGCTTCAGACATTTGGGAAACCTGTCACATCAGTGATGAAACCCAGCCCACACCCATCGGCAAGGTAGTAGTTTGTGAACAGCACTAGTGAGGTGGCAAGCCTCAACATGCCAACTGGCTGTTCAGTGATTTCAAACAAAAAGCAGATGTTCCGTGTAAGTAAAATTAGTAAGAAGTTACTAAGCAAAGACAACTGCTTAAGAATCAGTTTTGTTACACTAAAGGTTTGGAGGATGCAGTTCCAGCACTGAGGGTTTGGTTCTACTCTCACACTGGTCTGAGTGCATTAGCTTTTACAGAGTCACTCTAGTCTAGTCACTCTTATACCAAAAGTGAGAGCACAATCAGGCCCTGTAAACTCAGATTCAGGTTCTAAAGATGCAATTTAAAATATGCCTGGAATCGTCATGGGAAGCTTCCTTCAAGTTTAAACTTCTCCTCTTCAAGGGCCAAAAATCAACTCTGTCTCCACTCCAACTCACAATACACTCTTGTTTCTTCTCTCCTGTTTCACTGAAATTATACCAATCTCAATGCCACTTAGCTTCCTTCCCCTGCTTCCACTTTTTTGACTTCTTCTGGGTTGTGGCTTAAGACAATGTGCCAAGCCCCCTGTTATTCAAATCAGGCCCTAAGACTCATTCTTCGCACAAACACCAACTACATCAGTCAAATGCCTTCTCTACTCTAACACTAAGAAAAATGTTATCTTTTACTCTTTGCACCACACAAACACACAACATGAAGAAGCCACAGGGCAAAGTTAGGTCCTAAATAACTGTGTTTACTAAATACACACAACCCTGTAAGGCCTAGCTCAGTGGTCTCCAACGCGGCATGGGCACCATGGCGCCCACCAGGGCATCTATGTGTGCTCCGTACTGGCCAGCGGACAAGCATCTGTCGAAATGCTGCTGAAAAGCAGCATAACCAAGAGGCGTCGCCGCCGAAATGCCACAGAAAAGCAGTGTCACCAAGAGGCATCGCCGCCGATTTTCGGTGGCATTTCAGCAGCGATGCCTCTTGATGTTGCGGCTTCTCGGCGGCATTTTGGTGGATGCTTGTCCACCGGCCACGGTCCTCAGAGGCTCATCGTCAGGCGCCTGCCACCTGGAAAAGGTTGGGGACTACTGGCCTAGCTACATGCTATTATTGCTCTTGTCTATTTTCTGGGTGCTTCTAAAACACAGAATATTGTGAATGTTCAGACTGTTTAAAGAGATAATACCCTATTCACTACAAAAAAGGAAGAGGATAAAGTGGGTGGAATAAATCCTAGAAAGCAAAAACTTTCCTCTAGATTTCTCAATATTTCATGTCCTCCATGTGCTGGAGTGCAAATTCCTTAGGAAGGAACTGTAAAAGCAGCAAAGAGTCCTGTGGTACCTTATAGACTAACAGACATTTTGGAGCATGAGCTTTTGGCATGCATCTGACGAAATGAGTATTCACCCACGAAAGCTCATGCTCCAAAATGTCTGTTAGTCTATAAGGTGCCACAGGACTCTTTGCTGCTTTTACAGATCCAGACTAAAACACGGCTACCCCTCTGATACTTAGGAAGGAAATGTCGTGTTTTGGCTTTACCACACCAAATACATCATGGGTTCTTACACACATACACACACACAAAAGTACAGTGGAACCTCAGAATACGAACACCCTGGGAATGGAGGTTGTTTGTAACTCTGAACAAAACATTATGGTGGTTCTTTCAAAAGTTTACAACTGAACTTTGACTTAATACAGCTTTAAAACTTTACTGTGCAGAAGAAAAATGCTGCTTTCCCTTTTTTTAAAAGCAGTTTACATTTAACACAATACTGTACTGTATTTATGTGGGATTTTTTTTAATTGCTGTTGCTGTCTGATTGTGTACTTCCAGTTTGAAATGAGGCGTATGGTTGACTGGTCAGTTCGTAACTCTGGAGTTCATAACTGAGGTTCTACTGTATATCCTATTGTCTTGTACCATAACACTGAATCACAGAATAATAGAAATTAGGTCTCCTTCTTTCTCAATTAGGTTGTTTAGTCTGCCAATGCAAAACTATTCCCTGCAATATGTTAGTGGATTGATTATTCTTGTTTTAATTGTGTCAAGTGATGGAGCTTCCAACACCCTCGATATGATCAGCTGCAGCATTAGTAATAGCACTAATAAATTATGTAGTGTGTCAAGAAACACAAACACTGAATCTTTCAGTACCATTTCAGGCTATGGAATTCCAATTAAAATTAAATTCAGATAATACAAACTTGCAAATACTGATTCAGTACTCTCATAATCAGGATATTTTAACAAGGAATGCTAGTCTAAAAAATAAACACACACCTTCCCAAGGTTATACTTCTGACTGTACTAAGCTTCTCTATATTACTGTAGTACTTCTTTTAGAGAAAAATAATTGTGGTTGTTCTTGAAATACTCAGATATTAAAGCATCACTGTTTGCAATGCTATCATTTGAAATTCTGTCATTTCCATTTCCTGTTTTCAGTACTTAGCTCAATCATAAAAAACAAAACAGTTTGGAGCACAGATGCACAAAATCCAATCCAGGTCTATCTACGGTTTTTACATATGCTCCCTTCCCTGCAATTCTCACATCTAAACACCTGACAATCTTTCATGTATTTATCCTCACAACACTCCAGTGAGGTAGTATTCCCACTTTACAGATGGGGAACTGAACCACAAGTGACTTGCCTAATGTCATACAGGAAGTCTGTGGCAGAGCACAGAATTGAACCCAGGTCTCTCTAGACCTAGGTCCAAGACTATGTAAAAAACAATTATGTATTGGTGGGAGGGTGGGGAACTGAGGTGTTGAGATAAGCCGTTTTGGTTTTGGTTCATCTGTAATTCTGAACTAAAAGCTGACATAGTTATGGAGAAAAACTTCTTTCTACCTTCGTGAGCAAAATGGTCAGCGAGACCTAGACAACTTTACATATACAGTTACTACTTGTACTGTAGAAAATATTTTGGTAGTTTAAAAGTTTTATATTGTGAATGAGAGGAAAGTGTTTATGTAACACCAACAAATGCTTGTTGTCAGGATCGAACTTGACGCCTCTGGAGCTCAGTGCATGAGCCTCTACCATACGAGCTACAAGCCAGCTGGTTGTAGAGCAGACTCATTTTCTCTCTCTCTCTAAGGGCTTGTCTATATTACCCACTGGATTGACAGGCAGAGACCACCGAGCACTCTCCTGTTGACTCCAGTAGTCGACGGGAGAGCGTCAGCCATCGACTTACAGCAGTGAAGACATCACAATAATTAGATCTAAGTATGTCGACTTCAGCTACATTATTCACGTAGCTGAAGTTGCATAATTTAGATCAATTCCCTCACCCCTCCCACCCCCCAGTCTAGACCAGGCCTAAGTGGTCTCAGTGCCACTAGATGGGAGAGAACAGCACACCCAGAAGGTGTGTGGGTTACACTTACATGCTACATTGATCCCATGGAAAGCCCCAAGATAAAAATCTCAAAATGAATTTTTAACTAAATACATACAGCGCATGCCTAGATTAGGTAAACTATGCAATAGTTCATTGCATTAATATTATTTGACTTATTAAGTTTATGAACACTCTTCCCTGGGAGAGTGGAAATGCAACATTCCAATTACTGGGATAAAAACAAATAAGAGCAGCGACAAATAATATAAATTCCTTGGATGGCCAAAACACCAATCCAGAGCATGCTGGGTTGGCTGAGATCATGGATACAGGTATAAAGTTCTTGTAAGCAACAACACTCTCCTGACTGCTCAGAGCAAAGATGACAAGGAGCAGCCAGTGCAACATACATACAGATATATCTAGGACAGTATGAAAGAATGGGAAATAACTGTGAAACTTCTGCAACTTTGTGTGACCAGTTTTCACACAATTGCAGAACTTTGCATCTTCATAAAATGGTGAATTAGCTGGAAAAAACATGCAGAATTTTGCTATTTTTCACAATGAAGAGCTTTGGTTTTTTAAGCTAAATTTGGGCTCCATCTTGAGTGAAAGTTTAGCATCCAGAAAAGGGACCAAGTTCATGTGAAATACAGTAATGCTCATATTTTAAGCATTTAAATGTTGCTAATAGGTTTCACAACCCTAGTTCAGTTGCTGTCCAGCCATGGTGCAGAGATAATTGTTGCTGTTATTGCTAAGCACAGACTACTTTAAAAAAAAATGTTGGGTTTAAAAACAAAACAATACACCACACTTAAGTAGGCCAACTTTAAATACACAGGATCAACTCCAGGAATAGTTTTCAAAGGGGACACCATTCATTCTGGTGTTCTATTGCTGTTCCTTACTGTTCTTTGCTTACTGATATTGCCAAAGATTAAACTACCAGAGGTAAAAGCACCAAAGAAAAGCAGCTACAATCAGCATGTCTTTGTACAGCTAAAGAAAAGGTCATCTTTTTAATGATTAACTTTAGGAGTTATAATAAGAAGCCATCTCTGAGAGCATTTTTAATCCAGTCTCTAGTAAGTTATTGTGAAGCTCTGTCTAGTTCTAGGTGTACTGACCAGGGAAAGCCACATTAGCACTCCTTTACCACACTAAGCTTAAAGAGATACCACCAATTTAAAAATCTTTCTTCTATCCCAACCATTTTGACCCACTATTTAACCAGTAAGATTACAATATTTCTCTTTTAAGTTAGTTCATTTCACAGAATTGTGTGTGGATATTTCTTACAGCAACAAATAGAGAAACTAGTTACCAGAATAATAATAAAATGATTGTAAAACCATAAAGAAGGCAGGGGACATCAGGGGCAGGTGTAATATCAGAAATTGTTTTAAAAATGAGAAAATAGTAGACTTCAAAATGAGTGTCTATTAAACATTATACTTATTGGAGATGTGCTAGCATGGTTTGACTGGCCAATGTAGACAGAAAAAAAAGTTTCTGGAACAAGGCTTAACGAAGTAGGAAGCTGGAAGCACGATAGCCTTAGGGCCTGTCTACTCTGGCAATTTACAGTGCTGAAACTTGCTGCACTAAGTGGGGGGTGCTTTTTCACCCCCCGAGCAAGGAAGTTTCAGTGCAACCACACAAGCCACGTTAAAGTACTGCCGCGACAGTGCTTTAGCATTGCCAGTGTAGACTAGCCCTTAGTCTAAACAAGGGCCTCAATTCAGCGAAGCACCTAAGCATGTGTTTAAATCCATCCCTATTCAGTAAAGCACTTAAGTATTTACTTAAAGTAGGGGACTAAGTTTCTTTCCTGCTTTTATTTATATGAATTTTGCAAACTGGTGTGAAATGTTATACTAATGAAATCAAACACAGCAGTAGGCCCCATTCCCCCCTCCCCTTTCACTGATTTTACACCATGTGACTAACTTCAACTAAAAGACTCCTGATTTACAGTGAACATGAGGAAAGAATCAGACCACTTCAGTATTGAGAAAATGCTGACTTACCTATTTATCTACAAGTGCCTTACAAGCCAGAATTATATGAATGCCACAAATTTCAGTGTAGAGTACTTAAGGCAGGGGTCAGCAACCTTTCAGAAGTGGTGTGCCGAGTCTTCATTTATTCACTCTAATTTAAGCTTTCGCGTGCCAGTAACACATTTTAATGTTTTTAGAAGGTCTCTTTCTATAAGTCTATAATATATAACTAAACTATTGTTGTATGTAAAGTAAATAAGGTTTTTAAAAAATGTTTAAGAAGCTTCATTTACAATTAAATTAAAATGCAGAGCCCCCCGGACCGGGGCCAGAACCCGGGCAGTGTGAGTGCCACTGAAAATCAGCTCATGTGCTGCCTTCGGCACACGTGCCATAGGTTGCCTATCCCTGACTTAAGGTATTCCCAGAGAACAAGAGCAGAGGACTAGACCTAGCTGTTTTACTGCAATCAAAGTAATTCCATTGACTTCAGTTGTGTTACTTCCAATTTACACCCGTGTAAAAGATCAGAATCCAGCTCAGACTCTTTCAAATATCTAGACAGTACAGTATTGTTCATACTAAAGATGTGTCAGCATTTCTATTATGCACCATCTCCTCTTCTCACTTTAGAGCTATCCCATGGAAATTCTCTTCAGAATGAGCTGTACTACATCAGGTCCCCAATATGATGCAAGTTTTTTTAATATTACAGCATATCAGTTGCATTTGTTACAAGACCATAATTTTTTTTTAAGCTAGTGCCTGTGAAATGACACCTTTACAAAGGAGGATGTAGCTGACTTGCTGAATGGCACTCTACTGGGAAACAATCAGTACCTTAGGCTTCCTGGGGAAGTAAAACAAACCAGACGAGGCTTGCAAATAAAATATCCACTTCTTGGACCAGTTAAAGATACAGCAATATCATTGATCTAACAATTCTAACATTCTAAAGCAACGCAACTCTATGCTTGAATCTCTTCTTTCTTACAAGAGTATAATTTGATTTGATTTTTCAATAATTATTCCTACTTCACATCCATGTAACACAAAGAGAATCTAGCCCATTAAATGAACATTGTCTGGGTAATAATTCCAAATGGGTTCCCCTCCCACCACCTTGTTTATTAAAAAGGTACAATACATATTTACAGAAGTGTCTAAATATAATTATCTCAAAGACCTAAACAATGGGTTTCTTGAGGGCCAAATTTAACAGAGATTCAGTGGTATGTAAATTGTTCAGAAGACAAGTTTAGATGGCTAGGTAGTTTTAATTTGTGATTATTTTAATTCAAAATGTGTAAAATGAATGCCAGGAAAGCAGAAGTAGTGTTAGGTATAGGAGAAAAAGCAGCTAGCAAGTTGCTTTCTCATTTTCCCTCCAGACTGCCACGCACCTTATCTATTATACATTTGTTAGATGTTTTTTCTGCTACACCCATCTCCCCCTCACTTCTCTCTTTGATACACACTTTGAACGTGGAAGCCATGTTTGTCCAAAAAAAAATAAGTTTATAAGGTTGTTACACAAACATCAATTTAAGGATGGAGTAAGCAAGTAGTTTTGTGGAGAGGAAGCGACCAGGCATCCAGTGGTGCAATTTAAGGATCAAGCATCTAAACTTTAATTCATAATCTGAACTTCTCCTGAAATTAAAACACAAAGTCCAAACCAAAACAAAAAGACTAGGAGACCTGAAGTTAAGACTCAGGCTTCATCCAAGTAGCTAGTAGAGAGCTTCCTTCCAAGGTTCTGATATGCATTTGAGAAGAAGAGATGAAGAACGCGTGTCTATCGACTACATGAACAATAGGCATTCCTAATACACATTCTCCTGTGTCTCTGTAAATTCCATTTATTTTCAAGAAAGGAAGATAATACTAAGTCAGCATTGTGGTTTCCGGGTCTTAAATGTGTAATGTGCATAGGCACATCTTTGGCATAGGCCTTTGTTCCAGTAAAACCCTGCCAGCTACTGCAGTAGCTTGAATAAGCACATGTCAATGCTCATATCATATCTGGATGTTGTCCATACAATACACGTAAGAAGAAAGCAGCACTACTTTCCACCCACCACAATAATCCATGAAGATTTCATGGTGAGCAGCATTCTTCACATTATACAACTGTATTTGAAACTGGGAAACTTTTATAAAATTCAGCATTAAAGACATCTACCCATTGTCATATACCAGTGAAAGTAGTATGGGGTGGGGAACAGTTTCAGGTTGCAGTTCCCATCCTAGTTTTAAAGGGGACTGATTCTGGAGAGAATGTTTATTTTAAAATTAACCCATCTAAACATCAATCCACTTATGGAATCCCACTATTTGCAACTGCTGCTTTTGCAGATTATATGGCAGTTCTATATTGACCCCTTATTTCTTACGGGAAACTCCTCTACACTTTAATGTGATTAAACTAATATCTTAATATAAATTAATCTAAAAAGCTTAATTTCTATAGATTTTTTACAGTCCTACTTCAGAATTATATCCCTGTGCTAGAATTCTCTATTTTCCATAGGATAGCTGAAAAACCCATAGGAAGATTATTTTCTATATATGACAGTTGCATAAGGGATTAATTTTTTTTTCCCCACCACAAGTGATCTGGCGATATAGTAAGGAGATTCTGCCCTCTCTTATATCAGAGATACACGAAAGCAGAATTTTAGCCAGTGTGGTGGAATGTGTTTCATCCCAGTCAATTTCATAGCCACAGAGGGAGATGTCAGATGCTGGATTTTGACTTTTTTTACTGCAGGATGAAGCAGTGAGGGAAGCTGAACTGTGAATGAAAGTTCCTCAATAAGACAAATTTTGCTCTGTTATACTGGTGTAAGTCTTGACTTATACCAGAGTGCCCCAGCAGAGTTTGGCCCAACGTACATTCAATACCTTCTTGATACATTAGGGACTCAATCTGGCTCAGTGTGCTGAAGTTAGATTTATCAGAGGCAACCCAAGAGCATATCTGGAGGAGACAAGTTTCAAACTGCCCTTCTGAGATTCCCCAATTCTGGGCCCTCACTACACTGGACAGATCCTCCAGGTTGCTCTAAGCTGTGCCAGGTGACAACAGCAGTTGTTGGCTGTGCTACTATGGCAGATCTATGCCATTCATGGACACCAACAACCGACAGTGGGTTGTTCTGCCCAGGTTAGAATTTCTGGAGGTAGAGGCCAATGTGGAACAAACAAACAATGTGGAACAATCTTTTTTCCATATGTAAACTACAAATGGTCTAATTAAAGCTTTCCCCAATATTTTAATTGAATGTGGGGGAGAAAAGTGAAAAGCAACTCATCATTATGTAAAACTTCAAAATTCTAGACAGTAGAAGCAGAAAAGACCATTGAATTATCCACTCTGCTACCGTCTGCCTGTTTACAGGCAGAAATGCATTCTGACTTTTAAAAATAAATATTTAGGATTGTATTCTGTTCTGTTACACCTATGCAATTTCACCAGCTTTAATATGGTTATGTGGATGTACTTTAGGGCAGGATTTTATCCTTTCATGTAAGAATTTTCTTGGCTGTTTCTTACTGAATTTAGAGACTAGCAAAAACAAAACTTGTTTCCTTTTCCTGTTTTCTTCCAGCTGTGCACTTTCTTAAATTTGCTAAGATAAGATCAGTCTGAGCCAATATCAGAAATATCAATAGCTTCTGTAGAACCATTGTTACCCTATGCTGTGTTCGTGCATGTACATATTTACACTGTGTGTACGTAGATATTTATCTTTAGTTTCTTCTCCTTTCTGGTTAAAGTTGCTGGAGTGACAACACAGGAGACAGAAGTCCTCTTTTTATCCACAAAAACAAGGCAGCAACAGCACACACTTCCCCAGACTGTCAACTGCCAATACTCCTCAAGTTTGCCTTGATAGAATACACAAGAGAGGGAGAATGTTTTCTCTAGAACTATTAATTTCTTGCCCTTTTCTCCAAGACTGCCAACAAGGTGGCCAGCTGGCAACCACTGTGTGGTTTTTAGTCACAAAGACTAAAGACATTGCATTTATTTCATACAGCCTACAGAACACCCCACCAGATGGTAAGAACTTTTGGTTGCTATCAACTGAGCTGCTGGATTCAAACAGGATACTTCTTCACACTAAGGCTTGCAGGTTAGGGACTGTCCCTGTCTATTCCTTACAGACAACAATGTCAGCACATAACAAATTCCTAAATTCTCCCTTCATCTATTATGTAGGGATCTGGAGCCCATTGCAATCTGAGCTGATATAATTCCTGGTAATGATTCACTGAAGTTCTAATAGATGCAGAATTAAGGCCTAGCATATGAAATCTAGCTGCAAAAATGTAAAGAATCTGGTCAAGTTTTTTCAAAAAAACAAAACAAAAACACAATAGTCCATAGAAAGGATTAACTGCCACTGAAAGATATTTTAGAGAATAAGCCTGCTCTAGTTGTCAGAAAAAAATAAATCTTTATAATTAGACATGCAGTATTTTATTCATAAAACTTAAAAAACTAGAAGGGACCTCCTGGATCATCCAGCCTAGCACTTCCCCTTCCCAAATAGTTCCTTGCATGGGTCCTCATACTGCAACTTTCTCCACATGAGCAGTCTCTCAAATTCATATGGAGACCCTTTGAACTCAGGGGGATTCTGTGCAGGTGCAGAGACCCACCCACACAAAGCAAGTCGCAAAATCAGGGACATAGAATTGAAGTCTAGATGTATCTCTGGATTTTTGTTTTTTAAACTCAGTTACTAATTTCCCCCCTTAGTTCCTAAATGTTACCTCCAGATCCTTCCCTGACCACCTTAGTAATTCTTACTATTCGGGAGTTGATGATCACTTACATCCCCTCTATCAGTTCTTCTAAACTCTACACATCCAGTTATCTCGTGCCTTTTAATACTCTGGTCACTCTTGTAGCCTTCTTTTGGACTATTTGAATGTTTACAATCTGAGGTGAGGGAGCTTGCCAGGTGTTTCCATATTTTGTGAACCCACTCACTCCTGTGATGAGACCTCATGTGTCAAGTTTCAGTCCAGAACAAGAATGTTTTGTCTGAATTACAAACCCTATAAAGTAAGGATAAGGGACTGACAAGTGTTATGCTCAACTATTACAGGAGTGGCAACACTATAATAATCTAGCCAAGAACAGGCAAACAAGAGGGGGAGGCTGGATGCCTGGCGCATGCCTGGCGCAGCAAGCTGCGGGGGGCGCCATGCCAGTCCCTGCGAGGGCAGCAGTCAGGCAGCCTTCGGCAGCTTGCCTCTGGGAGGTCTACCGGTCCCACGGATTCGGTGGAAATTCGGCAGCAGGTAGGCCAAGGCTGCGGGACTGGGGGACCTCCGGCACACAAGCTGCCGAAGGCTGCCTGACTGCCATGCTTGGGACAGCAAATAAGCTAGAGCCACCGGTAGCTGCAACCACTTTGGAAAGACATATAAACCAGGATAAAATGATGTGGTTTAATTTTCTACAGCTTTAAGTAAAATTGGTGGAGCAATTTAGATAGTGATTTCTTATTGAAACAAAGATTCTGCGTATGAGAGTGTTGAGTGAAAATCTGATGAAGATAGCAGGGAGCACACAATGAGTAACAGAAATGTCAAATAGTTTTTGTCCCCTTCTATCAGAATAGATAACTGAGGACTCTACCATCTCCAATTTGCCCCATTAACTATTTTTAGCAAGCTTACAGAACTATACATCATCTGTAGCATAACTTTCAGTGCCCCAAAACCAACAGCTGCTCCAGTAAGTGGGGAAGGAACTTTAAATATTTCCAAAATGATTACACACTGGTCAACATTTTTAATTTTAAAAAGTTACTGGGTTCCCATTTTAAATGTAATATCACACGGAAGGTTTAATTAGCTGTGCTTGCAGCACATCCTTTAGAAATCTGAAGATAGAGAGGCCTGTTCGGTTAACAGATTCATTCATGGCATTGCTAGAGACATTATCCAGCTGTTTCTTCCTCCCTTACAATACCAATTTCCCAGGCTTTAAAACATCCCCTCCGCACACACCAACCTCTCCCAATAACCTCTCTGCATGGCTTAATGGAAACAAAAATCCACTTTCCTTACTGATTCCCTCCGCTTCCCAGGATTGGGTACATTGGACCCGATTCTCCACTCCATTACACAGTTTCATGCCATAGTAATTCCATGATTTTCAGTCATTAAGGATGAGGTTCTATGCAGCAGTGTAGTCAAGAGTAAACATGGCTGAACTGAGTTTACCCTCTTCTCATTTGGGGAATGTGGAATTTAGAGTAGTTTACCCACATTTTTTTATACCACTATGTTACTAGTGCTGCATCTTAGGGTATGTCTACACTTTGAGCTGGAGGTATCATTTCCAACTGAAGGAGACATTCCTGTACTATTCTGATGAAACCTCATGTGCTAAAAATAGTAGGTAGCCATGGATGTGTGGATGGCAGGAGGGGTTAACTGCCCCCGGTACATACCTAGCTCTTGGATGGGATTGTGTTCATGGTGGCTAACTGCTCACACTGCCACAACTACATGATATTTTTAATGCACTAGCTCAGTTGGAGCTAGTAGAGGAATGTCTACTCAAGCTGAAATCACACCTCCAGCTCAAAGAGCACATGTACCCTTAAAGGTACAGCACATAATTGGGAACCCAAAGGGCAGAGGGTGTCTATGACAGATTTAAGCTACATTGTGCCCTTCCAACTACGGGCTTCTCTGGGGACAGCCGCTGCCACAAGCGTAACTTAGATAAATCTGGGGTGTTGTCAAACTTATGGCAGCCTCCCTAAGCCATCCAGAATCTCCATAGCCCCCAGGACACCCCCTACGTTAGTGCTGTCAAGGGAATCCTCAGGCAGGATTATTTCTCAGGCAGGATTATTTCAGCTAAATGGCAGCCCTCAAACGTTCCTTTTAGACATCTTATGCTAACTTTTCCAGAAAGACACTCTTGATATTGGTAAGTGAAAAAAGTCTTAACTCCGACATCTCTCAATTTGCCACATAATCATGTTGTCCTCTCCCTTGTCTTTTCCTTTTCTACCCATGATGTTGTCATTTTCTGTTTTATTTATAGGCTCTTCTATTGCACTTATAACCATAGCATCAATATATGTCCTATATAAATGAATTTAACTTCCCTTTGAGGTAAAGGAGCATTTGTCTATGAATTATATTGAGTTCAATTGGCTCTGCACAGGCCCACGCAGTTTTCTTTCTTAGGACGCTATTCCAGCTAAATTGCTCTTTGAGATCACTGTCAAGTTAAAACTCAATTCTTTAAAATAATTAAAAAAAAAAGTATAATTCTGAAATTCTTAGTGCTTTATGTCCATAGATCTCAAAGCACTTAAAAAGGTGAGTGAGCACATTACTCCTGTTTTATAGAGGGGGGAACTAAGGTACAGAAAGGATGAGTAGCTTGCCCAAAGTCTTATAATGAGAAAATAACAGTCAAAAATATAACCTAGGTATCCTGACACCTATGAACCACAATGCATTATTTCTGTTAATAAGAACACCTAATGAAAAGGAAGACTTACTCTTTGCATTTCACCTAGGTTGGACTGTTCAGTAGATTGATCAGTTTCCTTTTTGTTTACAGTCTATTTCTACAGGCTCTCTTATTCTCTCTCACAACTAACACCCACCCAATTCTGCAATGTTCTCTGGGACCATACAGCCACAAATAACCCCAAAACTTCAAACTGACTTTTAAATATCACTTACACACCTCTGGCAAGATTAGCTGTATTGTAGGGTTCATAACATCTACATTTTTGGGCTAATCTACCTGTATGTGCCCAGAGGATGCCCTTTCAATTCGTATTTAAGGGCACTCTTTTTGTTGTAGCTTTCGAAAGTCAGACAAGTTCTAACACTAAAATTAACAAATCCTAGTCACCCGCAGAAGCCGTGGTGTCACTAACCGGACTGAGCAGAGTTGTCCGCATGGAAGAAGCCTAACCCCCCCTGTGTGAGGTGCCCCAGCATTGCTGCCTAAACATTCCTCCCACTTGAGTCCTAAGGATCACACTTGCTGACTGGTGGCTGTTTCTCCTGCAGGTCCCAAATGCAGGTGTGATGCTCCTGGCATAATTTGCAGCTGGTAGTAGTTACTGACACCTAGGTATTCTGTTTTGCTGCCCTGTTAAAATTTGCTGGTTTGCCTTTCTCCAGCCTCTGGTCCAGGGGTACCAAACTTTGACAGATGGGGGCACTCCCATCACATTTTGTTATCATTGTGAAATCTCTATTTTAAACGTGGACACACAAAGATATTTTTGTGATTTAGAAAAGCATTCTACAGAGTTAAACTTCAGTGCTATTGTAGGTAAAACTCTGAATGAAGGTGTTATTTCTTTACGAGTCTATTTCCATTGCAGTTTAGGTCTGCATACAAAACACTAAAAATATCAGACAGCATTGTAAACAGTTTTGAATACGTATGAATACCTTTTATATACCAGCTATTAAGCAGAAAATCCATCTTGTTCTGTATTAGTCTCTCCACCCCAATATGTGTCACCATGACACATATTGAAAAACAAGTTTTCAAAGCAAAATATGAACTTCTGTACTTTGCCACGTACACGCATTGCCCTGTGATCTTATTTCAGAGATATTTTCTCAGGGCTTTTTATCAGTGAGGAAACTGAAGTGCCTTGTCTTTCTTTCTTTCCTTGTTTTTCTTTTAAACCTCAGGACAGTTCATATACCTTATCCACTCAAATTTTAAAAAAAACCAAAACATCTTTGTAAGCAGTGAGGAAAAGGCCTAAAGGCTGGATTCAGAAAGGAACTAGGCATTGTGATGCTGAATGTTGCAATGCCCAACTTTTAGGTGCCTAGGGAAAAAAAAAAAAAAGTCACAGGAACAACAGTATGCTCCATAAAGCCTCAGTTAAATTCCTAGTCTCCCTATATAATGAAAGGGGAGATAGGTGCCTTAGACTGTAAACCACAAAGCCAGCACATTAAGCAGGGAAATGCCAAACTTAACCAATGTGAGATGCCCATGAGGGATGTGTCCTAACCTCACCCTGCTCTGAGTTCAGAGCCTAAATGGAGGCTGTAAGGAGGCACTTATCTCTGCTAGCAATTCACAACCAGGAATCCTTCTCATGGAGTCAGGCTGTTTAGGAACCTAAACTAAGCTGTTTCTTTGAGAAAGAACTATACAGGCACACAAAACAGCAGTAGGAGGTGGTGGTGATGTCACTGCCTTCCTTATAACTTTTAGCTCAGTGTTTAGGACACTCACCTGGGATGTAGGAGTCCCCCTGTTCAAATCCTTTCTCCCTCTCTGCCTGAGGGGGGAACTGAACCCCCATCTCTGACATCCCAAGCCAGTGCTCTAACCACTGCACTATAAGTTATGTGGTGGGTGAGAATAGCACACCCATCTCCTCTTCCAGCCAGATTTTGAATGGGACCTGATCCAGTAGACAGGCTTTGAGCATGCCTACTAGATCAGGCACTATACATAGGCATTTACCCACCTGTCTTATCCCTCCTGGTTCGTGAATCAGTCTGGAGCATATGCAGGAGAGAAGCCTAGAGTAAGGCAGCAATGCACATGCTCAGAAAGGCAAAAACTAAGGCAGCATGGGCACTTCAACTCAGAAAATGTAGGTGCCATGTGAATTTAGGCACTTACAGAGTTCATTAGAAGTTTTGTGAATCACAGTGGAACCTAAAACTGAGGAACTTAAGTCTGAAGTTTAGGTGCTTAAGTATCTTTGTGAATCTAGCCCTAAGTCTCTATAATGTGGCCATAATATGGAGTATACATGCCTGACTAGTTCAGATCTTGCTAAGAATGTCAGCCTCCTTCTTTCCAAAACATTTCTCCATATTGTCAGCAGATCTATCCCCTACAGCAGACGCATGCTCTTGCACTGATCAGCCACTGATGTGAGGTGGCTGTTTTAAGCAGATATAACATTTCCCCGCTTGAGCACCGACTGGCTCAGCTATCAGATGAGTAAATAGGGAATGACCTGCCAGGTGTGTTGCCTACAATGAAAATATCCTATACAGCTGCAGAAACAAATGCAGAACATGTCTAGTAACTGCCACACCCTGTTTCTGGGCCAGGTGAGCAGCACAGCACTCTGCACCTGTGCTGAGACACAACATCATAATGTTTTAAGTGAGCTGAAAATATTTTTCTTGTAGTCTAACAGACCGTTTCCTCACTCCTTTGTGGACGTGACAGTCATGGGCTCATTAATATTACCACGATAATGTAAGAAAGGTGTAAGAGAATGCTGGGTTTGTAAGTTAAATTTTCCTGAGAGCACACAGTAAGGGATAAGATTTACATCATGTTTGGTTAGCGAGTTGGTAGACGAGATCAAAAAGGAATCTTTACAGTTTAAAGCATGAAAAATGTGGGTCAACTGGTTAACTCTAATGGGAGAGGAGTGCCACCATTTCACATTTATTGCTTATAGAGGGGGCCTAACTGTACAGTGATCAACACCCTTTGTGTGCACTGCAGGATCAATCCACTGTCAGGCCTTCAATCTCCTCATCACAAAAGATGTCCTGACCAGCACAGGGCAGGCAGAAGGGAGATCACCTTAAATCTGAATCTTAAACCACATATAAATTTTGGTCTTATAAAATTTAAATCTCTGTGAAACATTATAAAGGCTTCGCTGCATAGGGCAACCCGCAAGAAAGTTAAGATGAGAAGAAGGCAAGCAGTCGAGCACTTCGGACTTAAAAAATGAAATGTGAGTTGCACCTGAAGTACACAAAACTTTTAAAATGTTCAAGCCAGGTCAAAGACTTGATGCTTAATAATGTTTTGGGGAAGGACTCCTGCAATCTTCCATGACTGCTCTGACTGCCATTGTCAAAACTAAGGACACTTGTCTGGACATAAAGGGAGACCCCACAGAGGTTTAATGTGCTATAATTTATGTGCATTAAATCCACACCTTTAATTCATTAAAATGCAATTAGTTTGTACATGTAGTTGATTCCTTAGTAAGTAAAAAGAAGGGAATAAGGGAAATTGGGGGGGGGGGCTCTTGCATTTTAAATGGAAAAAATTTTTTAACTAGACACCGACAGAAATTGCAGCTATTCAGGGGCAATTACCTCTAATGGCAAAGGAGCAGTGTTACTCCCATAATCGCTATCAGAGTCAAGCTATGAACAACATCTGCATTTAACATCTGAGTCAGTATTATAGTCTGTCTCCTGAATGCTAAGAAAGTGTTTTTACCACAGAATAACTAACATGCATTAGCTATCCCACTGTAAGAACATAGGAGACATGGCACTGTACTTTCACCAAAAGGCAAAACAGGTGAGGTACGAGCTATGCTCCCCTCCCAAATAATGCAAAGGAACGACAGAATAATTCATTTTAAAAAAACCTCTTTGATTTTGGCAGCACAAAACGGTAAACTCGTCAGAATGAAGATCATCACTGAAATGACTCATAACAATGTCGCATATAAGAGGACATAAAATTAAAATGCAATTAGAAATATAAACAATTCAGTAGAAAAAAAGATGTATGCAACAAGTGAAATAATAGAAGAGTAAGTATGTGTTTCAGTGTTTGCAGGATGAAGGACTACTTACACAAATATGGATCTGTAATAAATTTTCAATTAAAGTGTGTGTGTGGGAAGAGTGGAAAAACTATGTCCAAATGGTATTGAATATTATAAGACTGTATTAGGTATAGAGATTCTTTGGGAGAGGTAATAGTACATGCGTGTAGCTAGTGCACCCTAAAGGCTCCAAAAACAAAAAGGCAACAAGAATCTAACATTTATTTATTTAAATTTCATAACTTTAGAGTTCATAACACATTTTTTAATTCTTGCAGTTGTCAATCTTGGTTGTGTATCTATGTTTAGTAAAAATTATAGTAGAAATTTGCCTTTGCAAAGGATTTCATAGAAGACAGCATAGTATCCTTAGGCCAGATTTTTAAAGGTATTTAGGTGAGTAGTGGGATTTTCAAAAGCATCTAGGTGCTTTCAACCTGGCCTTTAGTGAATACTTGGGAACAAAGTTATATACGCAAGTAATGACATGTGAAAAAGCACTAGAATGCTGCCCAGAGAAGCAAAATAAATTGAAAAAGGCAATCCCCTTGGCAGATCAAAGTAAACTGAAGGAAAATTTGACGCCAACCCAGAAACTCAGCCAGCCTTTAAGTCATATAATCTTAAAGAATAAACTTGCATTATAGAAGAACAAAAATGTAGAATTAAAAGTTGTAATTACAAAATCCCAATAAAAACAGGAACTGTTTATATTAGAAACAATGTGATGGTATTATTTACTATTAAAATATAAATTAAATAGCACACGGCCATTCCTCTGCACCGTGTTTACAAAGGAACACGATGAAGAGTAATAAAAACAACTATTTAAAAAGTAAATAAAGGAGACTCTACAGTTACAGGGGACTGCCTGAGTGGGACTTTCCTTGTCATCAGACCAGTGAGCCAAGCCAAGTCTGTTAATTGGGATGAGACTTTAGTTATGCAGCCCTGTAAACTAACTGAGAAGGGATTATTTTAAAAACCCTACAACGATGTGTGTCAATTACTGGGGGTGGGGGCGGCGATCTGTACAATATTTTACCCAAGCCAGTTCCCTTTCTCGGTACAGAATTGCCCTGTGCCTCTCCTCCCCCACCCCGGCAACCAGCTCCCCCATATGTGCCACCTCCTCTCCGCACCTCCCTGCCCCCGGCCGGGCACCACAGGGGGACCCTTCCTCCAACAAGACCCCCCGGCTGGGACTCACCTGGCGGCGCAGGCGGGGGCGCCCTGTTCCGGCCCGGCCTGTGGCGGAGCCAGCGGGGCGGCGGCGAGCGCAGCTCGGCCGGCGAGTTTCCGGGCGGGGGAGAAAGTCGAAACCCGCGTGAGGGGAGGAGGCAGCGCAGCCGCTCAGGTGTCTGCTCCCGCCCAGGAACGGCGCCCGGCCGAGCGCACCTGGCTGCTGCCGCCGCCCTCTCCCCAGCGCCACCCTTCGCTTCCCGCTCCCCTTTGCCGAGCCCGGGCACGCGCCCCGCCAGGTACCTGGCGGGGGGGGGGGGGTGAGTGACAGGCCCCGCTTCCATGCCGCGCGCACCAGCCCGCCTGGCACCGCGCGCTCAAACTTGGGCACGGTGCCTCTCCCCCTCCGCCGGCTGGTGTCACTTTCCGAGGCGCGCACCGCTCGCCCGGGCGCACCTGGGGCGGGCCCCAGCCGCGGAACTAGCAGGCCCAGCTAGGCTTCCCCACAGCTCAGCAACGAGGGGGGCTGGGCAGCTCGGGTTTTCCTCTCAGCCCCTGTCTAGACTAGCAGGAGAGAAGGTTCAGTCACCACTCAACCTAGTGCCTGTCCCTCGGGGGGATTCCTCTGCCACTTCCTGTCTTTCCTCTCTCCTGGCAATTGGCAGCCAGGGAGATATGCCCTGCAATGATAGCCAGGTGGTTTGCTGCCCTGTGCCTATGCAAATACCTCTCCGTCCACTCTCCCCTCCTCAGGGAAGGAATAGACTGTCATTACGCTGCTGCCACTCCCCAAAACGTGCCCGTTTATTATAATGAATGGAAGAAAGAAGATTGGCCTGAGATCATAGAAAGCCGCTGCACACATAAAACCGGCCATATAGTCTGCATAACAGCCTGAAATCTGTCCCCATTTTAAATCCTACTTCCATTGTGGGGAGTCAGTAATTGGCCAATTAATAATGCATAGACTGAGAAGCAGTTGGACATCACTGTTCAGCTTGTATGAGTGCGGCCAAATGTAAATAAAAATTATACATATTTGGGCTGTATCCCTCTCCTCCTTCCTTCATATGTGGCTTGTCTTCTTAATCCCCAGTCCATTCAATGAGACTGTTTGTAGAACGTAAAGTTAAACTCATGCCAACTAAACACTTGCCATTTTTGCAGGTGAGAGCCTTAAAGTTAATCTATTTGGTACAGGGACTGTGTCTTCATATCCTTGTATGCGGACGGTGTTCTTGGGCAGTGGTTCTCAATGGGTCCACAGCCCCTTAGGAGGCCATGAGCAGGTTTCAGGAGATCTGCCAAGCGAGGCCAGCGTTAGATTTGCTGGCACCTAAGGCAGAAAGCCCAAGCCTGAGCTCTGCCACTTTTACCCAGCTGTACTCAAAATAATCCATGAAAGAGAAGAAAAAAGAGGCTTTTAATAAAGCTAGTTGAAAAAATACAGAACAAATTTTGTAAATTACTTTTGCTGAAATTTCAATTTGTTGACACCTTTCAGCCATACTAAAAGTTGGTCATAAACAGCAACATTTAAAAAAAATGTTCATGGAAGTTTCTGAAAATTCAGTAATTTTCAAAAGGCTCTTGTTCTTAATTTGGTGACAGAGCAAATCCTAAAAGTCTGTGTCTATACTAGCCAATTTTGTGCTCATTTGCCAGCTCCAGGGCAGCTGTATCATTGTTAGTAATAATACAAACTCTAGTGTAGACAGGGTTCTGGGGGTTCCAGTGTTGGGCCCTGGAAAATCAGACCAGGGCTTCAGGAGGCAATGCTGGAAATGCCTGAATCCTGCCTGCACTAGCACTGAGAAACTGGTACTAAATTTGCTAATGTAAACCCTGTCAAAGAGACTAATGCTTTAACTACCACCAGTATTACCACTGTGCTACAGTGGGTTTAGATGAGATTTAGGAAAAAAGACAAGATCTAAGAAAAAATCTTGCTACAGAGAAGAAGGATAGCCTTTTAGTTAAGGCACAGACACCCAGGTGATGTAGGTTCAGTTTCCAGCTCTGTGACAAACTTCTGGTGTGACCTTCAACCGTTCACTTAATCTCTCTGTGCCTTGGTTCCCCATCTGTTAAAATGGAGATAATACCGCTTACCTCCCTGGCAGAACAGGGTTATGAATGGAGGTTGTTGGAAATATTCCAAGAAAATGTATTTTTATCTGACTATGCCAATTGATTGAAACCGAAATGTCTCACAAAAATATGTTGGTTTCAGAGTGGTAACTTTTGTCAAGCCACAGACTGCATTTTGACAGAACCCTGCCTGGTTTTCTGCCAGCTCACCTGGCAGGCTTCTGGGGAACTCAGGCTTTCAGGGTTCACAGCTTCTGGGTAGCCCTAACAAGTGAGCTGCTCTGGTGCCAGGGATCCCAGAGCTTCCAGGGTCCCTGGCTCCATGATAGCCCGGTCATGCAGCCTGCTCTTCCTGCCACAGAGTTGAGATCCTGGAAGTCTGAGTGTCCCAGTTTGAGATGCAGCTCTCAGGATGGAGATGGAGCTCTGTGTTCCCTGCTTTGTGGTGGGAGATTCCCCTCACTCTTCAAAGTGTCAGAATTTCCATGGAATGGAAATTTTTGAGCAGCTCTAGTCATGTGGTTACATTCAAGAATTTATCAGAGGTTCTCACATAACACAGAGATGGATCCATAGTATACAACATATAATGAGTGTGCACTAAAACCCTTCCCTCTTTATCTTCAGAACATTTCTGTGAATCCACAGGCTGTTCCACAAGGTATGCCAGCAACAATCTTTTGTTCACCAAACTGTACCCAAACTTGTTTTTTTTTAGACTGTAAGCTCTTGTGGGTACTTTTTGTAGGGGTCAAATGAGAACACTGGTTTTTCAAAACCACTTCTGTACCATTTCAGCTCTACAAAATCAGTACCTGGGGAAGATCTGGGTTTAATTTTATCTGAAATACCAACGTTCAAGGGGATAGAGAAGGACAGTTCACATATAAAGCTCTGGTTTTGGTGTATTTCTGTTTTATTGTTCAGCAGACTTACCAGTTGCAAGGCACATGTTTAGATATCTCATTATATACATAAATGAGTTGATTTAAGGCTGCAGCTCGCTCCTATTACCTGAGGTGGGGGTTCCAAAGAGGATGGAGCTAGGCTGTTCTCAGTGGTGGCAGATGAATGTTTGTAATAATCCTTCACATGGATACAGTATTTCACAAGGAGATTTAAAAAACAATTTAGTGAAATTCAAAACAGAAGAATAAAATAGATAAAGTATATTGGGAGGAGTGGGGAAAATAGCCAAATTGAAGGGAGAAGCAAAGTCAGATCACCCAAAGTTTTAATGATTAGTTTAATTAACCTCGAGTTTTCCTATCATCATCTTGTGGGAATGTACAACAAGGCAATCGTTTGGGTCCCAACTTTGATATTTCATCACAAGGAAACCCAAACTTCCATCCAATCTCACAGTGCAAGAATGAAAACAAGCTTCAAATAAAAATAATTCTCACAAGTGAGGAGTGGGGGTTGTCCCAGGAAATTACAAGTAGGTGGCTTGGGAATCTCCCTTTACTAGAAAGTGGAAAAAAAAATACTGGTAAGAGCCCATGTGAATGCAGACACTGCTGATTTGATTAATTCAGAATCATGTGTATGTTGGTCAGATTTATTCTTTCAGCTAGTGCTGCAGCCTTGTTCATTTTGCACTGTTTTATTACAGATTTGCTACAAATTAGCTCTATGTACAATACATACAGCTTCTATGAAATGAGTCACTTCTGGGGAAGGGAAGTAGTGGAAGTCCTATTGCTTGAGACACTAAAAGGTAGAGTGGAAAAAACAATAAGAAAGTTAACATAGAAAATCATCTTGCATTGGCCAGAGATGACTACAATACCTTTTCCATCTCCAACTTCTATTATGCTTTTTATTGTTAATATTATATTACATTAGTTATTAGTGCTGGAGTATTTGGGTTGATAGGTCTTTAAAGTGTTTTCATTAGAAGTAAACAGATTGATCCTCTGTTTATAGAAAAGTATGTGTTGGTAGATAAAGGACATCTGGCTTCTCTCAGCAGAGGAATCCATCTGGCTTTTCTCAGTGGAGGAGGAAACTATAATATTTGCTGTAAGCACTCCTACACTTAATTATAAAAACTGAGGCGCATAAAATGAATAGTTTGCACTAGATCCTTCCTTAGCTTACTCCATTGAATAATTCTGACGGCTCTTTTGTAATTTTTAAGTGATGCTTACTCTTCAAATGTAGCAACCGCTTTTTAATGAATATTGATGAAGTGTATGAGAGTTTGGACAGTGATTTCAATGGCCCCTGTATTTGGCCTATAATGCTGGTATTTTTACATGTTTAGGACTTGATCCTGTGCAGTGCTGAGCACCCTTAACTTTCCTTAAAGTAAAGAGGTATTTAGCACAGTGTCGCCTAACGCATTCAGAAAATAGCGTCCGTTGCCTTTCTCTCATTTCCATATATATTAGCTGGCATTAACTATATTTGAATCAAATTCAGGATGTAATCTGTGTAATAGTGCCCCAGTGAAGTGCTACTGTTATATCAAATATTGATTATTATTAATTAATTATGTGTGTCTGGGTTGTGTGTCTGGCTTATGGAAGTGATCATATTATGGTGTGAGTGGGTCAATGGCTAAGGGCCTGCTTCTGTCATTAGGTGATTTCCTGCTACTCTCCCCAACAAGAGGCTTTTCCTCAACCTGAGTCCCTAAAAATCACAAGTGTCCTCTGTCCAGTTTGAGACTGTACCAGCTGGCTTCACTTTCTCTTATGGAGCAGGAGCTGCAGGCACCACTATATCCAATTTGCACCGCTATTTCCCCCACTGCAGGCAAACTTATCGTCACTGACGTTTGGTACCCTGGGCAATGAGTATATCAAGGCTTTGGAGTCTAGAGCATGGAGTGATATTTCTGGATTTGTGTTCAAGTTTTGCACATGATTTCACGGTAGTGATGGGCCAAATTCTACTTTTAGCTACATCAGTGTAAATCTAGCGTATCCCCTTGACTTCAGTTTGTGGATTTGCAGCTGCCATTCACTTTGGCCTCTCTGAATGTTAGTGGATGCTCTCTGTGTGACCATAAACATCAGCTCCTTTCCAGTGCCACAGGATGTTCTGCTTGGGTAATTTGAATTTCAGACAGATTATTTACAGAACAAAGGGTGTCTGTTTTCTGTTTCGCCATACACAAAAGCACTTTTTGTTTGCTAAAAAGACATTTGCAATCAGGAAACTAAATCAGAGACCTGGTGAATACCACCTTAGAAAAACAGCGTCTTTCAAAATAGCAGTTCTTTCTGACTAGTCCTCCATCTATACAGATGTGGCATTCTCCTATCATAAATCACATTGTGCAAAGATGAATCCAAGAAGTTACTGTGTCAAATATTATGAAGAAAAGTTAGCTATCACCAAGGAATGATTGTATTTTGATAGCTATGTAAGAAATAATTAAGGTACAAAAATGAAAATCCTACAAACCACAAAGGGGCTTATATGTCTTCTTGAACAGATAGGTTACACCTACCAATTCCTCATCAATTGATTTGTGGAGGAGATAATGGGCCTTTCATCCCAACAGATCCCAAAGCAGGGTGCAACCACCATTTTCCTAAGGAGGAGGCCCAGAGAGAGGACTCCTCCCCAGAAGGGCACCTGTCCCAGGATGGAGAAGATAGTAGAGCACAGGGTGCCACATGGGCATGGCTTAGCTTGGAACACAACTTGCAGAGGGCAGATCCAGCTGCAGACAAGTTTGCGGGGTTGCAGCCAGGGAAGGAAACTCTGAAATGTGCCAAGCCCTGGCCTTTGGTACCATGGCAATGCATGGAAAGTGCAGGGGGAGGTACCATGCAGCCCTGCAGGCCCCAACTGCTCCCACTCCATGTAGCAAGCAGGGACAGCTTTAGGAAGTGCAGGGCCCAATTCGATCAGTTTCAATGGGGCCCCTGCAGGGATGATTAAAAAAAAAAACACACATGTGAAAAAACACGTGGGGCTTGTACTCACCGGGCAGTGCTCTGAGTCTTCAGCGGCACTTTGGTGGTGGGTCCTTCACTCGCTCCAGATATTCGGCGGCACTGAAGAACCCGCCGCTGAAGACCCAGAGCAAGCGAAAGACCCGCGCCAAAGTCCTGAAGCACCGCCAGGTGAGTAAAAATTAAAAAGGTGCCTCTAGCCAGGGAAGGGATTCTCACTGGGTGCGGGACCCTTTTAGGCGCGGAGCCCAATTCGGGGGAATTGGCGGAATAGGTCTAAAGCTGGCCCTGGTAGCAAGTCCCAGAATGCAGCGTGCAGCCCCTTTCCACTGCTGTCCTGCTGGGACAAAAAGCTTAGGGAAGTGCCAGACCTCCCTTCCCAGACTGCAGCACTGGGACTCTGGCAGAGGCTTCCCCATTGGGCAACCCAACCCATTATCTCCTGTGTGGGTGGTGTGTCCCCAGCCAAGGGGCCACTACTGTCTCAGGCATGGCTGGGAAGAGGTGGCATCTACAGGGCCTCTGCTCAGAGCTGGCCAAATGTGGGGAGGGAGTGTATGGCCCCTCCCCCACATTGCACCCCTGTCCCAAAGCACTTTAAAAACATAGAAAATGTATTCATAGGAATTTCTCCAGTGTCAAGTGAAATACAGCCATCTCTAGGTGGGAGATGCTAACATACAGCAACACTTCACAACACATTAAGACAGCAAGTGAAGAAGCATCTTACTATCTGGGAACATAGATAGAATGGAAGTACCTGCTTTGGATATTGGCCATTTCTGCTGTGGTTTGTAACTACTGAAAGTGGTTAGCACACTTGTGGCAGGGTCATAAATAATAAAATTGGAAGATTTGAAAAGATGCATGAGAGCTGGTTGCAAGGCTCATCTGGGAAAAATTTACCATGGAGCTAATCCCACATTAGGTTGGTAACACCCAACCAATTATTCTTCAAAACATTATATAGGTGAAGTGACACATTTCTGATAAAAAAGGAAAAGTCATGAAGAAAACTGAGATCCCGCTGGTAATTAATATGTGCTGCAGCTGGATATCCAGTAAATAGGATTATATATCAACAGGATAATCTAATAAAAGTTCATTCTGTAACATCTCTTGTGAGACAGCAAAGGAATAAGGGGTGTAGCCATTGAAAGTCCACTTGTACCCTGACAAGTTATGCTCCGAAAATGCCATTGTGTAGTTCAGTGTTTCTTGCCTCTCATTGACTCCAAGTCAAATTTGTTCCATTTCCAAGTCAAAAGTTTAATTTTGCTAACTTCCAGGGAGATGGAATCTGTCTTTATGCCTCTTACAATTTCCCTAGTGATACAGGGAAAGAATAGTGTTGTGGCTAACACACAGGAGTGACAGAAAATTAGGGTTCCATTCCCTGCTCTGACACAGACGTGTTGCATGACCTTGGGCAAAATTATTTGTGTCCCAGATTCTGTAAAATGAGGATGATGATACTCCCCTCCTTGCATGGACCACCTTGATGTTAGTATTTGCAAAGCACTTGGAGATTCTTGGATGGGGTTCATGATAGAAGTGTAAAGCCTCATTATTATTATTTATTAGAGCTGGGAAAATAATGCAAAGCAATTTATATGACTATTTACTCAAGTTTTTAAATGAATTCTGTCATAACTTGGCCCAGTTTCTCTTTAGACCAATACGTCTGTTGTCAATGGACTCACCACTGAATTCCATGTGCTTCTAAGCCAACGGGGTCTAGGAAGAGACAGGTCATTGTTCCAAGCTCTGGTTCTGCGAGGCACACTCCCAGGCTCAGACTCCTTCCTTGAGATATGGGACTCCACAGTCCTGCTGCTCCCAGACTCCTGAACTTGTGCCTCAGACCTCCCCAACCCACTCTAGGTGCTTTCATATGCTCCCTCAAATTTCTACTTTGGCTATGGTCAGCTTGGGTTTCTTAGTTTAACCCTTGAAGGAATCCAGTGGAAGGATGGCAAGGAATACAGGCTTAACAAATGAATTTCTTCACCACAAGAAACTTTACTCTTAAAAATCACTAGAGAGTTACAGATCTTTGTAAAATAGCAAACACCTCTACATCGTACCTCTCCTATGAATCCGAGGTCTTGTCAGGGTTTCAGGCTAGGCAGAGTCCCTCCTATCTTCTGTCTCCAGACAGTTCTTCCATGGGGCAGTGGAGGTCCCCCCATCAGAGAAAAGCACCAGATCCTTCGTTAAATAGTCTCTTTCACTTTTTTTGTCATGAGCCCAGGCTGAAAAATTCCAGGCCGTTCCCCAGTCAGGTTTCTGTGTAGCAAGTCGATTGCTCCATGGGATTGGGCCAGCTGTTGAGACAATCAAAGTTGATGTCCTCATTGCTCTGTGACGGCTTTTCTGTCATAATAATTCAGCTAGGTGTCAAGCCCCTTTCTTCGGCCAAGCACCTGTCTGGAATGTATTACACCAAACTGCCTTGGAGTCATGTGTTCAGCACCAACACAAAAAAGATGTCCAAACCCAAAACTGAGGTTACAATACAAAATGGAGTTCATAGTTCGACCTGGTCACATCCCACTCATCACAATTTCTTTAGCATTTTTTGTGTTCACTTTTCATGAACATTCAAGTCACCAAGTTTTACTGACACAAATATTGCAGAAACCAAACTTTATATTTCTACTTACTAGTTTTCAAAACAAGTGATTAGATGAATATTCATCCAATCACAGAGTAGAGGCAATGCTGTGTGACTTATTTGACCCCTCATAAAGAAGCAGCAGTGCTTTAATTTCTTATATTTATGAAATATGAAGAAACGTTGTTAAATAAGTTTGAACTGTGAGTTATGGATATTCTGAAAGCAGAAAAAATAAGCTATATTTTCCATCTTACTAATTGTGAATATTTTTTTCTGCTCTAATTATTAAGATTTTGCAACTGGAACTTAGCAGACAATTTTGGCAATCATACATGAACCAGAGGTAGTGAGCACCTACCATTCCTATTGACAATGTCCCTCTCTCTCAAATTAGATGCACTAGTGCATACAATGGGACAAATCTCTAAGTCTGTACTCGGCAAAATTCCTGTTGATTTTGCACTAATATGATTATTAAGACAGTGGGTGCAAGCAGACAGACATTTAACGAGGCATTAATTAATTTTAAAAAAAATAGATAACCTGTTGCCCCTGAAAATTAAAACCACTCCCTGGGTCATGGCATATACTCACCTACACCAGTAGATAAAAGATGGAACCTTCATCTCCATTCATAAGAATTATGATATTCATAATGTTGATACTCCTTGGAGGAGATTTGGTTAACAGCCTCATGTTCTGGAGATGCTGTCCATTGGTCATTTAGGATCAAATTCTGATCTCTAACTGATATACTCCTGTTAGTCTGTTGTTACTGAGAGCAGATTTTCGCCCTTATTTCCAGTGCTATTATCCTCCTTACCTAACTGCTAAATGCTTCTTAGATCTGCAGCTTTCAACTTAATGATTCTTTTAAAAAAGCTACCATCAGCTCTGTTTGTCTATCTATGAGGGACATCCAAACTGGGGAGTTTGTTACATGGGATTTACTTGATATTATTACACTGATATATATTAATTTAAAAATTATAAGAAGAGTCTCTCAAAAAGGCCATAACTCCCTTCTAGGTGCAGCTTTATGGATGTGTGCACCCTCTTGTCACTCTCTTACAGGCATGTGCATGCAGAGATACACACAACACATACTCTTCTCAAGCAGTTGAAGACACTTTCCTTTTAGGCTCACAGCCCACAGGACACATTCTGATAGCTGGTCTAATGACATTCCTCATTGTGCAGGAAAGTTGCACACAGCTGATGAGCACATTCAGGGCCCGCCCACAACATTTTGGCACCTGAGGCGAGGAGCTCAAATGACGCCCCCATGTCCCCTCGCTTGGGCCAAAACTTTGAAAGGTCTCAATTCTGCCTTCTTCGTGTTCTACTGCTTTCATGGTACTGTTCTGCTACCTACCCCAGTAAAGGAGAGCTAACAACTTAAAATGCTTTGTTCAAAAATTTTAAGTAACACTTAACTTTCAAACGCTTGAACAGCAAATGTCACTTTTCTTGTCTGAATAATAAACACTGGCATTTTTATCTGTTTGAATAATCAAAGTGGTGCTTTCCATACCTTCTTGGTTGCAAAGATTTGAACTGCTTCCTGAAGGTCCACAGTCTGGGCCACCTCATGCTCTATTGAGATGGTTGCAAGGCCGACCAGCCTCTCCTGTGTCATTGTGGAGTGTAGATGTGTTTTTATTAACTTCAGCTTGGAGAAGCTGTGTTCTCCATTGGCAACCGTTACAGGAAGTGTTAGAAGTATGCACAGAGCAACAAAAGCATTTGGAAAGAGGGTGGTCATCTTATTTGTGCATATATATTCCAGAACAGCCTTTGGAGTTGATCCTGCTGAAATGTATCTTGAAAGTGCTTTCAGTTCATCACCTAAATCACTCACATCAATATTGCATATGTCATCGTGTGTCAACACTGTCTCTAATGCCCTGCATTGCTGGTGTAGGTCTTCTTCAGGTATAGTGAGGAGTTTTGGAATATCATACAACATCCCAAATATACTGCTGTGTTCCTCGAGCTGCATGAAACATTCTTCAACGGACTGTATTGCACAATCTAGCGCCTGGTTAAATAATTCAACTTTGAATTGTTATTTGGGGTCTCTTATGGGATTATCCCTTGCCTCATAATCAAAATGTCTTCTTTGGTGACTCTTGTATTCTTGAATGGGTGGGAAAATAGCTTCAGTGTGAAGTTCCTATGCCAACTTCTGTGCGCTCTTCAGAACGTTTTGAAATCCCTCATCTGACCAGTAAGACTTTGCTTTGTCCAGTTGTTCTATTGCTCCAGGTATCTCAAGATCAACACCTTGGAGTCTCTTGTTTACAACATTTATTTCAAACAGTATGTCATGCCCCAACACTAAGCCACACAGAAATTTGAAGTTATGTATGTTTCTGGTGATTTCATTTCCCTCCGCCACTGTTCTCTCATGAACAGTTCTTGTCATAGCATTATCCTCCATAATGGCAACTATGGCATCATCTTTCTTCCCAATTTGGCGTTTGATAGGCTTTCTCGCCTCCACTTGATTTTCCCATCATGTGGCACTCAGTGGTTTCAATGTCAGAGAGGATGTTCCCAGTTGTTGCTTCAAAATTTGCCATCAATGAGTTGATGCAGAGAAAAATACATAGATGCTTTGAATTACATTAAAAAATTCAGCAGCCTCATTGGAAGCTGATGCTGCATCACTGACCACCAAGTTCAATGAATGAGAACTGCATGGAACAAAAAAGCTTGAGGCTTTAACTCTTGGATCTGTGTCTGCACTCCTCTGTTCTTTCCTCTCATGTTGGCACCATTATCATAGCCCTGGCCTCTCATGTCAGCTATCACAATTCCCGTATCTTCCAGCTTTTTAAGAAGCACATTTGTCAGACCAGCTCCTGTAGTATCACCAATATCAATACATTGTAGAAAATGCTCTCTGACAGTCACCATTGCAGGGACGTTTTCACTAGGTTTTGTTGTTGTTACAAATCACACCATTAAAGTCATTTGTTCCGTATGGCTGATGTCAGGTGTGCAGTCCAGAATAATAGAGTAATATCTTGCTGACTTCAGATCTGCCACAATCTTCTGTTGTTGCCAGTAACTGTATGGTCTCATTTTGAATTGTTTTTCCAAGGTAGTGGTGTGTGTACATTTCTTGGGTGGTGACTTTTCTTAGATGCTCCTGGAGTACAGCATCAAACTCAGCCATCAGCTCCACAATTTTAAGGAAGTTTCCATTATTTGGCACGTACAGATGATCTGAAGTGCCATGCAGCGCTAAGTTTTGGGTAGTATGCATTCTCACAATGGCAATGAGTCTTTCAGAACATTTTGCCAGTAAAGAGACTCTGATGCAATCTTCTCTTGATGCTGATCATCTATGGTGGCCTTTAACCTTAGTTTCATCTCAAGTTCTTTCCACCTATGGAATGTTCTCTGGTGATTTGCTGCCTTCTCATGGCATGCCAGATTTCTAGTCAGATTTTTCCAGTCTTTTGTTCTTGTAGAACCCAGTGTGACTGGAAAATTAGACTGGAAGAGTTTGCAATAAAAACAGTATGCAGCATTTTGGGGTTTTGAGTACATAAACCATGGAGTCTCCTCTTTGTCACCATTGGGGATTTCACTCCAGTAATGTGTTGGATGGAAACTTCTATTTTCATTGTCTTTGGGAAACATGAAGTTTTTCACTTGCAGTGGCCCATGCAGTACAAAGAAGTCCCTGAGGCTACTGCTCAAGTGGATGCACAGTCCTGGATCATCTAGACTTAAGGAACTAAACTCAATAACAGCTGTTTCTTGCGCCTCCACCACACTCTTCTCTGATCTACACTATTCTTCAGGAATGTGCATGGTTACATCCATTCGAGATGGAGAGATGGATGCCGCAGTAGCTGCCAGGTCACCTGCACTCTGACTAACTGGAAGATCAGGCGTCTCCTCGCCACTCACATCCTCACTGGGGCCAGAAGGCTCACCGGGAACATTTGTCTCTATGTATCTCAGGAGAGCTCCTTCCTGCTTAGATAGAAAAGCTTCCTTTGCTTGCTTTCTTTTTCTGAATGCTGCCCCAGAGGGGCGTTTTCTTCTTTCACTCATGACTGCTGTCCTGTGCCAGCTACAATGGCTCTCAACACTCAATTGAAGGGGATAAATAAGCAGGCTGGTAGCAGGGCCTGAGTGAGGAAAGATATCAGCATCTTAAGGGCCTAACTGGCTCCTACTACTTCAGTTGACTGCCTGTTCTCCTCATGTGGATTCAGGGAAGCAGCAGGAAACAGGAAGCTCCCTGAGAAGCTAGTGTTAATCAGTCCAGGCTCCTGGGGGTGCTAGAGAGGTACATAAAAGGCTCCTCCTCCTCCTCCTCTCTCTCCCTGCAGCTCCTGCTGCTTTCTGTTATTCCCCCTCACCTTTTCTCCTGCCTGCCTGTCAGGGCCAACTTTAGGGCAATTCAGCCGATTCCCTGAAATCGGGCCCCGCACCCCTAAGAGGGCCCAGCAACGTCCCGAAGGAGCTGCTGCCAAAGTCTCGCCACTGTCTTCAGCAGCAGTTCAATCGCTGCTGCAGAGGAAGGTCCCTCCATCGAAATGCCACCGAAGGCACCCGCAGCCAGTTGAGCTGCCGCCAAAGTCCCGGCGCTGTCGTCGTCGTCAGCTCAATCATTGCCGCTGTCTTCAGTGGCATTTCAGCGGAGAGACCTTCCTCCGTGGCAGCTTTTGAGCTGCCGCGGAAGACAGCAGACTTCGGTGGCAGCTCCTTCGGATCGGGCTCCGCGGTGCCTAAAGCTGGCCCTGCTGCCTGTTATGTCTCTTGTGCCCTCCTTCCTCCAGCACAACACTCCACCATCTTTGTGCAACTAGAGCAGAGAGAATACATATGCACCAGCAGCAGACACAATTTTCTATATTCTGGGTCCTAGTGGCACCCATCCCACAGTTTAGCACCTGAGGCGGCTGCCTCAGTTGGCTTCATGGTAAGGCTAGCCCTGAGCACACTACTAAATTTCCCTCCCTAATCTATAACAACACATTGCCCTCCTCCAGCCCCTTTCATCTGAGCACCTGAAAGTACTTTGCAGACATCAGCGAAGCCTCACAGCACTCCCCTATTTATGATTTTCATTTTACAGATTGGGAAACTGAAGCACATAGAGGTCACAAATGATTTTTGCAGCACAGCATTGAAAGTCTGATAGATCCAGGAATGGAACATGAAAGGGCTGATTCTGCTCTCATTTACATGGCTGAGTGTTTGCAGATTCTTTTGGTACATATATGAGGGAGAGAAGGATTGACTTGATTCAGCAATCTTCTCGCCTTCTCCAGGCTGCTTATCTGAGGAACATTTTAAAGAGTTTGCAATGTAATGCTCCGGCCTAGGCCAATTGAGATTAAATTGACCAGTGATGTGACTCTAATGACGTCATTGAAGTTATACCAGGAATAAATTTTGCATCTAGGCTGAAAAACAAGGCACAGGTATGTAAGAGTCATAATAGTATTTATCTGGGTCAGGGTTGTGAAACATATATTGTGAAATTCCCTCTTCCTATAGAACTAATTAGTGGGACTATGAGAGGGACCAGATTTCTTTTTGGATTCATGACTGGATAATGTTGCACCTTTGTGTGAAGGTGCATTGATCCCAACACACATTTGCCCCATCCATAGGAAAAACAATTTAAAAATTTGTGGCAAAGAAAATGATGGTGTGAGAAAAAAAGGTCACCTTTCTATAATAAGGGACATCCAGCTATTCCCAGAGGGATTTGGAGATATATCCTTGCTCTCCTTTCCAACTACTACATGATGTAATAGAATCATAGAATCATAGACTTTAGGGTCAGAAGGGACCGTTATGATCGTCTAATCTGACCTCCTGCACAACATAGGCCACAGAATCTCACCCACCCACTCCTGTATCAATCCCCTAACCTATGTCTGAGCTACTGAAGTCCTCAAATCATGGTTTAAAGACTTCAAGGTGCAGAGAACCTTCCAGCAAGTGACCCTTGCCCCACGCTGCAGAGGAAGGTGAAAAAATTCCCAAGGCCTCTGCCAGTCCACCCTGGAGGAAAATTCCTTCCCGACCCCAAATATGGTGATCAGCAAAACCCTGAGCATGTGGGCAAGAATCACCAGCCAGACACCCAGGAAAGAATTCTCTATAGTAACTCAGATCCCACCCCATCTAACATCCGATCACAGGCCATTGGGCATATTTACTGCTAATAGTCAAAGGTCAATTAATTGCCAAAATTAGGCTATCTAATTACACCCTCCCCTCCATAAATTTATCAAGCTCAGTCTTGAAGCCAGATATGTCTTTTACCCCCACTGCTCCCCTTGGAAGGCTGTTCCAGAACTTCACTCCTCTGATGGTTAGAAACCTTCATCTAATTTCAAGTCTAAACTTTCTGATGGCCAGTTTATATCCATTTGTTCTTGCATCCACACTGGACTGAACTTTAATAATTCCTCTCCCTCCCTGGTATAACTATATGAACAAAACCCCATTTTCTTTTAAGATGCCATAAGGAAGAGGATAAACACAACTAAAATTTAACCCTGCAGCTGATCTAAGTGTTCTGGTGGACCAGTTCTCTAACAGCAGGATTATATGCGTCACTTTGATTTTTAAAGATTCCAGGGAAAATTTACATTTTATGCTAACTTTGTTGTAACCCATCATCAGTTGCACAGCAAAACTGTGTTAATATCAGCTTAAATCATGGGAGGCAGTCAGGGAAAACCAAGAAGCTGTGTGATTATAAAGGAAAATTCAGAACGGCGTACTACATGGAAGCTCTCTTGATACATTTTGCTGTTTTCAGCTAAGGATTTGCTTTGAAGTTGCTTCCGAATAGCATCCTTAACAAAGCACCTCAGAACCCAGTTCTGCATCTGCAAGGTGTGCACATTCTCTGTGTAACTGACAGTATCAAAATTATGCCAGGGCACAGCAGTGCCTCAAGCAGGCCCAGGAAAAGGCCAGGCACCTGTCTTATTATGAGTCAAATGGAGTAAAAGAGGAGCTCCCCTATAATGTTCATGCTGGATAGCCAGATTACACTACATGAAGCTGAGGTCCCTCTGCTTCCAGCACCTAAACTCCAGCATGTTGGAGATACAGAATGTAGAATAACTGAAATGTCAGCTTCCCTCACTGTTCTCTTCTATCACAGTTTTCAGGAGTTAAGGAGTTTTCACCTCTGACACCAACACTCTCCAAGCCCCTGGAGACTAAGCCCTGGTCTAAACACAGTTTTTGTACCAGTATAAATATCTCAGGGAGGGGTCATTTTTTTCGTTAACCAATATATTTACACTGATACAACCTCTAGTGAAGATGTAGTGATACCAGTATGAATGTGCTTATACACATATACTTATTCCCCTTCTCATGCGGGAATTAGCTGTGTTAGTATAAGCACATTTATACTGGTATAAATGCATCCACAGTTGGGTGTTTAACTATACCAATTTAATTAAACCAGTATTGGTTCTATTTGTAAGATAAGATAGTTTAGTCTATCCAGCTGCTTTCACTATGTATGGCCTAGGGCACTGAAAGGCATGGAATAAGAGTCAAAGACCAATTCTTTGGAGACAGCCTACATAGCCCCTGCCTTCAAAAACCATTTGCTAACATTTACAGTTTGTTTTTTTGTATTCTTTTCCTTCTGACACTTACCCACAGCTATGTAATAATGAAGCACTTCAGGGACAGCAAAGTCATAAGCAGCTATGGGTTCTTTTAACCAATTTTCTGATCTCTAAAAGTCCCTCTATTCTTCTCTGGCTAACTATGAGATGGGAAAAGCGGAAGTTAGTTCTCTTATCCTGAGCCACATCAACTCAGCAGAAGTTCAAAGTAATGGCGGCCTCTGCTGGAATTCTTAAGAACTAAACTCTTGCCCTACTATTGATTACAAGATTCACATTCCAGTAGTACATGTCTGAGTCTTCCTTATGCCCAAATATTTACCTTGGAAATTCATTCCATCAGTAACATTTTTGTATTTCTTTTTAATTTTTAAAGCATTCATTATGGTAAACTGTTTCCCTTTTCAGCAAGAGATCTGATGACAATTTATCTCTTCATTATAATCTACAAAATAAAATGTTTCAAAATACCAGTTCACATGGGTCTAGTGAACTGACTTGCATATTTCAGTATGAAAGATACCGTTCATAATGAAAGTGTTGTTAATGTTAGGGGCTGCGAGTGATGTTAGAGCTAGCGCTCAGGATTTTCACTCTAGTAGATCTTGATCCAAATTCTGGCATAGGTTATAAAAAAATCAGTTTCATGGCATCGTAGAAATTACAGCTAGAAACGACCTATTTTGTTATACTTTGCGCACACTCTATTTCCTCCAGAAAGTTCAGGATGGTTTCTTACAGTTGCTGTGCTCTAGGGCTTCCTGAACTGGAAGGGTAGGGTCAGGAATTTAGATCTGGAAAGAGGTACACTGGCAGAGCTATGTAGAGACCCAACCCAAGACTGGGATTAGGGTGGATACCCTGGGATTCTGGCTCTGCTGGCAGAAGGGTTTTGGGTACAGTAGTGAATCAGAGGCTGTGCTGTAGTCCATAGCTGAAGGGTGCCAGCTGCCTGCTAGGGTAGGCTGGGTTATCTTACCTTGCAGGACAATCAAGGACGTAGAGGTGGGAGTGATCAAGAGACCATTTCTTGGACGCTGTGAGGAAGAATGTGGCCTGGGGCAGTGTAAAAAAACAAAACAAAACGTTTTTTGCAGTCTATCTGGGCTTGAGGTGGCTAGACAGAGAAGAGGAATTTATCTTAAGAAGGAAGGCTGAGAGGACGAGTCCAAGGCGAGAGAGGGTATAAGGCTGGGGGATCCAGGCCCTGTTTAGTTTTAATCTACTCCTGACTGAAAGAGTTGGGTGAAAGGAGAGGCTGCAGGCCAAGACGGGTTCATTGGAGAGCTAACGGAGTGGGGCTGGAAATGATCCTGGCATCCACTTGCACTGTGCCTGGCTCTAACCATTCACTTTCAGGAACACCATACCAAACATTTTTAAAGAAAGAACATTCCAGTTCCTTTGGACGGCTAATTTTTCTGTTGTCTATCACTTGCCTGCTGTCTGTGTGTCTGCAGCACATAGAAACCAGCTGCCTATGTTGGGTCCTGGCACACACATTCAGTGAGCTGCTCTATAGCTGGGCAGCTGTTGGAGCCCATAAAATTCCACATAAAACTATGATGGCTCTTTTAAAGCTGGTTTAGCAATGATCTTCTGGAGCAAAATCTGGCTGCCTCTGGTGTCCATAAAACATCAGGCCCTTTCAGACTATTAAAGCCATTGCTCAGCTGGCATCACAGAAAACAGACCCCAAAATATCACTTTGGGTTGATACAGAGGGTAGGAGGGGAGTAAATTAATTCATCTAGTTTGTCTATTGTCCTTCTCACACATTCCTTTGGAGGCCTGAAACACAAGCAAGGCAGCACTCATGCTTTTGGAGACCCTTCAATAGTCTCAGCAGCTTACCCAGGAATTGGGTAGCCGTAGAACTGGACAGAAAGCAACACAGCTTGATTTGCTTTTCTGTCCTTGGTAGCTTGGAGCTCTGTTAATCATTAGCTTGACGCTGCCTGGAGGTGTCCTGGGCTGTGCATGTCATAAGGAAAATATTATATGTGTGCTCTGCACAGGGAATGAATACAGTGCCCTTCTGTGGACCAAAATAATAGTTACATTGGAGATGAATTTGTTGCAATGGGTCTGTTCCTATTGGCCAAGATTGGCTGTGAATGCTCAATCACAATATATTTTTGCAACTAATGTTCTAACCTCCACGTGTCATACACCCTATACCGCTAACAGCTAAAAAAGCTCTTCCTTTAGCTCATGTCAGAGTGGGGGTCTGTGCTTTTGTAGAAGTAAGAGTTCAGTTCTTTCCCTGGTATCATTGTGAAATTCTGAGACGCCATGGTGTTCACCACATGGGCGAAGCACTAAGTGGTCACAGATTTTCTACAATGTTGAATCGGTTTTTATATCAGCTATATAAGTACTGCAGTCAAAGAGGTTTATTACACCAACAGGTGGCTTACATTTTCCCAGATCAGTCTTGAAGGCAAACAGGTTTGCTTTGGTTTACATGGTTTTATTAGCTTTGCTGTACTGATCCATATACATAGCTACTCAGTCTAATCTTCCTTAGCCCTGTCCCCTTTCACCAAATGTGTGCTTGTGTAAAAACAGGATCTTAGGGGAAAATTGGGCCATAGTGTCACAGGCTTCTGAAGGAGGGATCAGTCCACAGAACTAGGCTTGTTTTTTCCAGGGTTATGGGTGTTCTAATCTGATTAATTTGATTTGTTTTCTAAATTCTAAGGCTTTATCTGCCTTTAATTGTACTTTGTAAACCCAGTGGCCAATTCCAGTAGAGATCAAAAGAATCCCATCAGATTAAACATAAACACGCATTCTGGGACCTCTTTCAGGATTCAGAGACACAGACAAAGCTGTGTCATTAGCCACACAGACAGTCTCCATGATTTCTCCACCCCAACCTTCTAACCACTGCTTTCGTTACACTTACATGCAGATATCCACACAGGCCTTGTATCCCATTATGATGCTAATATATGCTCTCAGCATCCTGGGGTCACTAAAGCTGCATAGCTACAGAAGAACTTTGTAAAGTTTGTTCCTTGGAGTTACAGAAATTAGATCTGGAAAAGACCTATTAGATTAACCAGCCAGTGCAGGGCTATTCCTTACAGCACATTTTATAGTGGTTTTTAGGCATTTTTTATTAGCTCTAGCTATCGTTTTTCACAGGACATTTCTTCCTTCCCTCCAATTTCCTGTGAAAATTGTTTAATTTTTCAACCAAAACCTCCAGAATTTTAGATTTTTTAAAAATGTTTTTGTTTAAAAAATGAGTTGTTGATTAAAATGTTGCTTTTGGCAAACCACAATACAAATAGATAATAATATTAATAATTTAAATAGAGCACAAGTTTTTCCCCTTTAAAAAAATCTTTGCAAGAGGAAAAAGGCCATAAGATTAAACTTGGCTTATACTCTTCTGTTGCTGTCCACAACGATAAGATGAACAGTCAGGGCCATATTTTGACACTCTTCTCAGTTACAATATATTTAATATTTGTCTTAGAGGTCTCTGCACTTCAGTTTTCCCACTTGTAAAATGAGGATAAAAATGCTCACCTGCCTTTTTAACATGCCTTGAAATTGTTGGAGGGGGGATTTCCCTACACCCGCCCCCCAATTCCCCCATTTTCCCTTCCCCCTGTTCCCCGTCGTGGTCAACTCAGTGTCGCCAGCTTAATCATTTTCCAATCCTGCCTCTGTATATTTGAACACCCCCTCTAATTTTAATTCTTGGGGAAAACACAGTGGAGGCTATATGGGGACTAAGTGTTAAATCACTATTTTATGTTAAACTTTTGACAAATTTTAGGCGTACATGACTGTACCATATATCGCCTAGGAGCTCTGAAAAAATAGCCCTAAATCCCTTACAATGAATAAGTCTAATTCAGGTTCCCCTCTTGAGATAGAAAAGTGGGAGGAGGGGAAAGGTGGGGGGAGGGAATATTCATGTAACTGCAAAAATTCATGTTGTTAGTTACAACTACATTAACCTCATGTCAGGAGTCATGACCTTGTGCTGACCCTGGCTGGGAAGCAACAGCTCTCTGCAGTACAAAACATGAAAGTGTGGGAGGTATAAGTACAGTAGAGGAGAAAGGAGTGGCTTTTCATGGAGGAGGCTTGCAAACCTATTCAGACAAGATGCCTAACAATAGCTGCAGAAGGGCAATGCAGAGGCCATCTCCACCCAGCCACTCACTTACCACTGGAACATTTTCACGCTGTGCTGGAAAAGCCTTTCTTACCCAGCTCCAGACTGACCTGACCTTTCAACTGCATGATTCCTTTTAAAATAAAGTGCTGTGATAAAGCAAAAAGAAGAGGTTTGAGCTCATACAGGCAGCAAGTCTTTAGCTCTTTCATTTCTATGCATCTTCCTCCCACTGCATAAGGCCTTGTCTGCACAAGTTGCTGTGGTTAACACAACTAGAGATAGATCTGGAAACTCCTCTCTAACCCGACCTGCATTTCAGAAGGGAGAGGCAGGGTAGTAAGAAAAGTATTTCACAATTTCAAATCTTCAGAGTCAAATGCACTCTATATAGTTTATTTTTCCAGAAAGGGCCAATCGAAGATGGTAGAAATCTCTGCAAAGCAGGAGATCTAGCTTTACTTCCATCATTTTGGGTTGCGTTCTCATGAGAGCAGCTTGCAAGATTTCCCAGACATCTAATCTGAACCCTCGGTTTGGTTCAGCCTTCATAAGAACCTGAATTTGATTCTAAAACTAAGCCAGTTCTGAATTCAAACATTGCCGCCTCAGTTGATGTCTACTGACAACTAGTATCATCCAGCTATAATCTTGACAATGTTAATGTAACGCCATTGCATCATGCAAAGAACCAATCTGGATGTGCTGAGCAGCAGCTTTGGGTTGGTGACTAGATAGAACATGACTAATGGAAAATGTCCATCTTCGTAGCACAACTCCTATCCCTTTATGCAGGTTTAGGGTTCTTTAAGCAAATGTACGTCAAGCATCAGTATGGCTACAAAAATAAAAAGGCCCATGTTTTTCCATAGAAGTGAAGTTGTCACTGTGGGAGGTCAGAAATTATAAGATATCAAACTGAAGATGGGAGAATATCTTCAGATAAAATAGGAACAAACTGGATTTTTTTCCCAGATACTCATTCAAACCTATTCTGGGGTTCTAAAAATAGGCCTAATTTTCCATTGTCATCTAGTGCTCTGCACTTCTTGGTTCCAGCTGAAAGCCAACCTATTGCATATAATGAGAAATGTTGTTTTAATGAGATTTCGAGCCTGGTTTCTAAGACACAAAAGTTTGGAATAGTTCAAAGACACTTCAATGTTGGGTGTTTATTTGAACCGTATTGATTCGCAAACCTTCTGAATATCACACATTTCTGTGCCAGACACTTTAGGAGCATAGGAATTGCTAAATCATCAGCCCTGTGGTTCACCTAGTCTGGTTTCTTGTCTCCAACAGTGGTCCATGCAAAGTGCTTTCAGTAAGGTCCAAAAACCCCCATAATGGACAATTATAAAATAGCTTATTTTAAGAAGTTTTCCCTATCTTCAATCAGGGAGTGATTGGCTTATGGCTTGGAGGATTTGAGTTTTTGAAAGCTTGTCTTTTTAAGAACTTGCAGTGTAAATAATGATAAGGTTGCTAACTGCAAGCATTCAAAACCCATTAAGTCAGGCCTCCAAAAAATCATGATTGGCTTAAAAATAATAAATGTTGGGTTCTTTTTATTTGCTTTCTGATTTTTGAGCCATTAGGAGTCATATTTCAAGCTTTTTCTCCATGATGGCTAAAACATACTCTTTTTAAATGAAGGCTGGAATTCTCATAGAGATGCAGGACTCCAGGATCTGGGCTATTAAGAAAAACGCTAACTATTGTGAGACTCAACAAGAAAATCATGGCAATACCATAGTGAAGAAGACTCTGAAATGAAATTCCATACGGTATCTTTGTGCCAGGCCAGGAAGGTACCAGATGTATATAGGCATAGAGTCTCAAAGGAGTTGTATCTGTTGTTTGATCTCCAGAGGTCAACACTAGATAGGCTTCCCCTTTGAGAACAGCCAGGGCCAGCTGTGATTGAGCCACGCCCACTTCCCTCTGCAGCCGATTCATTCAGCTCAAGACTGCTGGCCCAGTGTTCTGTTTACACGTTCCCAAATTCAAGGAGGAAAAGTGAATATCAAACAGGCCTGCTCTCTTTTGATGAAGCCAAGGGATGATGTCAGATCTGGGTAAAAAGGGGTGTGTGTGTGTGCCTTTGAGGCTTGTTTGTCTTTCCCTGGTCCTTCTGTGCAGGCCTTTAACTAGCCATCTGAATCTTCAAAGACTCCCTAAGCCCAAAGCTGCAGCTTCTTGTGAGCTGGCACCATTATCAAGCCTAGGTGTGGGGTGAAATGAGAGGGAACGAGTGTTCTTTTTCCTCTCTGCGTTTATTGAGTCATATTTGTGTGTGGGGTTGTGTTCATGGAGATTTCCTCTTTCTTTTGAAACCAGCACAATCTAGTTGGCATGGCTGTGGTAACTGTCTGACAGAGAGTCCAGAAGATTCTTTGAAATGGGAGAGCTGGTGCAGGCCAGTCTTGGGGCTTGTCTACATCAGAAAGTTGCAGCGCTGGTGAGGGAGTTAAAGCGCTGCAACTTAGGAGGTGTACACATCTGCAGGGCACCACCAGCGCTGCAACTCCCTGTTTGCAGCGCTGGCCGTACTCCCGTTTTGTCTCGGGTGTAGAGGATCCAGCGCTGGTGATCCAGCGCTGGTAATCAAGTATAGACACTTACCAGCGCTTTTCTTGACCTCCGTGGAATAAGTATCCCAGCATACCTGAGGAAGCCTCTGGTAATCAAGGTGGTCTCCTTCCCCAGCTTGCTCTCGCGTTCCCCGAACCCCGAGCAAGCAGGTCTCCTTCCCTGAGGTTTGCTGGGTGGTTCCGGGAACGCGAGAGCAAACCGCGGCGAAGCTGGTCTCCTTCCCCGGTTTGCTATCGCGTTCCCCGAACAAGCAGGTCTCCTTCCCAACGGTTTGCCGGGTGGTTCGGGGAACGCGAGAGCAAACCGCGGCGAAGCTGGTCTCCTTTCCCGGTTTGCTCTCTCGTTCCCCGAACCCCCGAGCAAGCAGGTCTCCTTCCCTGCGGTTTGCAGGGTGGTTCGGGGAACACGAGAGAAAACCGCGGCGAAGCTGGTCTCCTTCCCCGGTTTGCTCTCCCGTTCCCCGAACCCCCCTTGAAGCCGCCCAACAGCGCTGCAGTGTGGCCACATCTAACACCACTTGCAGCGCTGGTTGCTGTAAGTGTGGCCACTCTGCAGCGCTGGCCCTATACAGCTGTACTAATGCAGCTGTAACAACCAGAGCTGCAAAATTTTAGATGTAGACATGGCCTTAGCCTCTGGTATTAAGATTCTTCCTTACAGTGGAGTGAAGTTTAAAACATGCCTCCTCTTCCTTCATGTGGGACTCATAAATACAGATTTATGAATGGCATTGCAGACAGAGAGGGCAATAGCTGTATTGTTTATAATTTTACGGGGGAGGGCAGATGGAAAACACTTGTATGTTTCTGAGAAGTGGATTAGCGCTCTGGGTTTTCTTCTGAACCAGTTTATACAAGTGCTGTTTGAGTGAGTTTATTATTTTTGATCTAATAGCTTTGGACTTGTTCCCATCACTTACACACATTCATACATACAAGCGCACTTACACTGGAATGGGAGTGTAGTTTAAGTGACTGAGTTTAGGGATGAGTGCCTGTCACTTCAAAATTCTAATAACCCCAGTTCTGCCTCCACTTTGCTCTGTGGCCTGAGGAAATGATCTAAAGAGATACTATCTACTTGAAGTCTACTCAAACCCTCAGGACTTATTTTTCCTTGTTATCCTAGTTCTTTCCATGTGTTCTGTGTAGAAAATTATCTGTATTAGGGAGTATCATACAAAAAGTCTTTTTTAAAAGAGAGACTAGTCACCCCAACTTGTCCTTCATGTCTCCCCAGGAAGGGGGACCACACAGTCTAGGAAACACTGATCTAAAGTATTTGTCATGAAAGGAAAAAATATTAGTTCATTAGAGGGATGTGATTATGCTTCCACATTAGGGATGCTCTTGAAATATACCCTGGACCTTCCTTTCCCAGTTTTAACACCATAATTAAATCAAATGCCAGCTAGTGATTTTGTTGTTACATTCCCAAATGTTGTCAGGCTCTGCCCTCTACAGTTAAGTGGCTGCTATTACTGCCAGAGGGGATGAAATCATGATGGAAGGCAAAACCGGTCAGAATATGCAGGGATTTTTGCTTGGTTGGTTGGTGTTTTTTTATTTTTTTATTATTATTATTATTATTGCATTTTGAAAAACAAGGCCATTGCTAAGTAAAAAGTACTTCGATTCAAAGTTTGGAACTCAAATTGTGAGATATGACATTGAAATCTTCATGTTTTTGAATTTCACCATTTAATTAAAAAAATTGAAAATTTTTGCATGAAATTTTACAGAGGTCTTTTCTCTAGGCACTAGTGAGACTTCATCTGGAATACTGTGTGCAGTTCTGGTCTCTCATGTTTAAGAAGGATCAATTCAAACTGGAACAGGTTCAGAGAAGGGCTACTAGGATGATCCGTGGAATGGAAAACCTGTCACATGAAAGGAGACTCAAAGAGCTTGCCTTGTTTAGCCTAACCAAAAGAAGGCTGAGGGGAGATATGATTGCTCTCTATAAATATATCAGAGGAATAAATACCAGGGAGAGAGAGGAATTATTAAAGGTCAGTCCAGTGTGGACGCAAGAACAAATGGATATAAACTGGCCATCAGAAAGTTTAGACTTGAAATTAGACGAAGGTTTCTAACCATCAGAGGAATGAAGTTCTGGAACAGCCTTCCAAGGGGAGGAGTGGGGGCAAAAGACATATCTGGCTTCAAGACTAAGCTTGATAAGTTTATGGAGGGGATGGTATAATGGGATAGCCTAATTTTGGCAATTAATTCATCTTTGATTACTAGCGGTAAATATGCCCAATGGCTTGTGATGGGATGTTAGATGGGGTGTGATCTGAGTTACTATAGAGAATTCTTTCTTGGGTGTCTGGCTGGTGAGTCTTGCCCACATGCTCAGGGTTTAGCTGATCACCATATTTGGGGTCGGGAAGGCATTTTCCTCCAGGGCGGATTGGCAGAGGCCTTGCAGATTGGCAGAGGCCTTCCTCTGCAGCGTGGGACACAGGTCGCTTGCTGGAAGGTTCTCTGCACCTTGAAGTCTTTAAACCACAATTTGAGGACTTCAGTAGCTCAGACATAGGTTAGGGGTTTGATACAGGAGTGGGTGGGTGAGATTCTTTGGCCTGCGTTGTGCAGGAGGTCAGACTAGATGATCACAGTGGTCCCTTCTGACCTTAAAGTCTATGATTCTATGATTCTAGTGTCACAGTTTTATAGTCGCTACTAATGAATACTTTGGATAAATAGTGAATTCAGTTCAATATCAACAGCTGTTGTACTGTTCCAGCTTGTAGGTTACCATAAAAAAAGAAAACAACTATATCTTTCTGATGTACAAAGAAGGGTTCTTGTATTATTTTTCTAAGTTTTAGATTTCCTAATTGTTTTTTACCTTAGAAATATCAGAAATGTCAATTCTGTCTATGCTCTCATGGGAGTTCCACTAATGGAGAACTGCAGGATCTGTTCCACTATGTTTGTTTGTTTATTATTTGTGACTCAGCTGGGAAATACCAGAAATTTGCAGTAATGTTCATTTCAACGTAATTTTTCATTCTAGACAGCTCAGTTAGGCATGTGACATCTACAGTGCTTTTGTGAATAAAATATGTCTGAACTTTTTACTTCCAGTGCTGAGCTATGTCTCCGAAGAGCAGCCCTGGTGGGGTGTGGGCATAGGTGACTCTAAGCCACCTGTATGTTCTCTGAATTCTGGGATCTGCTGGACCACTAGCACAATTTAGAGGACCCAATGGAATGTTTTAAGTTATGGTAGCCTTAAACAGGCACCTACAGGCCACTCCAAGCCCAGTGGATTGCTCCATCCAATGCACATTGTCCTCTGGCCAAGCCTCCTCATGTCCCTGGACAAGTACCTATGCTGAAGCCTGCCCAGAAGTGTGTTCTATGTGGCTAAGGAAACCTGCCCATGTTAAGGAGATTCCCCTGTGGGAAGACTTGCCTAGGTTCCCGTCTCTTGATGCTGCTGGAGCAGTGTATAGCGACCGAAATGTGGCCCAGAGCTGAGGCTTTTTAATTTAGTCCATTACTAGGGTATAAACTGGCCTGTGTATTGTAAGCTCCTTGTAGCAGGAGCCTCGTCTTTTTCTTCACATGTCAAATGCCTGGCACACAAATGCAGGGGTTAAAGTAGGAGAGGGGCAGCTCTCCATCCTCTGATAAAAGTTCTCCCTTGCTTAGATAAACTGTGCTATCTCAGTTCCCTGGCTGATGTGGTAAGCAGAGCTTTGTGAATAATTGATTTTTTCGGTGCACTGGCTGAACCAAAAAATGGTGAATAAATAAATAAATAAATATTAAAATTCAGGTCAAACTTAAAACAAAAGCCTTTCACATTTTTTTGGTGAATGAAGCATTTCATCTGACCAAAAATGAAATTTTTTGTTTCATTTCTGAGGGCTTTTCTGCCATTTAAAAATAGAGCTGAACTAAAATTGGAAATGAAAAGTCATTTCTGAATTAAAAAAAAATCAAACTTTTTGACCTTTGGAATTTGGGGGGGGCGTGGGGAGGGATAGACCAAACCAATTTGGTGAATTCAGCATGAATTCATTATATGTTTTGATCAACCTAAATCTGATTTTTCACTGAAAAAAGTTCTGTCTGAAAAATTTCACTCTGCGTTAGTGGTGAGAGTTCCCCCCTTGTTTCTGTCTATTTTCATTGCTGCACTAATAGTCCTATTTAAGGCCATAATCCCATTATTATTATTTGTATTACAATAGAGCCTACGATTTCCAGTCATGGACCAAGACCCCATTGTGCTAGGTGCTGTACAACATGATAAAAAAAAACCAACAACAGTTCCTGGCCCAAGATGCTTACAATGTAAGTATAAGACAAGAGACAACAGATGGGAGAGTACAGGAAAACGATGAGAAATGGTCAGCATAATTGGTCAGCACGACAGGCAGTGATTTCTTCTACAAGTTACAATGCATGACCAATCCCCCATGGACTTCAGCAGAGCTCCCCATAGGCACTGGGATCCTCAAATGTGGAGTAATTTGCAGTATTGGGGTCTAACTGATCAGTAATATTAATATACTCTTAGCCTTCTTTATCCAGACTTCACTGTATGACACTAATGATGAAATACTGCAGGTCGAGTTTGAGGTAGGTTGGCCACTCATAGCTGAATTTCATGACAGCACTGCTTCAAGCTGTTCTGTTCTGACTCCTGCAAGAAACTTGGCTTTTATTGAGATTGCTAGCTGGGCATGTCTTTCTTTCTTTCTTTAGAGAATGGACAGAGGCTATAATGTAAAATCCTTAACTGGGGGCCTTTAAGGGTGCCAAAATACTATTTGGAACTTTTTGTTTTCTTTATCCCAGATGACTGAAAATATCTGTTTAAACCAAAGCATGCTCCCTCCATTTCCTGTTGTTTGTCATGAAATCATAATCCTATACTTAGGGACATGGTGATAATTTCCATGGCAACTCAGAAGGATTCTAGAAACAAAGAACTCTGACTACATTGTATGGAGGTGGTGCAAAAACAGAACTGTAGAGGGCCTCAACATCAGTAATAGCCTTGGGAAAAATTCATGGTTGCATTTTAGACTGTCCCCCCACATGTGAAACCCTAATTTTCCAAATCACCATAAGCTGAGGATCTGTGGACTTCAGACATGAACTGCAGTGCCCTTATAGAAAATGCACACCAATGTCCAGCTAGTAAATCCTCATTTTTCTTGGGTGAACAAATATCCCTAACTAGTGCTTATGTGCTCTTAATTAGTAGCAGATCCCTCCCTTAACTCTAATATTCCTATACCCTCAAAATATAACTTCCTAAACTAATCCTAAACTGGACCCACTCACACCTAAAATAATAGACATAGCAAATATCTGACTGTAGTTTAAGATTTTAAAAAGATGGATATAAATACTGGAGATGGACCTGGATCAAAAACTTGATCCAGATTTAAAATCTAGGTTCAGATCCAAGTTTGAGTTTGAATCTCTCTATAATGGGCAGAATCCAAGCATCTCAATATTGGGAATGTTTGGGTTGGGATCCAGATTTCAAACTGCCTATTTCATAAGTATTTGAATTTGGGGTGTCAGCTCTGATCATTCCAGAGACATTAAATTTTGGCCCAGATCTTGAGTTTCTGGTTTAGACCTATCTCTAAGAAATATTGGGTGAAATCCTGTCTCTATTGACTCAGTCAGTGGAATTTTTCCCATTGTCAATTATTATTATAATTTGTCTTTGATTTCACCCATTATCATTTATTATTTGTTAAGCACCAATGATGTGCTCGGCGCATTACAAGCCACAGATAAAGACAGTCCATGTCCAGAATAGCTAAAAGCCTAATGAAGAAGGAAATTCACTGTGTCTTGGCCAAGGACTGGATCAGGGTCAGTTGCATGTAAAGCTGCTATGCTCTGCACTATAGCTACAGTGCTGACCCATCCTAATATGTATCAGTTGATAGATAGGAAGAGACGCTCACTGAAACTGATCTTGATCATTCCCAACTCCCTGCATACACCCACCACTGCAAGTAACAACTGCTCATTATTTGAACTAATAGCCTTTCAAAGGAAAAAGGAAATAATTGCCTCTTTATGCTGCATTGCTCTTTTGTTGTGGTTCTTTTTTATATATCAACAATCATACAGCTGTGCATTGTTCTTTAGAGAGAAACTGTTCTTCCTACCTCCCTGCAGATTTGATTAATGCTTTATTTGCATGGTAAATAATGTTACTGAATTTTTTCTTTGCCGATTACAGCGGGGGGATTTTGTTTTGTTTTTTCATTCTAAACATGTTGATGCTGTTTTTGTTCAATGGTAGATAGAAGGGATGAGGAGAGTTTATACTTTGTTGTTTGGTTTTGTAGGATTTGCTCATGACATAGTGGGACTTTTGGGTGCTACTGTAATATGAATATTAAATACTGAGAATCCATATAAAAATCAGAATCTCCTGGAATGTGAAGGCTTTGGCTTATCTCTGGTGCCCTCAACTTTCTCCCCTTTTCATAGATCAAAAATACAAACAATTTGAGAGATTGAGCTGCGTCAGATCAAGTGCACATGCTGTTTGGTACTCAGCACTCAAGTTTATTGCCCTGCACTGTGTGTGGCTACTTGCACCTGAGCAAAGTGGGTGTAAAATGTTACCATTCTGATGTGTTAACATTTTGCACTCACTTTACATTGGTATAAATGACTACACAAGGTGCAAGGCAAAGGGAAATCAGGCCCTAACCCCCTCTGCATCAACTCCCACATCCTTCATTCCCATCAAAAGCCAGTCTGCATCATCAGTGGAGACCATGCAGGAAGACTTCAAAGCTCCATGGCACATGTCTGTGTAGAGTTGTAATCAGACTAGGATACAATGGGTCAAAACCACTCAGCAGCTTGTGTGACCAGACACCCCGATAGTAGAGGCTTTGTCTTACATGGGCAACTATTGCCTCCCCCGCCCCTCCCCCGGTCGCAGTTTTTCACACTTGCTGTCAAGAGGTCATGTCCACTACTCCATACATGGTCTATAATATATCTGGGTGAAATTTTTCAAATAAATAGTTTATTTGACAGAAATGCAGGAGACCTAACTTCAAATCCCTGTTCTGAAACAGACTTGGTTGATTCACCAAAAATTTCAAAGCATTTTAGATTCAGTTCAACCCACACTGATTTTTTTTTTCTCCTTGATCTTTCAGAACTGCCACCAAACCAAAAAATCAAGTATTCATCCAGCTCTACTCCATAGTAACCTTGCTGGAAGTCTGGCTTGTTGAGGCTAAGAATTCCATCCCTCAGCCCTGTAATATTTTAATGCAGAGCAAAAGCTTTAAAAATTGTCTTCACTCTTCATTCCCCAGTATCTGGATCTATAAGTTCATTGTACCAATGTCAGCTCCTACTTACACTCATGCAATCCAAGTGAAGTCCTGTTGGGTCTGCAAAAAATCTTCCTTGCAGTATTTCAGTGCTTTTGCTTTCTTGCTGCAGCTGAATCTGGAATATTTCGGGGAAAGAGAAAATGAAACATAATGGGACAGGGGGAGAGTTATTAACTTTTTAAAACTCAGAAAATCATATAGTTTAGATTCACTTTTAGATAAAAGTCTTGCAACAGGTTTTTGTTTGTTTGTTTTTTACCCACATTGCCTCACCTGTCCCTAGAAATTAATGAAAGCTGCCCAACTAAACTGAGATTCTTCTTGCTATGCTTTTGACTGGATGCAGATCCAGTAACAAATACTCAGGCAATACTCCCATTGGAATCTATGGGGTTTTGGACTGTGTCCTTTATTTTGGAAAAGAGCAGGCCTGATTCTTACCTTGTGCACACCAGTGTAAATCAGAAGTAATACCAGGAGAAATCAGTGGAGTCACACTGGGGTACATGGGACAGGGCTATCTTTACAGCTGTGCACAGCCAGGACAGAAGGAGGGTGACCAAGATCCTCATTTTCGCCACAGCAATGGAAGGTGCTCCTGCTGGGCGCAGACAAGCTCTAAAGCGATCAAACCATTCACAGTGAGAAGGAGAGCTGCCCTTGCTGAGATGCAAGAGGGTGGTTGGGTGGGGTGTGGAAGCCCTCTGATTTATTGATTGACATGTTTTTGTGCCCCTTTCCTGGCACCCCACAGAATTTCCTGTGTGATGCAATTTGATAGAGTCAGTCTCATCACCAGGGAGCCTAGAAAGCTGTTTGCCATGGAAAAATGCAGAATTTGTGTTTTTACAGAGAATCTTTAGTTTTTACATTGTGTGAAAAAATAAAAAACATGTATAGTGGAACCCCATTATTGTCTGATCTAATTGGGACCGGGGCCGGATCGGATAATAAAAATTTCAGATAAGCAGGAGAATGGGCAGGTCTCTGACTGTCTGCCCCAGGCGGCAGGGCTCCTGCTGTCAGCATAAATATTGTAAATATATCAATAAAACATTGTTCAATTTATATCTATATTAGGGCTGTGTATTAATCGTGATTAACTCGCAATTAACTCAAAAAAATTAATCGCAGTTAAAAAATTTAATTGCAATTAATTGCACTGTTAATAGAATACCAATTGAAATTTATTAAATATTTTGGATGTTTTTCTACATTTTCAGATATATTGATTTCTATTACAACACAGAATAAAAAGTGTACAGTGCTCACTTTTTATATTATTTTTTATTACAAAAATAATAAAATGTAAAAATGATAAAATAAATACTATTTTTCAAATCACCTCATACAAGTACTGTAGTGCAATCTCTTTATCATGAAAATATAACTTACAAATGTAGTTTTTTTTTGTTACGTAACTGCACTTAAAACAACGTAAAGCTTTAGAGCCACTCAGTCCTACTTTTTGTCCAGCCAATCGCTAAGACAAACAAGTTTGTTTACATTTACAGGAGATACTGCTGTCTGCTTCTTATTTACAATGTCACCTGAAAGTGAGAACAGGCGTCCACATGGCACTTTTGTAGCTGGCATTGCAAGGTATTTACATGCTAGATATGCTAAACATTCGTATGCCCCTTCATGCTTCGGCCACTATTCCAGAGGACATGCTTCCATGTTGATGCTCATTAAAAAAATAATACATTAATTAAATTTGTGACTGAACTCCTTGAGGGAGAATTGTATGTCTCCTGTTTTGTTTTAATTGCATTCTGCCATATATTTCATGTTATAGCAGTCTTGGATGATGACCCAGCACATGTTCGTTTTAAGAACACTTTCACAGCAGCTTTGACAAAACGCAAAAAAGGGGCCAATGTGAGATTTCTAAAAATAGCTACAGCACTCAACCCATGGTTTAAGAATCTGAAGTGTTGTCCAAAATCTGAGAGGGATGAGATGTAGAGCAGTGGTTCTCAAAGCCAGTCCACCGCTTGTTCAGGGAAAGTTCCTGGTGGGCCGGGCCGGTTTGTTTACCTGCCGCGTCCGCAGGTTCAACCGGTCGTGGCTCCCATTGGCCGTGGGTCGCTGCTCCAGGTCAATGGGGGCTGCGAGAAGAGGCACGGGCCGAGGGATGTGCTGGCCGCCAGGGGCTTTCCCTGAACAAGCGGTGGACCAGCTTTGAGAACCACTCTGTTACAGCATCACCTAAAGCCTCCAAGTGAGATCATGGCCCCACTGAGCTAGGCCCTGCATACAGATATGGTAAGAGAGGTCCCACCCCCCAAACAGTTTACAAGGTAAATGGGCAAGACAAAGGCTGGGAAAGGAAATAGAAGTGAAGTCACTTGACCAAGTGGCAGAGCCAGGAATACTACCCAGATTTCCTGAGTCTCCACTCCACTGTCCTGTCCACACTGCCCCTTTCAAGGATGAAAAGGAGCCACAGATGAACACTTAAAAAGGGGATAACCCTATTTATTAAACTCCCCACAAAGCAGGGACTTGGGGATTCCATAGTAGACTCCCCCTTGTGACTGCTGAAATTAAAGAAAAGTCTGCCCTTGCTGAAAGTAACCCTCAAATGCTGAAAGGCCACCTGTTTGCAAGATGAGACAAGACTGGGTCATGGCTAAAATGTTTCCCTGAATGATGAGCAGGTATCCATGTTTTCCATGATAAAAATACAGAGTTTTCCATGATTAAAGTGAAACACTGAACTTTTTAGTTTCCCTAGCCACAATATATATAGATTAGGACTGTCAAGAGATTAAAAAAATTAATTGCACTGCTAAACAATAATAGAATACCATTTATTTAAATATTTTTGGATGTTTTCTACATTTTCAACTATACTGATTTCAATTACAAAATAGAATACATGTACAGTGCTCACTTTATATTTATTTTTTATTACAAATATTTGCACTGTAAAAAACAAAAGAAATAGTATTTTACAATTCACCTAACACAAGTACTGTAATGGAATCTCTTTATCATGAAAGTTGAACTTACAAATGTAGAATTATGTACAAAAATAACTGCATTCAGAAATAAAATAATGTAAAACTTTAGAGCCTACAAGTCCACTCAGACCTGCTTCAGCCAATTGCTCAGACAAACAAGTTTGGTTGCAATTTTCAGGAGACAATGCTGCTCACTTCTTGTTTACGATGTCACCTGAAAGTGAGAACAGGCGTTTGCATGGTACCATTATAGCTGGCGTTACAAGATATTTACGTGCCAGATGCGCTAAAGATTCATATGTCTCTTCATGTTTCAACCATCCTGGTGACGGTTTCTGCTTGATAATGATTCAAAGCAGAGCAGACCGACGCATGTTCATTTTCATCATCTGAGTCAGATGCCACCAGCAGAAGGTTGATTTTTTTTTTTGATGGTTTGGGTTGTGTAGTTTCCACATCTGAGTGTTGCTCTTTTAAAACTTCTGAAAGCATGCTCTACCCCAGTGGGTCTCAAACTAGGGGCGCCGTTTGTTCAGGGAAAGCCCCTGGCGGGCCAGGCCGGTTTGTTTACCTGCCACATCTGCAGGTTCGGCAGTTCGCCGGTCCAGGCCAATGAGAGCTGCAGGAAGAGCGGCCAGCAGATCTCTCAGCCCGCACTGCTTCCTGCAGCCCCCATTGGCCTGGAGCGCCGAACTGTGGCCAGTGGGAGCCGTGACTGGCTGAACCTTTGGAAACGGCAGGTAAACAAACCAGCCTGGCCCTCCAGGGGCTTTCCCTGAACAAGCAGCAGACGGGCGTTGAGAACCACTGCTGTAACATAAGTAATAATAAATATCAAACATCTTAGTGTGCAAACGGAGTCTGGCCCCTCTGTGCATTGCTCCTCGCCTTCATTTTCAGATTGTTGCTGTTTGAATGTTAATGGTGATACCATGTGATCCGTGCTCAGCCAGTGACACCATGCTTGTAGTCTCTGTGTGTTTTTTTTCATGCCTTCCATGAGGAACAGCCATTCTGAGCTGGTCCACAAGACTACTACCCCCTTCTCCTTCAAATCCTCCCCTCCTGCCATGACACCTACAAGAAATGAGCTTGTGACATTGCTTTAGTTTTACGAATGACATTTCTTGGAGGGTGGGTGTTTTTGTATATGTAACCTCCTTTGCGGCACCATCCTAGTATTAATAATTGTCACAGCCCTAAAACCTATGCTCAAACATGGCGTCTGTTTGGCCAGTTGTCGGTCAAAAGGTCACATTGGTACCGTGTGCAACACCGTAGTGCGGTGTGCAACATTATAGTGCCGTGTGCACAGGGCCGGCTCTAACATTTTTGCCGCCCCAAGCGAAAACAAAGAGCGCCGCCCCCCCCGAGCGTCACGTCACATCGCCCTGCCCAAGTCCCCGCCCCTCCTGAGTGTTGTGTCACCCAAGTCCTCGCCCCCGAACGTCGCACCACCCAATTCCCCCCCGAACGTCGCACCGCCCAAGTCCCCGCCCCAAGCATCCCCCAGAACCCTACCTCCGAACGTCGCCCCGCCCAAGTCCCCACCCCCGAGTGTCACGTCGCCCAAGTCCCCGCCCCGAGTGTCACGTCGCCCAAGTCCCCGCCACAAGCATCCCCCAGAACCCTGCCTCCGAACGTCGCGCCACCCAAGTCCCCGCCCCTCCGAGCATCGCACCGCCCAAGTCCCCGCCCCCGAGTGTCACGCCGCCCAAGTCCCTGCCCCCGAGTGTCACGCCGCCCAAGTCCCCGCCCCCTCCGAGTGCTGCACCGCCCAAGTCTCCCCCCCCCCGCCAGCACCGCCCAGCCGAATCAAAAATAACAAAAACAAACCCCGAGTGCCGCCCCAAGCACGTGCTTGGTAGGCTGGTGTCTGGAGCCGGCTCTGCATGTGCATATTCTCGCTCTTTTTCCCTGATCAGCTATGGGTCAGACTAGTGCCGTGTGCAAAAATACCAGTGTGCCTGCTCTTGAACCTTCTGTCGGTCAAAAGGTCAAGTTGGTACTGTATGCAAAAGCATAGGGCTGTGTGCAAAAGTAGTGTGCTGGGTGCAGCTCCCATTGACGTAGAGGGCACCAGCTCGGAACCTGGTTGGTGAAGGAGCTAGGGACCAATCAGATGCTGACACAAGTAAGAGTCTTTGAATAAAACTAAGTGTCACGCCAAAATCTGCAGGAGTATCTGCGGACTAGCTGAAAGGCCTGATCACCCTTTCAGCCAGGGTTTCCTCCGGATTTAGCCAGCTTGGGTCACGTTGATTAGCTTTCTTTTTTTGGATTATTTTCCCACCAACTCGTCATGCCCTTGGTGTCTGTATTGCTGGTCAGCTGCGCCTGGAGTGTGCTGTAAATACTCTGTTTGTTTAACTTCTCCCCTTTTTCCCCTCCCTTACTCGGTACCAAGTTGTGTATATAGTATATGAGAGTCAAATTGTTGTATTAATTGCTATTGTGGTTAATTATTGTATTTTACAATATTCGGTTAATGTGCGCACAGTTTTGTGTCTCTGTTCTGGATTTTAGTAAGCAGTTGATCATAGATCATTTGGTTTTTTGTTGTTGAATGTGAATAGACTGTTTCAAGTTGTGTGTATATTCATGTTCTGATAGTATTGTTGGTAAAAGTGCTCCTCTCCAGCCCGAGTTGCAACTCATTCCCCATTAATAAACAACCACTTGGTTTTGAATTACAATCTGTTTTCGTTTTAATTTTCCTCTCTCAATCAAAACTTACTCGAACCTGCATTGGTCTTGGACAATAACCTTTGCCAAACAACTAAACCTTCTCCTGAATGTCTCCCCTGACCTTCCTTTGCTAGCCCCTCCCTGCTGCTTTGTTAGTGGCACTCCTCCTCCTTGCATCCTGTCTAACTAATCTGAAAGCTTTCTGGAGCAGGGATTGCATCCTCTTTTGTAGGTGCCTAACATGCACTGGAGCACTGTACAAAAATAAACAATAGCAATTTTTCCCTTTAATTTTGTGTCTGTATGTAACTACTACTACCATATGACAGCCCTTGAACTTGACGTCCTCTGTTTATTCACCAGCCAGATGCAGCAGTGGTAATAGGAGTTTTGTGCCTCATGACTGATCCAAAGGGACCCCCTCTAGCCATAGAAGTAAAAAGAGAGTAGTTTACTCACCTTTACTTTTTCATACTTTGGTGCTAATTGCAATGGTGGGTTTTGTGATGAGAACACTCTTCTACTACGAACTGCACCGAGGCCCCCAAACTCATGGCTGGTAGGTCACTGAACAGCCACAACATGATTTTCAATCATTACTGACAAGGGTTGGATTGAACCATTGCTCTGAAGTTGAACGGCTCTGTATTCAACTGCCTGTCTTCTGAGACAGACAGCCCCCTAATAGGTTCTATTTTTATGGTAGCTGTTTTCCCATGTATTGTTTAACAGATAAACCTGTTTCCCACATCTGTGTAGTAAGTGTGCTAAAACAGAGCACTTTGCAGCAAATCTTTGGCCAGCTAGTCATCTCTATATTGTACTCAGAAAATCACGGAAACAGCTCCACTCAGACATCTTCCTCCTGCTTCTGCAAAAGCATAGGCCCTTGCCACTCACTGTACCCAGAGCTATGCCAATTTACATCAGCAAAGGACCTGGCACATTATTGTTATTTAAAATGTTACAGTAGTACTGAGAGGCTAGGGTTATAATCAGAGAGCCCTGTTAGGCTTGGCAAACACAAAGGCTGGCATGATCCTCGCGCCAAAGAGATTACAGTCCAAGATTTGAGCTAACAGAGAATCTTCTTAGCTGAGTGCAGTAGTGGGTTCTTGACACATAAGGGACCAGTTTTTATTTTACCCAATAAGGGACAGTGGTAATGATTTCTAGAGGGACAGCTCTTTACTCAAGAGACATTTGCTTACATCATAGTACAAGAGGAAGACCCCACTCTCAACACACCCTCTTTACACTTCCTCACTACTCCTTACTATCATTTGGGAGAAGAATTGTGTTTGATTCCCAAGCTGGTGCTCACTCCCTGATTTGACTGGCATTATTCTATGGAATGTGTAAGGACTGAATTATTATGGAGGCAGCATATTGAAACCTTCTAGTGCAACATGGACCCCTTCTGGCTGTTACCTAGCTATAAAGTCAGCCTCATCCAGAGCTCCATGGCTTTGCTGCCTCCTCTTTCATCCCCATCCCTCCCCTTGAATTATCCATCTCTTTTCACCCTGCTCTGGTTCCCCACTACCTGTCCAGTTTGATCTTCCTCCATACCCATCTTCCTTATTCCTGGCATCACTGCTTTATCTGCTCATGCTCGCTAGCTGCTCACCTGACACCTTCTGGTAGATCCTGCTTGCTTTGCACAGTTCTGTTCTGTATTATGATTCTTTGTGACACTTACAGTGTTTGTCTGTGGAGTTGTCAAACCTGAGACAGTGCTTTCAAGCTAAAGTTGCTTGGTGACAACAGATTTAGACCAAGCTGACTGAAAACGGGATGGCTCTCAAACTGATTTTCCAGCTCATATTTGAATCCTATAGCTGTTTCTATCCATAGATCTTAAGGGGGGTTACAAAGAAGGGTAAGTATCATCCCCCATTTAACAGAGAGGCAAAGTGACTTACTAGAGGTCACGTGGCAAGTCAGTGGCAGAGCAACTACAAACCACAAATCTCCTGACTTCCAGTCTAGTGTCCTGTCCACTTGACTGCACTGCCTCCCATATCGCCTCTGCAAAGCACTATACATCAAAACTAAACTTTTTAAATTGCTATCCATGCCTGTAAGAGTGTGTATCCTACAAAGAGAAACTTATTTTTGCCACGAAACAGGTGGTTGGGGCATTCTGGTTGATCTAGGCCATGGTTTTTGTGGGGAGTTTTTTGTCCTTTGAAAGCCAGTTTATGGAACTTGGAGCCTTTCATAAGGCTTGGTTTCGTGACCGCATTTCAGGTAGATGGGATAACACATATTGCTCTCCCCCCACCATCCAAGATGCCACAAGGTTCTGCTATTGGGAGAATTGTAGCTTAAACTGAGATCTATAACATTGTGAAAATCCATCATTATTTTGGAAAAGACTACCTTTAACCAGTCTTTGGGGTTTGCAGAGCTGTAGAGAGCCTTGGCTTAGACTCATGGACCCTTTTCATTCCCTAGCAGCTTCTGGAATTAGAGATGTGGAACTGCAGAGGGCTACATGGACCCAGTTACTCTAAGCCAGGGCTAGGCAACCTATGGCACGTGTGCCGAAGGCAGCACACAAGCTGATTTTCAGTGGCACTCGCACTGCCCGGGTCCTGGCCACTGCTCTGGGGGGGTTCTGCATTTTAATTTAAATTTAAATGAAGCTTCTTAAACATTTTGAAACCTTAATTACTTTACATACAACAATAGTTTAGTTATATATTATAGACTTATAGAAAGAGACCTTTAAAAAACGTTAAAATGTATTACCGGCACATGAAACCATAAATTAGTGCATAAATGAAGACTTGGCACACCACTTCTGAAAGGTTGCCGACCCCTGCTCTAAGCCAAGAATGTATTAGTGAGTTGTATCTCCTGCCAAGGAATTGGTTCACCCGAGTCATGGACTTTGGCCTAAAAGTGTTGTAGAATTCCATGGAATCAAAGAGCAACAAGAGAAAACATTTCTAAGTGGAAAATTATAGGGGGTAAGTGGGAGGAAAGTTCTTGTTTGGCTGTATCAGTGAGGCTACCATGTGGCATGAATAAAAGAATTTCAAGAACAAAGGGATCGTACTTAGCTCTAATTAATCAGAGAAGGTTTTATATCCTATGTATTATGTAAATAGTTTATTGTCTCTTTTATTGTCTGTAAAGTTTTAAAGAGAAAGTGGTTGCTCTTCTTCAAGAACTCTGTGTAGCCTGGAAGCTTGTCTCTTTCACCAACAGTGATGTTGGTCCAATAAAAGATATCACCTCACCCAGCTTGCCTCTCTCATATCCTGGGACCCAACATGGCTTCAACATCGTCGTAAAGCTGTAGTAAGATATATGTATTACAAAAACCCTGATGCTGAAAAAACCTCGAAAGATGTAGTAGATGTATGTTAAGGTTTTATGCACTGGGGCCACATGCAGGAATTGAAATTATTATTCAAGGTGGCATTTGCTGCAGTTCAGAGATGGACAAAATTCTGCATTGCATAGCCCTGTCTTAAGGGCTTAAATGGTGAGAAAGGTCTTGCGTGAGCCTTCTGCAGTGGGTGGCATTTGCTCCTCAATGGATAGCACATGAGCTCCCCAGAGCAACAGGGTCTGTGTTTAGTAAAGAGAAAGGAAAATATAGTGTTTTTAAAAATTGTCCTAGACACATACAACTGGGGCTGACTTCAGAGGCCTGGTGCCTCAAACAAGAGAAGGCCTGTGCTTTGAAGATACCTTTACTAAGCAGTGGTCTGGCAAGAACTGAAAATGGCAATGGTGATGGAGGTAATATGCACCTTAGCAATTTTAACTCATCATTGGCCACAGTTGCCTGCACTTTGCCTAGAAGTAGTATAATGCACATATACTACTGTCTGATTCCATTTTGGAGCCATTGAATTGACAGAAGTCACTATGAGCTTTGAGCACCATCTAATGGACAGTTTATAGTCAGTCACGTGAAATTTACCAAGCTCCTGAGCCTTAAGCATGAACTCAGAATTCAGAGGTCAGGGTCATTTTGAGAGCAAGATAATCAGAGAGGTTAAAGTAAACTTTGAAGGGTCTGGAGTAATATACAGGACTGATCAGAAATTTTGGTTATGTGTGTACATGTACATAAATTCCCACTGTCTGCAAATCGACAATGACACCTACTGGTACACAAGGATTAATTAAAGGCAGATATCTCTGCTCATGAAAAATCTAGAGGCTTTTTGCTTCTTGACTTAAAATACATTAAAAGGTTTTTATTTTTATATCATGGCTTTTGTCACCAGGGGAATCAATGAAGAATGTTCTACTATGTCATAGTTCAAGCAGCGGGGCTCTGCTTAGTGTGTGTTATCAGTGGCTGGCGTACCGGCCCCTAATCCTTTCTGTCTGATTCAAGGTTCTTGAACAACCCTCCCTCCCTCTGGGTAATGTCTGGAGATGGAGAACTTCAACTTATAAACCCAACATATGCAGACTTTATGACCCTCTTTGTCCCTGTGTTCCAGAGCCAAGCTGATCAGCTATGTACAGTATGTACCCTTCATGCTCTGCTATTTATCACGGTGCTTCCTAATAGCTGTCTCATCATATAGAATTGGACTTGGGCTCAATGGTTCCTGAATGTGGGCTTAGGAACCTAACTTTAGACATCCTTCTTGAAGTCTTCCCTTCAAAGGATATTTTAAAGTAGTTGATAAGAATTTATCAGGGAACAATTGGGGAATATAAATTTGAGCAGCCCCGTGGCTGCTCTATTTTAGCTTAAACTGAGGTCTATAACATTGTGTATAACCAGCTTTTTCCTACCTTCCTCCTCTTAAACTGCAGTTTAGAACTGAGATTAAAGTCTAGTGGCCTGATTCTACAAACATTACCACAATCAGCCCCACTGAAGTCAAAGGAACAACTTTGACAGGTGTTGAGATGCTAGAGCAGTAATACTCAGACTTCAGTGGTTCAGGAGCCAAATTAGCAATCAACATTACCCAAAAGAGCTACAGAGTGTGAATTCATTGTTTAATTTACTATAGCTTCTCGGCTCTCTGAGATAAGATGTGAAAACATTATCTAAAAGTTGTATTCATATTTAAACAGTAAGACGGGAAATATTTAGTGTGTGTATGTGTACATATGGTATATATTATTCTCACAGCAAAATGACTGCTCAAGTATTATTTTATCAACTACAATTGGTTAAGAACATAGTAAAAGTATCCTGGTAAAAGCACAGTGTTTTAATATGCGCTGCAAAGAGCCGCAGGAGACGTGCTAAAGAACCGCTTGTGAGCCTCAGTCTGAGTATCACTGTGCTAGAATTAATAAAGGCATGACATAAGGCATGAAGAGTAGTGGGAGTAGAAGGGAAGGAGGTTTACACAATATGAAGTGATGAAGTTACTTGCTTTTACCTTGTCTACATCATGTTCCACATTCTTATGAGTTATTTTAATTTGATTTGATTAAGCTGGTGCTAGATTTATGCTGTTTAGTTTCCTTTTTTTAGCAATTCACACAACTGGGATTGGGAAACTAGACTGATCAGTTACACTTCCTGGTTATATTTGGTTTCACTTTCTGGTTCTTACCTCATGCATAATAATAGCATCCTAAACTGAGAATAAAATGGTCAGCTTGAGCATCAGTAGAAGGAGGAAAAACTCCTAGGCATCAAAGATCTTGATTTTATGTAGCTGTCATCATTATTAATAACATCAGTAAAACACACACACAGAAATATAAATTAAAGAAATAACACAGAAGCAGCACAGATCTTAAATAATATGATCTAAGTTTTCCAGGACTGGTTTCCTCAGGGTCTCTTTAATTGTTTTTATGTCCTATTAAATAACTGGACTATAGCAATCAGTTTATTTTAATGTGTTAGCTCTTTTCCAAACCTGGATTTCTGGGCATACTCAGCGGTGCTTCTTCTGCCACTGGTATGTTATGATAAATTAACATGCTCTGGTGAGCGTAGCTGTTTGCAGTACACTATGTCTGTCATTTCTCCAGTTGACAGTGCAGCCTCCTGCCAGCAATTGCAGAGGTTATCCATGCCAAAAAGCACGGACGCAGTTTGGGAAAGGAAAGGGGGCATTACCACTCAAAACTGAAAGCCCAAAGCAAATGCGGAATTCTCCCCCAACCCCACACACACACGGCTCCATGGACCTGACTGGAGCTGCCCCCCAAAATAGGGAAGTCAAACCGCGCTTGTGACAAAAAAGTTTTAATTAGATGCTATTTGGAATTAGAGGTGATTAGATGATTAGCTGGTGAATTTAGCCTCAGTTTTGCTTATCCAATATCCATGATGAGATTATACCCTCTACCTTTGTTGCTGTTCAAAAGCATTAGGAATATTATTTTAATTATTTTGCCGTCTATTTCTGAAGTGATGCTCTGTGAATGTTGAAGCTGTATTTGGTTAATTGTCATTGGTTAGAAAAAAACACATGGCATTGTTTCTGTTCTCCACATAGTTGTGTGCACAAGTCTTTCCAGCACAAGTCTAAAATTCTCGATGTGAATCCTTGTGCGCTGCTTCGATGCTATCATTAGTTATTATGATGAACATCAGCCATGGACCCAGACCTTGTTGTGCTAGGAGATGTACAAACACAGCACAATAAAACAGTTCTTCCCCAGAGAGCTGCTTATTTAACCCTTTCAATGCACTTTTGTACCAGTAAAACACAATCACTCAGCTGTTCTTGGAAAATGAAGGCAAAAGAGGCTTGATGAGACTAAAGCAAATTAATTTCAAAATGCTATTGAACATTTACCCTGTTAAAATGCCCAGGTAGATGAATTGTTCCCTTCTAATGTGATATTTTAGCATAACTCATTTTGAGCTCTGCTGTTTTTTTCAGGTTGGCTGTCTTTGTGTCATGATCCATAGGTCTCGAACCTGGGTCTGCAGGAGCAGCCAGGCTCCGACCCTCTACCTGGTAGCATACTGACAGCTACTTACTTAGGACCTACAAAGCCCAGCCCCAGTTTGAGGCTCTGCCGCTGAGATCCTATTGGCAGAGTGTCAGAGCAGCAAATTGGCTCACAGGTCCTATTTAAGTCAGCAGCAGGAATGGGAAGCTATTTTAACAGCTGAGCTCCACCCTGCTCTGGATTGTGTGCCATCCCACTTCTGCCCCCACTCCCCTAGCTTGACTTCAGGCATCTGACATGTGGTTCCTGACCTCCAGTTTGTCTCCTGCATCTGACCCCTTGGTATCCTGACCCAGCCTGACTCTGGTTCCTGACTCGTTGTTCTGGTCTCCTGGTACCCTGATCCTCCTAACTCGTGACTTGTGACTGTGGACTCTGGCTCTGACCATTACGTATGGCTGCCCATGGCCCAGCCATCACATTTGTTTGTAACTTTTCGAGAGTGTTGCTCCACAATGCAATATCATCAGCAAAGTCTAGGTCTCCTAGCCTTTGCCATCTACCCATGCAATACCAGTGTCTATGCTGCTAATACACTTGTTCATTATTCACACTTTGGCAATGCCAAACAGCACAAATGAAACACAGCCCTGTTTCACTCCAGTGTCTATGTTGAGCAACTCTGCTGAACATCACACTTGTCCATCTGCCCACTGGAAAACTATTTTTCTATTCAGCTGATCTGATTTTGTCATTCACCATTCCAAAGCTCATGACAGTAGATGTCAAAAATGTCCAGTTATTTAGATCTAAAATCTAAATTATTTGTCTCCTGATGACAAAACGTTCTGACTGAGAGGTCATAAGGATTTCCTGCTATGAAGAGACTTGTTTGCTTCATGCAACTTGTTTGATCATGAGTTTCCTATGCACAGTCAGACAGAGGCAAGTGGTGTTGAGCAAGAGAAGTTGTATGTTGACTCCTTCCTTCTATTTGTTTCTGTTCAGTGGAAAGAGGTGGAATGTAATTTTCACATCATTCGGGTGATCTGCCTAATCTATCCATGCCGCTGCACTCATCAGGGTGGTATCTATTCACCTCCGCACTGAGAACAACTGAAATTGTCTGAGGAAGTAGAAAGGAACAACAAGAAAAACATACAGACACTAACATATTGGTCATTGAAATGTAGAAATGTGGTTTGACAAATAACCTGAGTTGGCATGATTGACTGACTGATTACAACCCATTATAGGAAGGTCTTCAGATTACCTAGAAATAGTTCAGGGTGTCTTTATGTAAGGAGTAGTCAGAGATCAGGTTTGTTTAAAATAATCAAAGTAATTTGAAATTTCATGGGCATGGCTTTTCTAAGTTGTCTGTTTCATTTTTTATTGCAGCACTGAGAGTTCTTTGGTGTTGTAAATGAATCAGATAGAATAGGAAAGAAATCCATGCATGCCAGAAAAGCAAGCATAATCAACAGTGACCCCAATATCCTGAATATATAATATACATTAGCACATCCACAGTTTATGTCCAGACAGAAACTCTATGAAAAACTCAAGGAGTATTTTGCAATATAGCGTGGGAACCGTGCCCAGAGCAGAAGCACGCACGCATGAGAGATGTGGAGCCAGTTTGGTGCAGGAAGTTCTTAAAGTTACACACACTCTTCCAGCAGGGCTGAAATTGTTTCTGAGAAACTATCCTTTGGATTTGTGTGTATGTGTTTCTATTAGTTTAGTAGCTCCCCCGGTTTTGACCTCGCACTATGAAACTGGCATAGCGAGAAATATTTTGAGTTGAAACATTCATTCCACATTACGTGATTCTTGATTAAAAGGCCCATTCGAAAAATATTTAACCCTCTGACTTCCTCCCTGAGAATTCTAGACAATTCTGAATTTTAAAGACTAATAGCAAATTGTGTCTAACTGGATGTGAACACAGGCACTTCCTTAATCAGAAATAACTAACAAGTACTCTTGCTGACAAGCCAAAGTAGTTTAAGTAGAGAGGCCAAGAACTGATTGATTGGGCAATGAAAATAGAAAATATCCTCTCAGTCCTAATGATGGTTCTTCTAAGTCAGGGTTGAGGCATAGTAGAGCGTGGGGGAAGCTTGCATTGCCATGTGTATAAAGACATGACTTCAGGGCTGTCATCCTCACCCAGCACAAAAGTTCACATGGGAAAAAGATTAAATTTAAAAACAGAAAATAGATAAAACTGTCATTCTTAATCATCAACACAGCAAGGATTTGTTTTGTGGTTTTATTAAAAAAACCCTCATACTTTAAAACAAAGTACAATGAAAGCCATCTAAAGCCGCCACTCAAAGACCTAACAAAAACCATCTGATTGATAAATCCCAATAGATTGTTTAATAAACGAGGAGCAGAATGATACTCAGTACATTGGGGGTTCTTTTAGAGTGGTATCTAAATAAAGGAAGTTGCCAAATAAAGGGTGATCATTTGTGTAGGTTTGTGACTCTTCAGAATCAGATTCAATAGCATTAATAACCTCTAATAGAGCGAGGAATGCTGCTGACTGATCTCATCAGGGTGATAGTGGTGGTAGTAGCTCTGGTGGTGGCAATGTTAAACCCTGTATTTGGCTCTTGGCAGTTAAAGGGATATATAGGAATTGTTTCACTGACCAGTGACATATGTACTCTCAGTTATCATAGCAATGGAGTCATACAAATATCTGACAGACCACAGAGCACTGCTGCAACAACCTTTTTGGACAGGAAGTGAAGAATAGTTTGAGGTGAACAACTGTCTGAGTTGGAATGTGGCTAGGATACTAGAATCAATGCTGCTCCCCTTCCTAGCCCCCACAAGTGGTCAACTGAAACCCTGAAACATGAGCTTTTAGGAACGTAAGACATAAATCAGAAGTAAGCTCCAGGGCTGATGAGCCCTGCCCCCCACCATAACAAGGAACCCTGTCCTACAATCACACTCATAAATTTGTTTCAGCTCCCTCTTAAAACAAATAAAGTTTTTTGCTGCCACAATTTCTATTGGGGGGGTTTCCAGAACCTCTCCCCTCTGATGGTTAGAAACTCTCTTCTAATTTCCAGCTGGAATTTGTTCATGGACAGTTATTATCCATTTGTTCTTGTGCCAGCATTGCCTTTAACTTAAATAGCTCTTCACCTTCCCTGGTATATACTTGTGATGTATTTACAGAGAGCAATCATATCTTCTCTCAGCCTTCTAGACTAAACAAGCTAAGTTCTTCCAGTCTCCTCTCATAAGATAGGCTGTCCTTTCCCCTGATCATTCTAGTAGCTCTTCTCTGCACCTATTCTAGTTTAAATTCACCTTTCTTGAGCATGGGTGATTAGAATTGTACACAGTATTTCAAATGAGGTTTCACCAATGCTTTGTGCAGTGAAATTAATACTTATCTATCTTTACTGGAAATGCCTCATCCCTACATCCTAGGATTGCATTTTCCTTTTTCACGGCCAAATCACATTGGTGACTCATAGTCATTCTGTGATTGACTCGTACACCCAGGTCTCCCTTGTCCTGTGTCACTTCCAACTGATGAGCCCCCAACTTGTAGCAGAAATTCATATTGTTAGACCCCAAGTGCATGACTTTGCACTATTGAATTTCATCCTATTTCTGTCACTCCAGTCTTCAAAGTCATCTGGATCTTCTTGTTTAATATTCTGATCCTCCTCTGTATTGACAATGCCTCTCAGCTTTGTATCATCAGTACATTTCATTAGCACACTCCTACTTTTTGTCCCAAGGTCATTAATAAAAGATTGGTCTCCAAATCAATCCTTGAGGAACCCTACGCGTGACCTCCATCCAGTCGGGTAATTCACCTTTCATCACAACCCATTGCCTTCTCCCCTGGACTCCAGAATCCCCAGGAGCAACTTTGAGACACACTTTCTTGTGCTTCTTCCCTTTCCAGATGTTTTAGGGACAGGCTTTCCCCTGTGTAAAATGAAAATATATATGGCAGCATATTTGGGGGAGGAGGGTCCCCTCCTCTACTGGATGGAAACAGAACTCTTCAGCCCTCTGTGATAGAAACCATTCTGCTGACAAATAATTGAGGTTCTTTCAGGTTAGGTGACTGGGGCTTGTGCTTACAGAGCAGGAAGCTGTGAATTCTATCCCTACAGTCGCCATCAAGTGCTGAATGACTCTGCTGTGCAGTAAAACCATAACCCTGACAGATTTGTTACAATAATACTTTAAAATTGTGTGCATGTTTTGGGAGGGGGGAGAGGTTCCACTTTAATTTGATATTCAAAAATTCTTGACCCTTTTCAGCATGATGTAGCAGGATCTTGGGAATTTTAAAGTGAAATAACAGTGTGGCACACAGTAAATTACTGGAAACCTGGATTACGGTCAAGCATGACATAATTCAGCTCTTTGTGAGAGTTCAAAGACTGTGTCTGAAAAGGCACAACCCCCATTTATCTAGTGAACTCTCTAAGCAACAGAGAAAGTACAGTTTGTCCTCCAGATCCAGTAAGCAAAACTCACATCTTTCCAAAATGACCAGCTACGGATTGCTAGCATTTTGTGTTATTACCCAGAATGAAAAAAAAACATTGTCCATAGGAACAGTCTCCACAATCATTCACTATAACAGCACTCAGGGCATGTGTACTTTTTCACCCATCAAATTTAGAAAATGTGCAGCTTCCCCTCAACTTGCTGTGGAGTAAACAGTAAGTGTCTGTGAGACGAGATCCAGAGGCTTTGACTTGAAACCCATTTGGATAAAATGGAAAGTGTGAAAAATATTTCTTAAAGAAAGAAGGATTGGTCTAACTGCTCTCAAATAAATCAGCTCATAGGTGTTTACCAAACCTGTCAACTCATCTATCTGCTTCACATTTTGTTTTTCTCTCTGTACAGGAACCCACACTGATACGCTATAATTTAAGATAAACTGTGTCCCTTTGTAACAGATTGCTAAAGAGATTAATGGCTGAAAGGAGAGTAGAACTGAGTTTGAGAGCCCTTTTCATAATCCAACAATCTCAAAATCTTTAAGAATCTGGCAGAGCAGGGACTGTGCATTTTAATTCAACAGCTCTTCTGTGCTCCTCAGTAGCTTGCACAGGAGTTTACAAAACAGAACCTTCCTGATAAACTGGAGGGAAGTCAGAGAAGATCAGCTAAAATGATCAGGGTGTTGTAGGGACTAAGATGTATGAGAACAAAACAGGTTTAGCGAAACACTGACTAAGCAAAAGATTGGGATGTAACTGAGCTGAATGATCTGAGCACAAAGCAGGGTGAGGAACTGTTAAACTGGTCCTTGAGAGTGAGAGCAAGTAGGAAAGATGGGGTGAATCTAAGGGCTTGTCTACATGCAGAATTCCATTGGTTTTACTCAAAGGGTGATTGTAAACTGAGTTACTTAAATTAGAGCAAAGGGCTTAGTGGACATTCCTATTTTGGTTTAAAGCAGGCTTTTTAGGATTAATTTAAATCCTTTTGGACTAGGTTTTAAACTGCAATCAGCTACTCTTAAACCTAAATATGAGTATCTGCACAAGAGATTGCACTAGTTTAACTAAACTGGTTCAAATGTGTATATGGAAAGGTCTAGAAAGGGAAAAATTAGGCTGAAAAATTCAGTCTCTAGGTTGTGAATAGTCTCCCAAAGAAGTTGTGGAATTTCCCTTGCTTGGAACTTCTAAAACTAGACTGAATGAAGCACTAGAAAAAGTTCTGTAGGGGACAAGCCTGGACTGGCCCCAGTGGAGATGGACTGGATGGTTTTTTCCAGCTCCAAAATCTGGGGTTCTCTGAGTTTTAAATGAAACATGGGATGTTTAACTTTAATATAGACAGCTCACCTGTGTAATCCACAAAAATAGCTATCAATGAATGAGGTTAAGAACTGCCTAAAAATGTATGGGAGGTTAGGAACTAGCATGTGTGCCACCTCCATTCCAGGGCCAAACTCAGACCTAGCATATGTAGCTGCTACTTCAGTGAAGTCAATGGAATTGCAGTTCATAGAATTGGAAGGGACCTCAGGAGGTCATCTAGTCCAGCCCCCCCTGCTTAAAGCAGGACCAATCCCCAGACACATTTTTATCCCAGTTCCCTAAATGGCTTCCTCAAGGACTGAGCTCACAACCCTGGGTTTAGCAGGCCAATGCTCAAACCACTGAGCTATCCCTCCCCCCAGTTGCTTGTGGCAAGTCTGAATTTGATCCACTGTCTCCAACCTTGACATTGGATGTAAGGAGATCCAATTGCCATCATCGACTTGGCAATTTCACAATATCTTTCAATTGGCTCTTTTTGGCAACCAGGTGGCCATTCCAGATTATAGACAAAGTTTGTTTGTTTTATTTTGTTTGGTGTCTTGGAAATGGACTGTTTCCCTCTCATTCCAGACCTGACATGAATCACATGCAGAGGGAGATGATCATCTGATTTTCTTCTCCCTTCACAATCCATTTGATATGCATCTGGGGGAAGTTCAACCCATTATGGGAACAATGCTAACAAGGTCTTTTTAACAGGTTCACCATGCATCATTTCCAGTTCACATCAGAACTCTGGATAAGACTGAAGCTCACACAACTCAGCATAAACCCCATAAGCTAGAGACAGGCCTGAACCAAAATGCTGAATACAAACCCCTTTGAAATGTAGAGGGTGTTTGAAATCAAGTTCTGAATTTCCTGTGTGGTTCCCAGCATTAACACTCTCTGAATCTAAATCCTGGATGCCAAGAGCCCTGAGCTTTAGAGTGCTGGGTGTTGTGGTTTAAAACCATCTCTGTCGTCAATGGAAGCAATTCCCTAGTGTGTTTCATGTATAGATCCAAAACCACTTTGCAAAGGTGGGTAAATATTCTTGTTATTTTACAGATGAGGAAACTGAGGCAGAGAGAAGTTAAGAGACTTGTCCAAGCTCACACAAGTCTGTGGAGCAGTTTGGGATGGAAACATGACAGCCCTATCCAGTGACTCATGTTGCCTTTGCAAGGAATTACAAAGCATTTACAAGAAATGCAATTGATAAAACTAACTACAGAAAATAACACTCATTTCATAAATATCTTTGACAGCCCCAGGCCCAGTCTCAGAATTATTACAATAGTGCATGGTGCTAGCAAGTGTGCCTTGCTCAGTCAGCATATAGCCTAGCTTGTCATTTGGACAAGTTTGCCCATTGTTAATTGTGTTCTCTTCCTGAAATTATGATGCAGCTCAGCTCATCATGCTTTGTATACAGATGAAGGAGGGTGGTGGGGGCTGGTGGTTGATGCAAAGGGCAGGAATGAATGAAAAAGGACCTGGTTTCAAAGTTCATCTGAACCACTTACTCAGCTGTTTAACCTCAAGGCAAGTCATTTGACTTATTTATGCCCAAGTGAGCCTGGCTGCAAATCCCACTGAAAACTAGATGCTGTGTCTGATTTGAGCCAACCTAAGATAATGGAAAAAGTTTACAAAGGAAATATAATTCTACAGATAATTTCTGTGCAATGGAATTCTCTCAACCAAGTTAATGTGGATTTATACCAGCGTAACTGAAAGCAGAATTTGGCCTGATGCTCTTACTGGAAACCCCAATCAATCTTCCCTTCCATTCCTTTCCTTGTGTGCCAAGCATCTTCATTCAAATCCTCCTTCCTTGCAGCCTACTGGCACTAATCCAGGGTTGGGGTGCAAGGGTATGTCGATACTGCAGCTGGAAGCAAACTTCCCAGCCTGGGTGGACAGACAAGTGCTATCGCTGCTCTAGCTAGCATGCTAAAAATAGCCATGTGGACATTGAGGCAAGGGGCATGATCTAGCCATCCCTGTATGTACCTAGCTGAGTCAATTGATCTCTGATATTTTGTATTAACAAATTTAGGCATTAATTCTTTTGGAGAAGGTGGAACTTTTTATTTGTATGTTCCCTTCTTTCCAGGATCCACCCGCTTTCTGAGATTGTGGTCAGGTTGTGAACATGGATGAAGTAAATCTTAGTGATTAAACTAAGGGCTTTCATTAAATAGGGGACAAGGAAAATACATCTTTCTGAATCACCACACTACATTAATACTTGCATATGTCAAACTAAATCTACAGTCCTGTTGCTTGTTATACCTTAAAGACTGTTGTTTTAGCTCAGTATTATCCCCCTGTAATTATAGTCTTATGGATTTTTCTAAACTGGGATATTATCTGTGTGTTCCTCAGCATAATTCACTGAAGTTTATTGCACTTAATGTTCCTGTAAATTGCTGAGAGAGCCTGTTAAATAACCATTATATCTTGGCTTTTGCATGCTCAAACCTGGTTCTTTTCCACTCTGTGTTAAGAACAGTATGATGGATGCCTTTGTGTTGTTGCTGTTGCCATAAAACTGGCTAGACCACAGAATACAGCTTCAAATAGCCTTGTTTATTAAAATAATATTAAAAAAAAAGACTTTCAGCTCACATACCAGCTCAGCCCTGGCCACCCTAGCATGACTGCTTGTCAGTTAATCTCTTGCTTCAAATATGCCCATAAGAAGCTGTGTGCTGAGTAAGAATGGAGCTATGGTTTTCTTAGTGAAATTACTTCCAGCCAAATAGTGTTGCAAAAGCATCTTAGGCTGTCCAGCCCTCATTGATACTTTCTTATAAAAATGCAACATAAATCTCCTCTTAAATAGGTTTGTGTGAAGCACTGAAGACAGATGGAGCCATGAGTCACTGTACTCTTGGATTAATCCATAACAGTTACCTTCAAATCATTAAGTCCTGCTGCAGGCCTGTGTATGTAAAAGCATCAGGATTGTATTGTACCTCACAGAGATATCTACTTATTCCTTTAGTCTACTCAGAATAATGATCTTTTGTACAAGGATCAACCCTAACCAAATCCCTAACCTGGAGACTCCCAAATTCTCTGAAAGTTTGGAACAGGATTAGTGTTTTGTGGTTTGATCCATCTCCACTTATAGGCCACTTCTGCATACAATGCACAACTAATGAAGCAACACCTGTGTGGCCATGTGGATTAATGTTGTGTACATACACACGCACACAAACATAGTCAAACCAACTGCAGGCAATAAGATTGGATCATCTGCTGAGTGGGCTTTGTGGGAATTGCTCTGAGGGTTAATTAACTTTATTTATACAGTTAAACTTTTTTTTCTACAAACAATGCTAACAAAACTAAGATCCTGTTTTTTAAAAAATCATGTGATGAAGGTTATACTGCGAGATGTGCATGCCGAGACACAATGCAAGTAGATGCTGCCAGCCCATTTTGTGATTTTACAATCACATTTCTCTATTTTTTTTTATGTTTTTTTCTCTCCTGTTGCCATGTGGAAGACCCACACAAAAATGCAGGAAGCAGACTATAGTAAAACTAACTAAAAAGTGCTGTCAAAGTAAACAAATGGAAAAAAATTAGAGAAACATATCTTTTTCCTCCAATCTTTCAGTTACAGTCAACCTAGGTGTTACTTGTAATAATAAAAATAAAAAAAATCAGAGAACTGTGATTTTTTTATGCTTCCTTTAAAAAGGCACTGTAATAATAAAAATCATATTTGAAAAAATCATTTCCATTATTAGTAATAACTTTATAACATAATTTAAAGTATCTAATTTGAATCTCACTTAGTTTTCATCATTTCTCTTTGGAAGCTTTTTGAATTTCACTTAGCTAGCACAGAATAGGGAAAGTAGTCTAGTGGAGTTTCACTTTCTGTCTATAGTCAGTTTCATTCTCCTGTTGTCATGCTTTCGCTCCCTAATGTTTGTGTTTGGGAATATTTACATCCCAAAGCAAAAACCCAACACATTTCTCTTCACTCCTCTAGGATTTTAAAAATCTTTTCTTATTAATGAAACGTAAATTTTAGACATAAACTACTTGGCGATGTCCCCCTTTTAAAAAGTGCATAGCTTTTGACGGTATTTTTTTAAACACAGTTTCTAAACTCTTGCTCAGAAATATCCATTCAATAGGTCCTTTTGCTGAAGGAAACAGAGGATGTTTAACTGAGATCTTTAAAAACCAATGTGCCTATTGAATTTTGAGGGAATAAAGACATATCAGCTTGCTTGCTTGCTTTTTGAACTAGCTGTCAGCAATGTCAAAGTGTAGTGGCAGATTTCCCTTTGGAAGACAGTGCCTGTTTCAAACGTCTCTTCAAATCTTGCATGTTTGGAGACTTGGGCCGGATGAGGTGGAGCCCTCTCCGTTTTTCCCCATTGCAGCTCCCAATCATCCTGCCCACCTCCTGGCAAAGTTGCTGGAAGGCCTCATGCACCCCCTCACAGTTCTCTCGGGCTGACACTTCACAGTAAGTGCCACCCAGCTCATTGACCAGTTGAAGCCCTTCTCTGGAGGACACCTGTCTGGCTCGCAGCAGGTCCCCTTTGTTGGCCATCAGAAGCAGGGGGATGTTGGCGTTGGGGTGGATCTTGCGAATGTGCTGGTACAGGGGTCGGATGACCCGATAGCTATCATAGTCCGTGATGGAGTAAACGAATACAAAACCATCCGCCCAGTAGATTGAACGGTTTATTTGCTCCTGGCAGCAAATACTGTCATTATCATCCTGCCAGCAAAACCAAGAGATGAGAGATTAGAACACAGACAGTAATAAGGGTATGTCTACACTACCTGCCGGATCAGTGGGTAGCGATCGATTTATCGGGGATCGATATATTGCATCTCATCTAGACGCGATATAGCGATCCCCTAACACACTCCCGTCGACTCCGGAACTCCACCAGGGTGAGCGGCGGTAGCGGAGTCGATGGGGGAGCCACGGCCATCGATCCCGTACTGTGAGAACGGGAGGTAAGTCGAAATAAGATACATCGACTTCAGTTACACTATTCCCGTAGCTGAAGTTGCGTATCTTACATCGACACCCCCGCCCACACCCCAGTGTAGACCAGGCCTTAAGAAGCAAAAAAAAAGCTACCATCAGACAGGGCAGCAGCAAGTGATCATACAGCATTGGGAGCAGGCAATTGCTCCATTTCATCACATTGCTGCTACTTAATCTGACACATATACAAAGCAAAAAACATCTCCGACTGCTGTTGAATTTGCCAGGTCTAGGATGAAATTGGGGTGGCTCTAGGAATTTTGCTGCCCCAAGCACGGCAGGCAGGCTGCCTTCCACGGCTTGCCTGTGGACAGTCCGCTGGTCCCGCAGCTTTGGCGGACCTCCCGCAGGCATGCGGGAGGTCCCCCGAAGCCGCGGGACCAGCGGATCCTCTGCAGGCAAGCCGCGGAGGGCAGCTTGCTTGCTGCCCTCGCGGTGCCGGCAGAGCGCCCCCATGGCTTGCCGCCCCAAGCACGCGCATGATATGCTGGGGCCTGGAGCCACCCCTGGATGAAATACCATGATATGTCAATGGATTATGAACAGGACCTGGCAGCACAGATACTGGAGTGGAGACCAGGCAGTTGTTCAGTGGTTAAAAAATGGTCAAAACATTGATGCTTTGTTCAGATGGATTTTTTATTTATTGAATCAGTATTCAGCGCCTCTCCCCACATTATCAGGGGTGATAAATGGCATCATCAAGGTTAGAGCCAGAAAGTTAGACAGAAAAAAACTGTTAGGTCATCCAGTCTAGTTCCACTTATCCAAGGGAAGGATTGTTCCCTACAGTACCTTCTTTAGTGCCTCTTCCAGTCCATTGTTTAATATCTCCAAGGATGAGGTTTCTACCACTTCCCTGAGGAGACTTTTCCACTGTCTGATGGATCTTACCATCTGCAAATTTCTCTAGATATTCAGATTTTTTTAGAAAAAATAATCTGCTGCAAGTGATTGTTCACTGGATCTGAAAATAAATGGTGGCCTGAACACTGATTACTTTCTCCAAGAGGCAGTGGATTTCTAATTACTGTTAGCTGTCTTTTTGTCATGCCTGCACAGTCCAAGAGCACCCATATCAGGTGTCATAACATCATTGCTCCTAATCAGGACAGGAATAACAATTACCAGGGAAACAACGCAAAGGAAGCTGATGTGTTACTTTTTGGCCTGAGTTGTGATCAGTTCATTTCTAAGTATGAGGGTTTTTTAGCCTAATTGATTACTTTTAATATCCTTGCTGAGGTTTTATTCAATTGGACAGAGAGATTAGGCTTCCACGTTATTGTCTGGCAGGCTTGGTCTGATGAGAAATGTTTCTGCCAATATTACAGGCTCTTTGAAACCAACATACAAGTCCTTCTAATTTCTTCCACTCTAAGTCAGATCCTACAAGGTACTAAGCACCTTCAATCACCACTAACGTCAGAGGGAATTAAAGTCTCCTGGAACCTTTGAAACCTAACCAGGGGATGCTCAGCATCTTGCAATGTCTGGCCCAACATCTTTTGCCAAATTAAATTCTGGGGGTCTTATCAAATTATTGAATGGCCCAATATCAATACATTTGTCCAGAATAAATTGGCATAAAATAATCCATGAGTAATTGGCTAAATGAAAGCTGTAGGACAGACCCAAAATCTAATCACCCTAAATTAAAATTGAACTTCAGCAACCTCTCAGACCCTTCCCCATTACTAAAACATTGTTCTATCATATCGACCATTTGTATGGTAATTTTGTTTCTCTTCTTCTCCAGCATGAAACATCGAGAAAAAGAATCAACAGTTTTTTTGACAGATATTTAACTTGTCAAATTCAACAGCAAGAAAATAGGAGAAAAGGCCAAAATGTTAAACCCCGGCTGTCTAAAGTTAGGCTCCTAAATCCACATTCAAGCACTTAAATAAAAGTGATCTGATTTTTCAAAGGTGCTGAGCATGTGCAGCTCCCATTGGCTTCAGTGGGGTTTGTTGGTGCTCAGCACTCGCTCCAAATAGGTCACTTTATTTAAGCACCTAATTATGGGTTTAGGAGCCTAACTTCAGGCATTTGGGATTAACCCAGTCTTAAACTGGGCTTAAACTGCAGCAAGGGAGATTTAGGTTGGACATTAGGAAAAAGTTCCTAACTGTCAGGGTAGTTAAACACTGGAATAGATTGCCTAGGGAAGTTGTGGAATCTCCATCTCTGGAGATATTTAAGAGTAGGTTTGATAAATGTCTTTTAGGGATGGTCTAGACAGTATTTGGTCCTGTCATGAGAGCAGGGGACTGGACTCGATGACCTCTCGAGGTCCCTTCCAGTCCTAGAGTCTATGAGTCTATGAAAATGATGGCCTAAATGTATTACGTAATAACTGATCAGACAGCAGGAGGAACACTGTAGGCAAAACTAAAAGAGCAATCTTTGCTTTGGGGGAGATTTCTCAAAGGTACAAATGGGAGTTGGGGCCCAGCTTTCACTGGAAGTTGGGTACCTAATTGCCCTTTGTACCTTTGAAAATCTTTTCTTTAGTTTAGACCACAGACATTGGAGGCAATGGCTCAAAAAATCGATTAACCCCTTGTCTCTTCAATCTCACAGTGCCATGACGCTAGATCCCATCCTGTGTTTGGATTTTTCTTATTAGTGGCGCTGTGGGCTGCACACAGCAGTAAGGCTATATAATTGGTACAGCAGCACCCTAAGACATTAAAGGGTTGAGATACTCATGGATCATCTTCACATGGAATGCAACTCTCAGGATATAAGAAGTGACTACTGTTTATGTGAAATGAGCTGCTGGGTCTCAATCCAGTTCCTGCTGAACAGGTGTCTAACCTCACAAACACCACAGTCACACTTAGAATGAATAGATAGCTTCACTGGCATTTCAAAGGTTAAGGTGAGTGAACTCTCTGGTGCCCCAGGTCAGCACATTGGTAGGGCAGTGTGAGGGGAGAGGGGAAGCTTGCACTGTTACTATAACTGATCTGTATATAAGTAGCCCTCATTTGTATCCCCCTGCCCCTTTCACCAGCTATCTCGTTTTAGCAGGGGAAAGAACTAGTTGCTATAAACAAGGATTTGAAAACTTCTTTGGAACAGATGCATCATGCAGAGAGCTTCCTTGAGCAGAAGTTCTCAGTTACAATGGTTGGGCCCAGCCAGCTGTAAGATGTAATCCTCAGTGGAATGTTTTATTCACAAAAATAAAAGACTAATGAGTTAGTTTGTTTACAGACATGTCTTCTTACGAATTAAAAACTACACATTGTCACTGGCAATGGATATTTCAAGTAGAAATTAATCATTTAACAAACCCAGTTATCTATCTGCTTCTGGGTTTTTTTGAATATTAACATTTCCAATGTTAGAAGTCTGAGTAACTCCACATGACTCTCTCCAGAAATCACTGCACACAGATCTCAGAGTGCAAGTGACTCATTGTTGCTCAAGGACCTACTCAGAAAACACATAAACACAACCTAGTCAAACATTCTTTAGATGGCTCAATTCAGAAATGAGCCCTTGAAATCATTTCAGTTACACTTTGGTGCAAACACAGACCCAAGCTAAAAAGCTTTTGTGGGAATTATTGAAACAGTGCAGGGCTTTGACTGAGACAAAGGAAATGAAGCCTCCATAATTAAATTAGAAATAGTGCTGACTCCAAACCTCAGAGGGTAACACATCTGAATGTTGCAGAGTTCAGCCCTGGTTCCAGAAATCAAAACTCGGGTCAGTGTCTAGTCAAAATAATGAAATCTGAAAAATGATTTTATATCTGGAGAGAAAGGAAGGGGAGTGGACCTCCTTCACTCTCCCCCAACTCCTAGAATGAAGTGGTGGATTCCCCTTATTATATATTTATCATGCTTTCCTGGTGATAGTGCCTAATTTTTGTCAACAGGCTCTCTGAGTGATAGTCACACCTATGCAGAGAGCTAGCACCAGTTAATTCCTACCTAAGCATTACTTTGAGGGCGTAAGTGGCATATAAGCCATATGCTGGCCTCTGCAAAGTGGTGAATTTCATCCTCTGAAAATGATAGTTAGGGCTTTTAGTTAGGGCTTCAGACTACAACACAACTTTTTGATCATCTGCTCTATTTTTATGAATGGATAGAAAGACTATACTTCGCAATTGATGTCATTTTGTACTTTGTGTCCCTGATAGGAGAATTTCTTTTACTAAATTTCAAACCCACTAAAATCATTGGTTCAACTGGACTCAAAACTTTGAAGGGTCAAGTTCTGTTTGGCTCTAGCAAAAATGTGAGATCTGGGCTTCTGCATGCATTTTTATTCTTGTTTTATTCCTCTGGAAGCCTTACAAGTAGGGTAAGAATTCCTTTCAAAATAGAATATTGTTTGCATAGCACAGACTTCTGCTTCATTAGAAAAACCTGTGGTTTTTAAATTAAATTTCCTTGGAAAAATAGTTGTTTATAGAAAGAGAATGTTTTTTTTTATTTCTCCCCACAAAATCTGACCAAGTTTCCAAAACATTTTGTAAAGGGTTCTGGAGGTTTCCCTGCCTTCCTTTTGTCAGTGGGGATGATGGTAGCGTTCAAATGAATGATGACCAGGATGTATGTTCTTCCATCTCACCCACCCACATTCTAAAAAGGCATGGGACGTGATTGGGACTTTTGGCTTTTCACTTAAACCAATTTATAGTGACCAAAGAAACTGAGATGGACTCCTGGACTACATGAGATTTCCTGCCCAGCTCTGCAAACTAGGGATGGGATAACTTAGCCAGGACACAGAGAAGCATCCCTATTTTCAGGTGCTTATCTAAACTAAACAGGATCTTCAAACCTTTCCAGGTTTGACATGAGAGAGGATGAGGTTGATAAATGGTGTTTAGATTCAGATGTATGCTAGGTTAAATGTGGGTTTGGATTTGGTTTCAAGGAAAAACCAACCTAGGATTTGGGTTCAGTGTTGATGAAAATGCATTTAAATTTGGCCCTAAATCTTAGAAACTTAATGAAAACAGTTGATCTTGTGAGATTTCCACCATTCAAGGAGAAAAAAATCACAAAATTTGGTGCTTCTGTGAAATTTCCACCATTTTGGTCTGCTTCTAAACCAGCTCCAAAAAAGAGAGTCAGTGTAGCACTGCTCTTATATGGAGAGGTCCCTAGCCATGAATTATAACCAGAACACCCTGAAATCTGATGGGGAGTTGGTGTGATGGGGCTTATCCACCTCATGCACCTGAGAAGTAAGGAGTGGTTTAATGCAGATACTATGAAGGTCCCCAGCTGGAGATTTCTACAGCTGCTATATAAAGACTGTCCCTCAGAAGGAAGAGAGCTTTGCTCTGGGAGAGGAGGTCTGACCTGAGCAGCCAGATTGGCCTCTGGACAGTTGAGAGTTCCTTCTGCCCATCCAGGGACAGGAACTCCTGGCCAGCAATTAGATTAAGCAAGGACTTGGTTGAAGCGAGCTAACCCTGCAGTTTTACTCCTCAGTTTAAGCCTGGGCTGCACTAAGTCATTTCTTTTGGCCTTGATTTAACTTGAAAGGGGCCTGACTTAAAGGAGTAGGTGCGGCAGGGCAGAGGCCATTGGAGTTGGGATGTCCACCTTTGGATTTGATGTTCTGGCTCAGGCACATCTGCTAATGACAAGAGTTACATATAGGGGAGACCAAAGAGCTGGCAATGAACAAAAGACACTCACTGTATTCTGAAGTATAAATGCATTAAGCGGACATTTTACCTCCAATGAGACAAAGGGTGTATCCTGCACCTGTAAGGAGATCTGCTCTCCATCTATGGTGAATTTTCTTGAATACAAGGCACCTAATAGATAAGTAAGATAATTAGAGACAGTACATGTAACTGAGGAAAAAAAGTAAGTCCAGTCAAAATCAGAATATTCTAGTTCTGAGTCCTGGGACTTATATGGTACCTAGGTCCCAGGCTAGCCCTTTAAACCGGGGTGAATTTTTGGTTGCCCAAGTAACATAGTATTATATATGTTCCTTGACTGGGTGTTTCTACCACCCTGGGCTGTATCTAAATTCTTCATTTTTAAACTCTTTATTAAAAATTAAATTAAATTCTTTATAAACTACTTTACCCATGGAACAATCAGGCCAGATTATTTTATGTGACATGTTCAAAGAGCAACACAACAGTTTCGAGTCCAGAATCCATTTTCAATGGTTGCAAATACTGGCCTACGATTTCTCCTATGACTCACATTATTGACATGCGTCTGACAACCCACGAAAGCTTATGCTCCAATACTTCTGTTAGTCTATAAGGTGCCAAAGGACTCTTTGTGCTTTTTACAGATCCAGACTAACACGGCTACCCCTCTCATACTTCACATTACTGAGGAATATCTGTTCTTCTGTCTGACAGATGACTCCTTCCTAATGGTCTGCTACCTCTTTTGGAATGAGAGAGGGCAACCTGAATGGGATTTCTGTGCCCACTTAAAATAAGCTTTTGATTCCAAATAGAGCAGCACCCTTCTTTAATGCAGATTGGAAGTACTTGTAATCACAAGTGAATCAGGAAATTCACTGTTAAAGGAGTGAGCTGTTTTCCATGGATTTCTACTGGAAGTGCAAGGAAAAGCATGCCAAATACATACAGTGTTGTAAATGGACCACATAACCATGCATTCAGACCAGAAAGTTTAGGTTATTATTATGGGTCTGCAGAATTTCATCAGTCAGACTATGGTTCTGAAACCCCGAAAGCAGGGGTGGCATGTATCCGGGTTCCATTTTATCCAAATCAGTAAGGTTCAGCACATGAGGGCTGGATAAAAGTTTCTAGGCTTGGGTTTGAACTATATTTGTTTTTGTATTGCAGGTCCAACAACATAAAGAAAGGTTAGGTTTGGGGTTTATGAAGTATCCATGGTTAACATAATGACAGCTTGGAGACTGATGTCCTCTTTGTTTAGCTATAAAACATAATACAAGTGACATGGTGTGACAGGCCCTTTGTGGCCTCATGCTACTACATGGTTCTATTACACTCAGCCCCAGTAAAGGAGCCACGAAGGTGGGTCCTCCAGGCCTGCCTAGAAAGGCTGCACAGAAGCAGATAATCAGGCACTGCTGGGCCTTAACAGAGCAGTTCCTGGCTGGGACCAGAGGAGCAAGGGAAGGGACTCTTCTCTGGCCATAGGAGCTCAAGGAACAACCAGAGTGTGGTTGTGGCTGCATTTGCCTAAGATGGGAGAGAAAGAGGAACTGAGAACTTTAACCCTGCGGTCAGGGATGAAGATAAGGGAAGCGGCTCAATGAAATAGCAGCAACGAGTTGAAGTGAGTAGTACATGGCTGCTGTGCATAGGGTCCCAGAATTGAAACCTGGAGTAGTGGGTTCCCAGGCCAAATGATGTAAGTCCTGAGTAGGGAACAAGTCTCATTGGGAAGCCCAAGTGAAGGGCTGAAGTAAAAGGGCCCAGAGCTGGACTGAAGACCCTAGCGAGGGCAAAGAGACTGTTTCATTTATTGGACTCTTTACTACCCTGGAAGGAGTTCATTTGGACTTTGTGACTTGGCTGGAAGGCCAAGCCACTGACAACCTGCCAAGTGAGGCCGACAACCTACGGGACACCAGGAGCGGGAAAAGGACTGCAGTATCGCACACAGCAGCAGGAGGCACTCAAGAGGTGAGAGCCCGTGTTACACATGGCTAAACAGAGAACTACAGTCTCAACAGCTGTCAGTGTGGCACTGTTCATACTGTCCCAGTACAAGCTTCACTGCTACTGCCTACGCAATATGTTTCAACTTTGACCTGGAGGAATCCCCTCTAGGGGAAAGCAGGGAGTTGACTCTTCATGGCCTATTCAGTCCTTGGCCTCAGTTCAGACTACTTATGAACAAGCTAATTAGCGCCAACTGTGATGCATGTGAACCTTAGTTTAAAACAATATATCATCCCTGTGAGAAATGTCTCTAAAATTTGGTTCACAGAAGCAGGTGTCTTTGCTCCAATGGAAAAATATCTGAGCTCATAGAAACATTTAGAATATGAGGACATTCACTATGGCAAAGTTCACTGCATTTGAATCCAGCATGAAAATAGTACATTTAAAACCTGACTGCACTGCATGAAATAACTCTTCTGTGAGTCCTGTGAAAATGTATCAGATGTTATGCTGGAAAAGATTGTGCTGTTTTATGGGGAGACACCTAACCCATGAACAAAGACCAGCCAATATAATGTCCCTACTCTGTAATATATCACAGGAAAAAGTGCAGGTACTTCCAGATGCTGATAGTGTTCTGCCTTATATCCAGCTGCAGGAGAAGCATGGTCATGTGATCACAGCTCTGCTAACACCTGTTTCTTATCTTTGGCATATTTGTTTCTGCTCCAGTATGGCTGTAGGGCTGGTAGCTTAATGGAAAAAAAACATGCAGTTCTTAGCAATCTGTCTGGCAGCAATCCATTGTGAAACTTAGAAGTCTAGCTTGATTGACAGTGTCTTGCAGGAAAGGTGGAGGAAGAAAGAGAAGCAGTACGGAGACCGAACTGTCAAAGGTTACTTAGGGTCAGTACAAGCTTCCAGACCATCACTCACCAGACAGGCAGAGTAGATCAGAGGCTTCTGGTTCTGCTATCCCTATTTCTGACTCTTCCTTCTCAACTCAATATGTATCTCCCAAAGCAAAACAGTTACAAAATCATTGATTTTAATCCAGCCAAGCTTGATCGTTGCCCCATAGCTGTTAAGTGGCCTACATGTGAGATGAGTTAGCTGGTCTCAGTACGGTTCCTAGTACACAGGTATCCACTTTACAGACCCTGCCAATACAATGGGTGTCCTGGTTGGCAGAGAGGGTGTGGAGTAAATGAGTCACAGCATCATACCCTCTGAGACAGGGGTGGCCAACCTGAGCCTGACAAGGAGCCAGAATTTACCAATGTATATTTCCAAAGAGCCACAGTAACGTGTCAGCAGCCCCCATATCAGCACCCCTTCTCCGTTCCCAGAGCCCCCCAGCCCCGCTGATCAGCGCCTCCCCCTCCCTCCCCACACCTCCCAATCAACTGTTTCACAGAATGCGGGGGGGGAGTCGAGGGCATGGCAGGCTATGGGGAGGGGGCACGACAGGGTGGAATGGGGGCTGGGCCTGTTACAGAGCCAGGGGTTCAGCAATGAGCACCCCTCAGCACATTGGAAAGTTGACATCTGTAGCTCCAGCCCCGGAGTTGATGCCTATACAAGGAGCCACATATTAACTTCTGAAGAGCCGCATGTGCCTTCGGAGCCACAGGTTGGCCACCCCTGCTCCCAGATGTTCCCTGTGGGTCAGGATTGGACAAAATAGCAGGGCAAAGTAGGGAAAGCTTCTGTTACCATTGTACCTGTCCTGAGTACAGAGGACTTCAGTCTAGCATTCTACATCAGCACTAAAGTCACTGAAAAAAGCAAACACATAGGATAAAATTTTGGGCTGATTCTTACACTCTAGTGAAATCCCATTGACTGCACTGGGGTTGCACGGCAGGGTAGCATTTAGCCTCTATTGTTCAGCTGATATATGAAACATTCCTTGATTCTGCATTTTACTGTAGGTATGTCCCCAAGCCAATCTTTCCCTCTGATCCTTTTCCATCAGGGTGGAAATAATACTGACTAAAAGGATCGTAAATAATGAGCCTTTGATTTATTGTTTTCATAACCTGAGGCAATTAACTGGAAATATGCACCTTATGGACATGCAACTGCTTCACTTTCTTGTAATACACAGTGGCTGGAAATGGAATCTATCTATAATGCTGCACTAGGAAGTAGACTTACCAGTATTGGCCTCATAGTCTCCAATAAATCTTTTAGTGAGAAAGCGCACAACCAGGGCTGCAAAACAAGGAAAAAATATGGGCCTTTAATCTGAGTCAATATCAGCCTTTGCAGAATGCATGTAATGTCTTACTGGCTGAGTTGGTGTAGCATCACGCTAAACATTGTTCACATATTACTCTGGGCATATGGCTCCATTTTTTGCCCGCGTAGGAAATGATTTGGGGCCAGAGCATGATACCATCACTCTGGGTTGCCAGCACCCTGTCCCTTGAGTTGTCCCATTGATTTTAATGGGGCTACTCATGGAGTAATGTGAATGTCAATGAAGCTATGACAATCTATCCTTTGGGCTTAAAATAATTTGATGAACTAAAACAAAGCAAATTCTTACAATACTACGATGGTTCACAGTGCCAAGTTGAAGACCTGGTCTATGGATATCAGAGGTCAGGCTGGATGATCTGTTGGTCCCTTCTGGCCTCAAATCTGTGAATCTCTTCATTTTATCCACTGGACAAACTGCACATGCTGTGCAAGTGATCAATCTGCAGCAAGTGGGGACTTTTGCTCATCTTAATTTCTGATGGTTTAAAAGATCCTAGGGCTAGAAAGCTTGGAAAACATTTTGCTGTCTCTTGAACTCTTTCTGAGAAGAACTGTGGTATATTTTTCACAGTAACAGCAACATTTCTATAGTGCCTTTCATCCCAAATCAGCTGGCAAAATTAATCAACTGACAAACAACGAAGGATCTGATTCTGCAAGCCCTATCTGCAAGCAGCATTCCCACAGACTCCATTTAAAAAGATTATTACACCCACCACTGACATGCAGCCCCATCTAGTCAGCTGTTTAACTATGCAGATATGCCACTATCTTCAATGAGCTACTTTAAATTTCTATAAATGGTGACTGCTTAAATTTTACTAAGTGGAAGTGGGACCTCAGATATAGTAAAAGTTTGTTCCTATTAAAATTTGCTTATTTGAGAAATCACAGCCCACACATACAAAAACTAAACACTCAATTTCTCTCTTTCTTGCCTCTCACCCCAAATCATAGAAAAATATGTGGAAAATAATACTTTTTTCATCCACAGATCTCAAAGTGCTACACACCAGGAAGGCAAATATCATTAGTCCCATTTTTCAGATGGGGAAAATGAGACACAGTGAAGTGACTTGTACCAGATCATACAGTAGGTCAGATCATACAGACTTGTACCAGATCATACAGAATTGAATGCAGGGCTCTGGACACCTACCCGATGCCTTATCCACTTGACAATGCCACCTCACATTTGAACTATATATATCGGATGTTCTGATCCATCTCACAGAAAATTCCGAGCATTTTTAAAGCGGTAACTAAACAGATACAACAGCTATGGTCTGGAGTATATACAGACTTGATTCAATTTGACCATAAAATGTAAATACAGTTATATTGTAAATACAATCAAAGCCCTGTGGACTTACCTGTCTTGCCAACGTTACTGCCGCCAAGTACAACAAGCTTGATGATTTTGTTGGGCACACAGTCTAAGACAGGATTCTCGGGTATGGGAAGCAAGAGAAAGTTAGTAGAAAACTGTGACATAGTATTCTGAGAGATGAGACGCATGCCAGAACTGAGATCTGATCAGCTCTACTGGGAGTAGGCGGAGAAAAAGGGGAAAATAACTTCTTTCCTTCTTTTCTAGGCTGTAAATCCTTGGATAGATAAGTCCTCTCATTTCATTTAAGTAGCTTTTTAAAGAAGTATCAGAGCAACTGGCCTCTTCTTTCCGACAAGTCTGCTCAGACAGCAACTTTGCAAAGCAGAGGGAAACTTTCTGATCAACTCCAGTGAAAACTGACTCCTGCATTCCTCGGCCAATCAGAAGTCAAAACGTGACATTCCACTAGACAGGGCATAAAGTGTGTGCCTCCTATGAACCATGCTCACTCTATTGCTTTATCTTTTCTTGCTGCCTGTTCTACATGCTGTACCTTGGCTCTGAGCTGAAAACACATCCTCCTATTTTTTTAATCGTCATGGTGGTTGTTTTAGCAAGATATGGCCACCCTGAACTGTCCTGGTGAAATTGTAGTTTGAATAATTCTGTTCTGCCTATCTAAATTCCCTTTGTAGTTTCAACTGGACCCAGTATTCTCTGCTGTCCATTCTGATCTGTTGTGTACAGAAGATGCACTTGGCTCCCTTAAGAGAGCTTGAGCTGATGGACATTCCTCTGCATTATAATGAGGATTTAATCAAATTTAGATTGTATTTTGCAGCCTCTCAGGAAGCAAAACCTTTGGGTGTTTGTAAGTTATTAGCTGACACAAATATTGTCAATACTTTTCATTATCATTCAAGAACAGAATCATTTGTTGATAGTTGCTTTGTTTTTTTTAATTGTCAGCGGTGTAACAATGTCATGAGTCTGTACTTACACTGTGTGGGTATGCGTGTCAGCATTGTGTTAGGTCACAACTATCCTTTTGGAAATTTTAACATGAATTTAGTGATGATGATGGACTGTCAACCCTAGAGTCAAAAAAGGCCTACATGCATCCCTACTGTGCTGCTGTGCCGAGCCCAGGGAGTAATGGCGCACCGCAGGCTCCAGTGTATATTAGGGCAGCCTTAACGTGTTCCATTGCTACAAAGGTCTGTGGGTGGGTGATGAGCCATCCCAGATGTGGGAATACACTAGCCACTACCCTCTCCTATCCTTGCAACGCCTTTTGCATTGGAGCCTCCTGGAAGAGAAAAGAGTACAGAGCTGCCTATTCCGGGTCTGCTCCCTATATGCAGGGAATTCAGGGTCTTGCAGCATCTTTCAGTCACAGCATGGCCCTAAGTTCCCCCTAGAGTAGGTTTTAAGATCCAAGAGTATGATGGTGACAGAAAACTAATGTAGCAGAATGGAAAATCAGGCCTCGGGTCTCTAGACTCCCCACCCTATTCTGAGTGCACCACGGCCAGGTTGTCAAAAGAGCTCTGGTTCCCACTTTCAAAAGAGCTCAGCATTCTGAGTGCATATTGGAGGCTAAACTCTTGAAATCTGGCCTTGGTTCACAGTGGTCTAGGGAAATAGGCACAGGAGTCAAGTGACTTAGGAAGCTTCAGTTTCTCCATTTGTAAAATGAGGGTGCTGCTAATTACTAAATAAAACTTGTATTGAATTGCTATGTGAGGGCCAAGTAGTATTGCTTCATAAACTATTATAGTCACTTCCAGAGGTGGGAATAGAACCCAGGAGAATCAGCTGATTTCCAGTCCTGTGAATAAGCACCAGACCATGTAGCTTTTGGGGTATGGGGCCTATCGCCACAGTTTCCAGTTTCTAAGAGTGAGAATCTGAAAGCAAGTTCTCAAACATCCAAATGATGAAAAATATGGCACAAGAAATTTCATTTAAAAATTGTTCCAATTTCACAGACGTTTTCCAGGCCACATTTATTGGAGAGGGGGAGTGGAATTCTGATTTAATATATTGATCAAATAATAATTCAATTCTAAATGAGTTTCTAAGCCAAAGTCTGAATATATTAAAAAAACTTGATTTGAGAAACTCTTGTGATCAACCGGTAAAGGTGTCTTCTTGTGTCTGTCTGTCATTGGAAGCTACTAATTAAAGGATTAAGGTGCCTTTTGTTGTCATTAGCTATTGAAAGCATATGTAGATGAGTAATATACAAATAAGGCAACGTATGCCAAACCACTAGGAGGCCAAAAGAGTGTCACCACAGGAAAAGGCCAAATAAGTTAGCAATGTAACAAGGGATGATGTATATAAGCAAAAATGCTGATAGAAGAACATATACCTATTTAAAAGTCCTAAAGGAAGGCACGACAACTGATTCCAGTACATAATAGCAGAAATATTGTGATAGAAATGCCAGCTACTCTGGCAAAAGTGTTTCTTGTTCTCTTTCTCCATTTATCCTGCTCTCTCACTGAGGCAAATTTCATGGAAGGTTGTTTAAGATCAATATACAGCAAATCTGTCAAGGTATATTTATATACTTAAAAACAAATTTGTCACCTGTGTTACTATACCTCAACTATTCAGCTCAGAAACACAGAACTGTAAGAGACAGATCCTCTGTAGAGGAAAATTGGTGAAACAATCGACAATCTGGCCTGTGGTTATTTTTCATCATTAATACATCATTTCACTCAGATTGGATCCTCAAACAAGACCAGTCAATTTCTGTTTCTAATCAGTTTTGCTTTCAGATTCTTATGCACTATCACAGTACTCTCGAGTTTCTAACCATTGTAGTTTCCAAAACCATGCAGAACTCCTTCTCCAGAACTTTTTTTGTTGAAAGTTTAAAAAGTATATCATGAAACATTTTTATTCTCAGTAAGTTTTGAAAACCGAACAACCTTCCGCAACTCATTTTTATAAAAATCTTAAATTTTAGAATCAAATTATTGAAACAGTTCTTTTAAATTATGTACTAAAAGCCTGAGGCTTCCTAATCTTCTCTTTATCCAATGTTATACATTGTCAAAATGACATTTCACTGAGTGAAACCATATTGAAAGGAATCACACTATTTAGGATTGTATAATTCAGAATAAGAATTATTTTTCAAGAGGATCTTTATTATGTTTGTGTACAATGGGCTTACATTTTGCTAGGGTAACATGGTTTTAATTAAACTTTCCTCGTGAAAACAATGGCTTAAATTAAGGGGGGAAATGTTTGCAAAACTCTAAGTATAGTAAAATCCAAAACTTTTTTCAAAAGTTCTAGATGTTTCACAAACACCCTTAGAGTGGTCCCATCCCAAGTTCTACATGTGTGCATGTTGTGGGGAGATTGTGTTATTTATTTCTGGACCAACTTTAATCGATATTTATTTACTAGTCTATGTTGCTTTTGGCTATGGCTTTAAATATGTGTTTTTACTTCTTTTATTTGGCACTCACACACATTCAGGCAGGGAGCATCCTAAAAAAACATATTTTGCATTTCTAGCATGTCTTCTACATGAGGATGACAATGTGCTTTTAAAACTTTAATTAACCCTTACAGATTTTACAGTGGGAGAGACAGATGAACAGAGAGATGAAGTGATCTGCTCAAGGTAACACAAATCAGTGGCCAGGCTTGGAGTCAGACTTGTCTCCTATTCTTATATTTCAACTACAAGACTATTCTGCCTTCCCTGAAAATGTATTGATAACAACTGTTAATTTAGATAATGTATATCCTCAGTTGTAGCAAACAGACTCTGGACTGGTACATTTAGATGAGCCATTTCTGGGAAAAGAAGCTAAATAAAAGAGAAAATATACTTGTAGCAGGCTTTAGCTGATGCTGTGACAAGACTCGCTGCTGGCAGTTTTTGTATAACTCCTCTGACTCCCAATACACTTTAAACAACAATAGATTGCTCTTTATAGCTTTGTTTGACTTTCTTTGTTCTTTGTAGCAGACCTGCAGCCCAAAGGCCAGTTCTCACACCATGCAGAGCTTCTGCACTAAACAAAAATGGCATTTGTGTGATCATTCTGCTCATTGTAGCTTAAAATTAGCATAATTGTGAAATGTACAAAAATATTCTTGCATTATATAAGAAAATGTAACAATAGAACAGTATCAAACAACTGTGTGAAACAACTCTTCCATTGTCTGGTCAGCCTTTCACTTTGACTCATGGGCAATATATTTTTTGTTTTTGATTCGGGGGAGGGGTAAAAGTAGGGTGTATGACCTAGCAGTTACATCAGGAGATGCTCTTTCAGAGGACTGTCCTTTTTATTCCATGTTTTACATAGCATGTGGGAGTTCTGATTCTGATGGATGTCTCCAGGTGGTACCATACTAAAAATAAATATTTGTAAGGATTTTGTACTATTTTGGTGTGGGAAAGAGGGAACTAAAAATCTAGTTAAAGGTTCTGCTAATCTCATTATTTGTGGATTTCCGGTTCCTAGTTTAGTTGCTTCACTCTCTATGGGAATATTTAAAATAGTACTTAGCCTTCTTTATGTCTGTTTTATTTTTTTAAATAACTGAATGCTCTCCCATGAGAGCAAGTACTAAATGACATGGAAAATGCAATCTGTTCGAGGGAAAATAGCTGCAAGCAAACAACCAAACAGAGATGAAGCCTGTGAGCCTCATAAAAAAGATTGTGCCTGGGAAGCTAAACTGTCCTCCTATCCGTAAAGGTGTTTCCATAAGGTCAGAGCTGAGACACAGGTAAGGAGTAGTCTGTATTATCACTGCCCATGCTGTACTTGTTCTGCAACTAGATACAGGGCTTTGGTATTATTAATCAGCACCTTTCAACCAGACTACACATGTAGCTAATAAAAAGTTATCAGATTATTTCTGAGTTTGATAAACCATTCTACATAAAACTTAACTGTCCAGATAAACTCAGGCAACCTTTCTATTAATCTGCATATTTATGTATTTTAAAACAAAAATAATAATTAGTTCCTGGTATGCAATGTGCCATCAGGCAAAGCTGTAATAGCATTCACTGATTTTTCCCATTGATGTACAATCACCATTGTGATCACTTGCAGAACTGTGCACTAAAATAATCCATTTTGTGGTTCTGCTTAGATAAACATGCTGCAGAAGGGCATAAAATTACTTAATGCAAAACCACTGTCAGGCTTCTTTATCAAATCAAATCTATCGCTAAAATCCAATTTGTTGGTGGTCTGGTCTCTTGTCCAGAATACAGAAAAAAAAATCTAAATAATTTCCGTAAGGTCCTTGATGTCCCCTCTTAGTTTCATGATGAAATATGTCCACCCCATGAGGTGTGGATATGTAGGCCTCTCCTTACAATTATGCATAGCTGTAAACTCGCAGAGTCGCTTTCTACATTTGTTCAATGCACAGCTCAATAGGTTGATCCTGAAGGGGGCCTCTGGGCACTACACTAGAACAATAAATAGTAACACTTCACTCTTCTTGAGTACTTTCTGCCCATGGATCTCAAAGTGCTTCACAAAGATTAATAATATCTCACATCACCTTCTTGTGAGGTAGGTATTTTTTACAGATGGGGAAACTGAGGCACAGCAGTGCTAAGTGACTCAGGCCACTAAAGAACTGTAGCAGGAGCGCTTCCCACGTGGAAGGAAGGCGCTCTAACCGGTGGGTGCAGCCCGGACCTCAGCAGCAGGGCCAGGAACAAAGCCAGGGTCTCCTGACTCCCGGCCCTGTGCCTTGGCCCCAGGCCGCTCCTGTGGCGGTTCCGCTGCTGGCTCGGCGGGACCCCGGGGACAGGAGCACTGCAGGGAAGCGGTGGGCTGGTCCCACGCGCCAAGCGAAAGGGTGACCGCCAGCTGGGGGGAAGGTGGCCGGAAGAGACCTGAGGAAGGCAGAGCGGAAGGGGGCGGGCCTTCCTGGCAGGGCAGCGGGGGTACCCGGCGCCATTTCGCTGCCGCACCGGCAGCGCCCGGACCCCTTTGGCTGTTGCGCCACCTGCGGCTCTGGCTGCCGCTGTCAGTTGGGTGGTTGGGTCCCAACATGGCGTCGGCGGCCGCGAGGGCGGCTGCGGGGTCCGGGGCCGGGTCGGGCGGATGGAACTACTGATGACGGTCCGGAGACTCGCCTCCATCTGTACCATGGTGAGTGCGGGGCCGGGGCGGCGGCTGCCGGTGGTGTGGGGGCCCCCGGAGTCACCGCTCCAGGGCTCCTCTCCCCAGGTGGCAGGAGACTCGTGTCTGCCAGGCCCCCCGGCCTGGGGCGGTGGGGTCCTTCCTCCCATCGCCGCCACCTCCCTGGGGGCTAAGAGATCCCTTCCCCAGGGCCCTTCCTTCTGGAGCCTCCACCTCTCAAAGGGCTGCCTTTCCCCCAGGGTCCCCGCCTGGAGGGGTGGGGTCCTTCCCCCCCGGAGCCGCCACCTCCCTGGGGCCTATGAGATCCCTTCCCTTCATCCCCAGGGCTACCGACTGGCTATTAAGGGCTCCTCCTCCTGGAGCCTCCACTTCTCTGGCGTCCAGGAGATTCGCCTTCCCTCCCCTTTCCCCGAGGGTTGTCCTTTCCCCAGGGCCCCCCTTACTCTGGAGCCTCCAGTTCCCTGGGAGCCAAGAAACACCCCTCTCCCCCTTTCCCCAGTGCTCACTCCTGGAGAGTGTGCCTAGTCCTTTTCTCATGGGAGATCTGCCCTCCCACTCTCGCAGGGATCTGGACACCCCCACACATGCACTCTCCCTGGTATTAGGAACATTTCCCTTATCGCAGGAGCCAGGTGATCCCCTTTCTATCAGAGTAGATATCGAGAATTAAAACAATTTATTAAAATAATCCCTTTCTTCCCTCACCCCACAACACTGTACAGAGCGTTGTATGGTTACTATTATTTATTTAGGTTGCGAGTGCGCTCACAGTGTGCAAGGTGCTTTCTAACCACTCTAGGAGGTGCAGTTCCTGCCTTCAAGAGTGTGCATTTAAAAAAAAAAAGTTTTATAATGCAAAATACAGGGATGACGTGTTTATAAACACACCCTTACGAAACAAGGGGTGTGTAGCAGGAAATATGGAGAAGGAAAGCTTCTGTGGCATTACATGATGGCTGCAATGAAAAATACTTAGGACAGGAAAGGCTGTACAGGTCTTCCTTTTCCTGCCCAAAAAGATTTCTCCAAATATAGGCCCAGAATCATGCCTGTACAGCCCTGCTCCCATGAAGTCAGTGAAACTTGGTGCAGGAATGGAGCCAAATCTGAATAGTAGTTTGTTCCACAATTCAAGAAACATGCCTCCTTTAAATAACCAGTTTGTCATTCCTTTGAGTAGTTGCTTAGGACCTGATCCCATATGAACCTTTTAAAGTGTTTAAAAGTGAGGAGGGATGGACTAAGAGAACTGGAGAATGTCAAACTTCACACTTGCATTTGCAATCATTAGTCCCAAGAGGGAAGCTCCCATAAGCTAGTATAATTGTTTTAAATAAATTTGTAAACCTTCCCTCGGGTTCATATGTTGAATAAGAGTAGCATGAGTTTCATATGTATTATTACTGTAGGATTCATCAGACTGTACAGTAATTAAGGATTTTACATTTATGCAGCTCTTTTTACAAACTAAAACTAGCACATGAATCATGCACCAGTTAATTTACCACTAAAAACAGTTGCCTCTGCTGCAAAATATTGCACCTGTAACACAATAGCACACAATAACTCTGCAACATTTAACAACTCTTCTTCATGCAGAAAAATCTTTTATCCAATTGAAATTGCAGCTGGAATTTGGATTGGCAGGATGCAGTTATATGAGTTGAAATTTGACCAGGCCATTCAAGCTCAATGATCTTGTTCTTCATATAGTTCCATGGGATCTTCATAACCACAAGTGGTCAGAGCCTCAATTTTACATTGCAGCCAAATGATAGTAAGTTTAGCTGCATAGTGATCCTGGTGTGTCAATTTAGTATTTTTTGAGGTGGTCTTCTGAAGTACTGACTAACCAATTTACTTAACTTGAGATCTGCCTGGATCATACTGTGTGGTACGGTTGCAGGTTTATAGTGCTAAGAGCCTGATTTAATGAAAAGTATAAATAAGTAATCTCTGCTACCAGGTTTTCTAGAAAAAACCTCCCAACTACAGGTTTTGAAAACTCCTCACAAGCCAATTTAAAAGTGCAATGTGCATGCATGCACTTATGTTTCCCCACTGTAAACACAACTGAAAATAAGGCCATGGGAAGTGGTTGGACAGTTGCTTTGATGCAGGGTTTGATGCAGAATTCCCTGCCCATCTTGCATGTGATTGACTCAGCCCCAGCTAGTACTCTGGACAAATTCCCCAACTCAACAAGCTGAGCATCAGAGTAAGAGAATTAGGAGGGCAGATGTAAGGCTGAGTGTTTCCTGTGATCATGCAGCCAACTTCAAGTCATGCTTCCAATATTCAGTGGTTTGTTCTTGGTAACTACGGCCACAAGCATGCATTTTTGGATTGGTTCTACTCCTGTCCTGATTTTGCTTTTGGTTGGTGCAGTAGATGAGTGATTAGCAGATGCCCATGTTATATCAGTATTCATCTTGAAGAACAACTTTTCGTAAGAGTAGGTAATTAACCTTTGTCTCCTCAGCAAATTCCAGCTTTAGGGCGGTAGATTCTGCCTGTTTGAATGCTTGTTTTTGTTTGAGGCGAAGAAGTTATTTTTCACTTCTACAAAAAACTGTTGTGCAGTGCCATTGTTGCAGACTGCTTTTCTTCACCCCAGAGAGGACTACTTGCTTAAAGATCCCGAATTTAAGTACAGCATAAAGTATTATGGCATTTTTCATTATAAACATTGGTACAGAAATGTAAAATTATTTAATTTACCTTGGCTGAGTTTATTGTCTAGTTCACCAATAGTTTTATTTTCAGCTAATACAGAAACGTTAGTACAGTATGCCGGTTGCAGTGGTTTTATTTAATTCAAACCAATATACTGAAGTTTACACCTTTGATAATTAAGTTAATGTCTAGTAAATCCAAAATATTACAATCTCTTTTACCATAATGTGAAAATGACTCTGAATAAACTATTTAATTACCTAAACAAGGTATGTTTGGGAATTAATTTTTCTTTAGGATTATAATGATGTGACACATGTAAAAGTGTTTTACATCTTCAAAGTTGTGAGGTAATCCTCACAACACTTCTGTGGTGTTATCTGTGTTTTATAGAGTGGGACACTAAAGCATGAGGAAGTTATGACTTGCTCAAAGTCACACAAATGAGTCTGTGGTAGAACAGGATGCTTAGCTCCCAGATTGGAGCTCCTGGCTTCCAGTCTCATTCTAATGGACAATACAACCTCTTTAAAATAAACAGATGATTAAAATTGATCATTTAAATTCTGTATCTGTACAGTTGAGTTTAAATCCTAACCAAACCACCATCCTTAAAGCGATCACAGACTTTTTGTAGTGTGGATCATATCTCAAGGGTCTCATGGACACCCTCCTTCCCCTGTGTGATCACCCTCCTTTCCCATTCACAATTGCAGAACATCCTGTGGCAACTAGAGTAATTTCAAACATTAGAAACGGATGTAAGGAAAATATTTAATGTATTATAACGGCCTTTGATTGTGATTCATTAGCTGGAAACTAGAGCCAGCACCATGTGACTAGCTGTATCCCCACAAACCATTAGCAAGCTCTTGGTGGACTGTCAGTGGCCTGTAGGTAAGGCTGTGTTTTAGTCTTGGGTATTTTTTAGGAAAAGTCATGGACAGGTTACAGGCAGTAAACAAAAATTCATGGCTCGTGACCTGCCCATGACTTTTACTATATACTCCTAACTAAAAGTTGGGCTGGGGTTGCTCTGGTGGGGGCACTGTGGGTGCTCTGGGGGGGTGGCCCAGGACCCCCACTGGTGCTGGGTGGGAGGCATGCAGTGGCGTGCAGCTTGGGACCCCTGCTGGTGTGTGGAGGGGAGGGTTGACGGGGCTAGGAGGCTTCCTACCCAGCTCTGACTGGTATGTCCCTGCAGCTCCTAGGGGGAGGGGTGGACAGGGGGGCTTCGTGTGCTGCTCCCACCACAAGTGCTGGCTCCGCAGCTCCCGTTGGCCAGGAACTGCAGCCACTGGGAGATGCACAGGCGGTGGTCGTGGGCAGCGCACAGAGCCCCCTGGCCCGTCCGCCTAGAAGCTGCAGTGGCATGCCAGTGGGAGCCGGGGGGGGGGACTCCCCCCAGGTAAGTGCTGCTCTGCGCGCCAGCCCCCTGCCCCAGCCCTGAGCCCCCTCCCGCACACCCAAAATGCTGCTGCTCCTGCTGGCCCAGGAACTGCCCACACCAGCCGCTGCAGAAATCCCAGACCTCCCTGACAGACACGCAGCCATACCCATAGACCATAACCAGAATCTATGCTGGGCCTGCTTGACTTTAACTCTGTTCCTACCAACAGATGTCTTTGTCACATATTCCATGAGGTTCATTTTTCTTTTTGTAAATGTCTGTGATGCTTATTAGGAGAATATATTGGAGAGGATATTGGTGACATTTCCTTACATCTCCTTATGCCCCTTGGACAAACACACGGATCTTGTGTTGAAGTTATTTAAAATCTCATACCTGAGCGAGTATGGTCGCAGTTGTCGCTGCATCTAACTCTAAAGTTATGTTAAATCAGATACTACAGCCTTCAAGGAAAGGAAATGAGATATTATAGGGCCTTCATTAGCCCTGGCAGAACAGCCAGTCTGTAAAGCTTCCTCCCTCTGCTAGTCATAAAACTGAGGCTTAACACAGAAACCTTTGAGTCAGAAGTCAGCTTGTTTTATTGCTTTATCTGTAGCTTTTGCACTGACAGGACTGCGACAGAACACTTGTATAGCAATGAGTGATGAAGCAGGGATCTGATCTTTTCCTGTCTCAGATTCCTGTGATGTGTCTTAACAAGGAGTTAACAGCAATGTTGGTGTATAACAGTAAGTTAATTAAGGCCACTTCCCACTAGAGCTTCATCTAATTGCTCTGCAAAGCTTGCAAGACACACCTGGATAACCCTAATTCAGCATACACATTAATGGTAGCCTTATTTCTGTCTCCCAGATCAGTACAGCATGGGCCTACTTATTGTCTTTAGTACTGGTGCGAGAGAGAACTGAATACCGAGCGTAGAAAACAACTCGCAAGAAATGAAATTAGTATTTTTACTATTCATTTTGTGCAGTTCACTTGCAAATAAACATCAGTTGCCATATGAGCCACATGCATAATCCATATCAGTGAAACTTTTCAATTGTCTTATTGCATTTTCACGGACACATGTTTTTAAAACTTCGTTGTACTGGTAACTTTCTGGGGAAGGTCACATCTATGGATAAAATAGTAAATAATGAGGGGAAATAGTTCAACTTTTAACTCAGACTTTTGTTTCCAATTGTGTGACTTGTCTTACTTAAAATTCAGTTAAAGGAAACGAAAAGTTACTCTCCACTCTAAGATCAGAGGTTGGCTAGTTAACTCTAACAAATATTACTCTTTTTAGAAAAAAATGTAACTGTTGGTAACCCTTGGCAAATCATATAGTATGTCCTTTCTGGAAGATTTAGACAACTGCCATTAGTCCTTGAATTTAAAGCCAGGCTTGTCAATAGCCTTTTCTTTGTGGAAGTTCCTGTTCCAAGGTGTAAAAAAACCCCCAAAAACAAGGTGGTTTAAAAAGTTATTGAGATGACTAAGATCTTTTAATACACACCTTTCTTAGGGGAGATTCCAACCTTCTCTGTTGTCCAGGAGTGTGGTTTTACTTTGCAGTTGGTGGTGCTGTCTAGTTTGGCTCTGAACATTTGATGTCTCTCCCTCTAGTGGCTAGCCCAAAAAGATGGATAAGGAACCAACTATTGCCACCAATTGGAGAGAACTTCTTTAGCTCAAGTGAGTAGAAGTTTGCAGTTTTGGAGCTGGGGTTTTAGTCCCAGCTCCAAAGGGATGTATATAATTTATCTAGTAATAGATCTATTACAGTGGGTGAAATTTGGGGAGCCCATATAAGGGATATGCATGCGCTCTCCACATTGTGCATCCCTCCCTGCATGCTTCTGTGCAGTGGAGATTTGGAAGTGAGGCCATTGGATATAATTCATGGATCCACTGGTGCTGGGGCAAGGATAGAAACTCCCTTCAGTTGCCTAAGTTGGTGTGGTGGAGTCCTCTGATATGACAAGAGGCTGTTATGAAAGAAGGTTGAAATTCCATAGAAGGTCAAGAGACATCACCTTGTACCAGTCCTAATGCTTTTCCTATTTCCATTAGCAAGGATTGGGCTGAGCTGCTCAACAGGCCTCTGGACGATTTTGGTGGCCCATCACTAGTCATTTGAATTGGTCTGTGGCTAGTAGATATCTGGTAAATTATTCAAGGTCAGCTGAGTCTCTGTACTTGGATCATTATGTTAAATTTAACATGCTTTCACATAAAAGCATCATTTGTTCCTTTTGGATTTATAAAGTGAAGTCGTAAGCTTTTCTGGGTATATGAAAAATAAAAATATGCATATCTTCTTGGCCAATGTCAAACTAAATACTTTGAGATAGAGATACTTACTCTGATTTTGTATTTTAGTAAGTCAGATCGTTGCTTATCATGCTCCCTTTGCTGTGAAGCACAGAAGCTAGCAACTGTGGTTGAACTTAAGTAGGAGGGAGAGCAGCAGCTGTTACTTTCTCTCTCTTGCCTCCAGACATCTAAGAAGTCCCAGGGGAGTTATAGAGCTCAACATAGGGACAGAGAAAAACAATGGAGTTGAGTAGCTGTTCTCTCTAGCAAGCTTGCCTGACAGGGAGCGCGGTATTTCTAATTGTAGATAGTGCTGTTCCACCATCCCTTTCAGGTGGTGGGGTTTTGAAGCACTTTTCAATTAGGTCTGGCAATGTGGATCCTGAGAGAGCTTTGGAAGCTATACTGTATCCCTTGGTCTCTACACGGATGGTTCTGGAATGTGTGGAATCTTGGTATACCCATTATTCTCAAGCTATCCACTGGTTTAAGGATCCAAACCCTTGGTTGTTCCATGGAGTAGAACACTGTAACCCTCACCCAATGGAACCATGGGAAACGTGGGTAAACCCACACTGGGGTAGCATATAAGTTTGTTGTTCAAAACATTCACTGAGTAGTGCATTAGAACCTTTTTGACATTGTGCTATGAGATTCTGACAGCTTAAACAGTGGATGGTAATTAGGGAGATACATTAAAATAGCAAAATGTGCATGCGGTGATTCAAGTGGTGTTCTGTATTACTGCATCTTCCTTGCCTGTTCTGCTTACAAGTGTGGAAGTTAGCGTAATCACGATGTAGGAAACATAGTGTACAGGTATAGCTGTCCTCTCCTCCTTGCACACTATGTGCATCCCCTCATCTGCAAAACCAGACTGTTTTAGTCTGTAATCTTTCAGATGTCCGTCTGAGAGAGCTCTGACCTTGTGGTCAGGATAATGGGCTGCACTGTAGACAATCATTTTGTATTGTCCTCGGTGCCCCTCTTGTCTGTATGTTCAACTTCATGCCAAATGATGTATCCACTTAACTCATCATGTATCAAGATGTGAATGCCCCCATTCTGATCCCCTAATAGGTTCTGTTACTGGATTTTAATACTCCTACTTCTCTGTACCAGCATGTAAATGTTTAATTGCTGAAATTGCATCCCATTCGCAAATTCATAATGTTAGGCTTTGCCTTTCATCAGTGGCTGCTTCCATGTTTTCCTAGTGTTGATCCATCATTATTTGGCACTGATATGTGAAGATTAGGCAAAAATTTTAATTCATTTTTAGTTTGCAAAATAGATGCTAGTAATAATGGACTGTGTGTGCCCTTGGGCCCTTTCAAACAGGCGGTTGTACTGGCAGGCTACATGCCTGCTCTTGGGGCATGGCTACACTTGCAGATGTAGAGCGTTTTGTAGAGCACAGTAGGGAAAGTGCTGCAGTCTGTCCACACTGACAGCGGCCAGTGCACTGGCATGGCCACATTAGCAGCTCTTGCAGTGGCCACAGAGAGCAGTGCATTGTGGTAGCTGTCCCAGCATGCAAGTGGTTGCAACATGCTTTTCAAATGGGGGGGAGGGTGGAGTGTGACAGGGAGTGTGTTGTGTGTATGTGGTAGGGGAGAGAGTGGGTTTTTGGGGGGCTGAGAACTTGTTAGCATGCTGTCTTGTAAGTTCAGACACAGCAGATCCCCCCCCCCCCCGCCGCAGCCTTTCTCTTGTACACAGCATTCCACACTAATGTTTGCTTTGTCTCAGAGCAGATAAGCAGCTGGCTGTCAAACCGGGCTTTCAATGGGCGTATCCAGAACAATGACAAGAGTGGCCACTTGACTTAAGGGATTATGGGATGTTTCCGGAGGCTGATCAGAGTGCAGTAATGCAACACCTCGTTCACACTGATGCTGGGGCGCTCCAGCGGGGGCGCATCAAACGTTATTCTATTCACTGAGGTGGAGTACCAGGAGCCGCAGAGTCAAAGTGCTTTATGTGCCTTGCCAGTGTGGACGAGTAGTGAGCTGGTGCACCCGGTGCTCCTTTAATGTGCTGTAACTTGCAAGTGTAGCCAAGCCCTTAGTTGTATGCCTGGCAGGTTGTAGCTTAGATGGCTTCCTGCCTCATAGAGAGGGGTCAGATAGGAGAAACCCTGTCTCAGGGAAGGATCTGGGAGTGAACTGTCTACACCATACAGGCAGAAGGCCTGGGAGAGGGTCTGATGGTTCTCAGGGTTGCCAGGGCTGTGTATCACCTTGTTACCTCTTGCCTTCAGCAGGAGGGTTGTTTTTCTCACGGCAGCTGGGTTGCAGCTGCTTAACACTGCCAGCCCTTCAGCCATTCAAGCACTCTCCTCTGGGCTTATGCCAGCCCTTTCTTTTCCTTGCAGTAGGTGCATCCCAACCCCCAAACCCCTTTGAATTGTTCCCCTGTGATATCCAGCTCCTGGAACTGGCTACTCACAGAAATTCTGGACCTTCTGCACCCAACAGTGCTGTGCACACCAGGTTTACTTTAAACCACTGCTCCTGTAAACAACACAATACTTGTGAACACTTTAATAATGAAATAAAGAGTGTTTATTTAAGAATGAATAAAGATTTAACTAGAAACAAGTGGGGAAAACAAGTTGTTACAATATAAAACCAAATATTAAATGAGAACCTTAGTCTACACTTATCAGTAGTTACCGTTCCTATTTAATAAAGTAGATTTTTCCCCAAAGTTTGGTCCATTGCAGGGCTGGCTGGTTTCTCAATCACCAAGATCCAAACATCCATGAAAGCACCCCCCTCAGCCAGGGGTTTTCCTTAGTGAATGAATCTATAGTGCATTTCCCTACACTCTGTCACTCTGAAAATGGTCTTTTGTCTCTATTCATAGCCAGGGTGATCTCCTGCTTGCTGTAATGTTCATTTTCACTTTCAGGGGATTCTGATAGTTTTTTGTTGTCTCTGACGGTTTTCCATTGAGTGTTCTGGGATGTGGCCTGGGACTACAGAACCTTGCATTACCTCGCCAGTTGACTAGCAAGAGATGACGACTCATTTTTGTTTGAATGGGTAATTACCGAGACACACGGCCTCCTGGTAACTAATTTCTACTCTAAGTTCATAAAGCATTCCTTAAATATTACCCATACATATATCTTGCAGAGATTGAGTCTTGACAAGTTACAGGCTTTCTGTAGATACCATGTACTCTTTATGGATAAATATTGTGTAAGACCTGTCTTTGGTGTAGTGAGTTTGTCAGTTCTGAAGTTAGAATTGTTTGCAAAGAACAGGGAACCCTTTGCCAAGGAGTTTTTGTATCACACAGGGTATCTGCAGAGAAAGCTCAGTTGTAGAGAGTTGTGAAGCTGTGGGGATGGCTACACTCACACTTTACAGCGCTGCAACTGGGGTGTGAAAAAACACCCCCCTGAGCTCTGCAAGATACAGCGCTGTAAAGCGTCAGTGTAATCAGGGCAGCAGCGCTGGGAGCGCAGCTCCCAGCGCTGCACGCTACACCCATAAGGGATGTGGTTTACATGCAGCACTGGGAGAGAGCCGCTCTGACTACACTCACACTTCAGAGCGCTGCCGGGGCAGCGCTTTGAAATTCCAAATGTAGCCATACCCTAAGACAAGAACTTCTGGGATAGTGAGACTATTTTGAATTATTTTGTTTTATAATCTGTTAATACAGAGAGCCCCTAAGAAGAGAACTGGAACTGTGCTGTTGTTTGGGACATGAGTTCACTTTCCCTGGCTAGTTGATCATGCCGTATTTTAAATGAGCAAAGGTTTCCTGAAATTTTTGGAAGTTGAGTCTGAACAGAGGGTTCTATATTTCCTACCATTTTATCCATCAATCTCTTTCATATCTCCTCCTTAGCTGGGCTCTTTAGGACTCCAACCTTATTCTAGGACTGCATACAATTGCTACTCCTGAGAGAATTCTGCATTGAAAAATTAAAAATTCTGCACACAATATTTTAAAATTCTGCAAGTTTTATTTGTCTGTAAATAGACAGAGGCTCCAGCAGGGCAGTGGGGAGTACAGGCCGCTGGCTGCATGAAGGTGGGAGATCACAGTGCAACCCCTCTCTTTCCCCTAGGACACAAACTTAGTGGTGAGGCAGCACCTGACTCTGACACTGTACAAGTGCTGGGCCTGCCCCAGAAATACCGTGGGGCCCTACTTCTCTGCGCCAGGGGCAAGCAGACTCAACCAGTTAAGATCCAATGTGAAGGGGCTCAGTGTGGGGTGATCAAGGTGTGGGGTGAGAGATTTCTGTGTGGGACAGTCTGGGTGCAGGCAGCTCAGTGGGGAAGACTAGGTGTGGGGGGATCTGGATGCACAGAGGCTTGTTGGGGGTGAATCCAGGTGCAGGGGCAATAGGACTCTGCAGGGGTTTCTAGGTGAAGGTGGCTGGTGCTCAGTGGGGAGTCTGTATGCAGTTAGGTGGGGGTCAGTGGGAGTCTAGATGTGGGGGCTCAGGAGGGTGGTGTTGGTCAGGGTGGGAGTTTGAGTGCAGGGAGCTTGGTAGGGAGTGGTCTGGGTGCAAAGGTAGGCGTCTGGAGGTGGGGGGGCTGGTTGCAGGGGGCTTCAGATACAGGGGTTGAGGATCAGTGGGGTGGGGTTCGGGTATGGAGGGCTGGGAAGAGTTTGAATGTACAGGGTGAGGGGTGTGTCATAACATATTCCCAGATTTGGACCTTAGCGTCCAAAATATGGGTGTTAGCATGAAAACCTCCAAGCTTAGTTACCAGCTTGGACCTGGTAAAGCTGCCACCACCCAAAAAATTAGAGTGTTTTGGGGCACTCTGGTCCCCCCAAAAACCTTCCCTGGGGACCCCAGGACCCAAATTCCTTGAGTCTCACAACAAAGGGGAATAAACCATTTCCCTTCCCCTCCTCCTTCCAGGTGTTCCCTCCCTGGGTTCCTGGAGAGAGACACAGAAGCAAGCTCCATGAATCTAAACAGAGGGACTCCACCCTCCCCGTTTCCAGTCCTGGAAAACAGAAGTACCGAGAGCTAATCTCTCTTCCCCCCTCACCCAGAGGGAATGCAAAGTCAGGCTAGTAAATCTAACACACACAGATATCCCCCTGACTTCTTCCTCCCACCAATTCCCTGGTGAGCTACAGACTCAATTCCCTGGAGTCCCCACTAAAGAAAAACTCCAACAGGTCTGTCATAAACAGATAGCTAAGGGTTAATGTCTCTTTCACCTGAAGCACCTGACCAGAGGACCAATCAGGAAACCAAATTTTTTTCAACTCTGGGTGGAGGGAAGTTTGTGTCTGAGTCTTTGTCTGTCTGCCTGCTTTCTCTGAGCTTTGGAGAAGTAGTTTCTGTTTTCTAATCTTCTGTTTCTAAGTGTAAGGACAAAGAGATCAGATAGTAAGTTATATGGTTTCTTTTCTTTGGTATTTGCATGAATATAAGGGCTGGAGTGCTTTGATTTGTATTCTTTTTGAATAAGGCTGTTTATTCATATTTCTTCTAAGCAATTGACCCTGTATTTTGTCACCTTAATACAGAGAGACCATTTGTATGTATTTTCTTTCTTTTTATATAAAGCTTTCTTTTTGAGACCTGTTGGAGTTTTCTTTTCTGGGAAATTTCAGGGAAATTGAGTCTGTACTCACCAGGGAATTGGTGGGAGGAAGAAATCAGGGGGAGATCTGTGTGTGTTGGATTTGCTAGCCTGATTTTGCATTCCCTCTGGGTGAAGAGGAAAGTGCTTTTGTTTCCAGGACTGGAAACGGAGAGGGGGAGTCACTCTGTTTGGATTCACAGAGCTTGTGTCTGTGTATCTCTCCAGGAGCACCTGGAGGGGAGGAGGGAAAAAGGATTATTTCCCTTTGTTGTGAGACTCAAGGGATTTGGGTCTTGGGGTCCCCAGGGAAGGTTTTCCAGGGGGACCAGAGTGCCCCAAAACACACTAATTTTTTGGGTGATGGCAGCAAGTACCAGGTCCAAGCTGGTAGCTAAGCTTGGAGGTTTTCATGCTAACCCCCATATTTTGGACGCTAAGGTCCAAATCTGGGACTAAAGTTATGACATGGTGGCAGCGGTTACGGGATAGACAGAATCCAGAAGCCAGTAGAAATATTTTATTTTTCTTTTCTCGGCTAGGGGCTTTTTAGCAGAGAGAAACAGTTCGGTTTTAAAAGGGAACCAGAGAGAATTTTTTTTCTGCTCTCTCTGGCAGTTTGTGGCTTGCATCTTAAGCAAGAAACCATTAAGGTGCTATTAAGAGTCTTTTGTCACACAATAGCACTCCCATTGAGAGTCATTACCAGCACTATATACATGCAAATAAAGTGGTTTTTCAGGTTTTTATGACAAGGTCTTAAAAAGAAAGCTTTATGTAAAAAGAAAGAAAAATACATAAAAATGGTCTCTCTGTATTAAGGTGACAAATACAGGGTCAACTGCTTAAAAGAAATATGAATAAACAGCCTTATTCAAAAGAACACAATTCAAAACACTCCAGCAACTACACACATGTAAATACAAAAAAAAACCACAATAACCCCTATTGTTTTATGATCTTTGTACTCACAACTTGGAAACAGAAGATTAGAAAAGCAGGAGGCAGAAAAATCCTCTCATAGCCGAGAGAGTACAGGCAGAAGACCAAGAACAAAGGATTCACACCCAAAACTTCCCTCCACCCAGATTTGAAAAAGTCTTGTTTCCTGATTGGTCCTCTGGTCAGGTGTTTCAGGTTACTCCTTTCCAGGTGAAAGAGACATTAACCCTTAGCTATCTGTTTATGACACCCCCCCCAAATTGCAGACAGTGGGGAAGCTCACTAGCGGCGATTTCCTCCTAGAACTTTAAAATAAACAGATTGATACTACACATGCACCTTTACATATACCACTAAGTATATAACTAACAGACTTTTACATTTTAAGAACGCTTTTTAACTACTGGATTCTGGGAAACTCTCATGGGAGACAGCATCAGCTACTTTGTTAGAAGCTCCTGAGATGTGCTGAATTTTAAAATCAAAATTTTGGAGAGCTAAACTCCAACGAAGAAGTCCTCTGGTCAGGTGTTTCAGGTTACTCCTTTCCAGGTGAAAGAGACATTAACCCTTAGCTATCTGTTTATAACAGGGTGGGGGTTCGGGTATGGGCGGTTAGGATGCACAGGAGTTGGGCAGGTGGGAGAGCAGCTCCTCATACACTGACCCCTCCCCATGTGACTGAGGAGCGATAGGGGCAGGAAGCAGGGGAAGATGCTGAGCTTCCTGCAGCCAGAGGAGGTTTATGGAGGTGGGTCTGATGCAGCCTCAGTCACTCCTTGCAGGGGAAGAGGAAGCCCCGTCCTCTCCTGCCTCCAGCTCAGCCAGGAACAGCAGCTGATTATGGTGCAGGGTAGGAGCCACCGGCTGGGGTGTCCCCAACCCTGTGGTGATTACCTCTCCACTGACTGCTTCGGGTGCCTGAAACAATGTACCTGCAATGCTAGGGAGGAGTGCATGACTACTCTTCCAGCTTCCCTTTGCTTCTGTGTCAGAAAGTCATTTTTCTGTGGGGAACGTGAATTCTGCGCACACGCAGTGCGCAGAATTCCACCAGGACTAAATTGCAGAATATTGCCGTGTGTGAATTACTGGCAGATCCATTCCGGAGTACAGTGGAGTCTCTTCATACATGCATTTAACTTACACGATTTCAACTATACGTGTGCAATGAGCATATGCCCCGGAGTGAGTGTGAGATGGGAGACGTGAATCTGCTGTTCCCTCAGTCGGTTTCAGTTCCTGTGTGCCTCTCATAGTGTGAGCATCGTGCCATGCTGAGTGTGATTCTAGTGTTTAAAGATACGTATTTTTCATACAACATGGCCCCTAAATGCAAGCCAACTACTTCATCTGGTGCAAAACCGAAGAAACAGTGATCTGTTCCAACGCTGGAGGAAAAACTGGGTGTGTTGGACTTATTGAGAGACGGTATGTCAAGTCTCCAATGTGGCGTGTAAATGTGGCCGCAATGAATCTAGCATCTATGCCATCAAGATTCGAGAAAGAGAAATTCGTCAAGCCGTGGCATCAAGTGCTCCAATAACTGCTAAGGTGACGAGCCAGGTGCATGATAAGACTTTAGTGAAGACTGAAAAGGCATTAAACTTATGGCTGGAAGACATGAATCGTAAACATGTACCTATCGATGGCAATACATTGCGAGAAAAGGCTCTTAGTCTCTATAAACTGTTCAAACCTCCTGCCGAAGAGAGACAGCCTTCTGATGAGAAGGAATTCAAAGCCAGCCAAGGTTGGCTTAACGGTTTTAGGAACCGCTTCAACCTCAAAAACTTGCAGACTACTGGTGAAACTGCATCTGCCGATGAAGAGGCAGCAAAAGCCTAACCCAAACAATTAAAGAAAATCATAGAAGAATAGGGCTATCTTCTGGAACAAGTTTTTAATGCTGATGAGACTGGGCTCTTCTGGAAAATAAATGCCCAACCGCACTTACATTTTGAAATCAGAAAGACAAGCCCCTGGCTTCAAAGCAGCTGAAGACAATGTGACTGTGTTGTTTTGTGGCAATGCAGCTGGGCATTTAATAAAGCTAGGCTTGCTCTACAGGGCTGCAGATCCTGTGCCCTAAAAGGCAAGAATAGATATCTCCTGCCCATGTTCTGGCAATCAAATAAAAACGCTTGGTTGATGGCAGTGTTATTTCTGGAATCCTTCCACAAGTGTTTCATTCCGGAGGTCAGGTGGTACGTCAAAGAGAAAGGATTTGACTTTAAAGAGTTGCTGATCGTAGACAATGCTCCTGGCCACCCTGAGGCACTCTGGTTTGGGCATAACAACGTTGAAGTCGTCTTTCTCCCCCCCAATACCTCCTCCAGCCTCTCGACCAAGGCGTGATTCACCATTTCAAGGCCACGTACACGAGGCTTACATTCTCATGAATTTGTAGTGCTATGGATGCTAATCCCAATCTTAATGTGATGGATGTTGGAAGTCCTTCAACGTTGCCGATTGCATCACTTATATTAAACAGGCAATGGATGCAATCAAGCCGGAAACAGTCAATGCATGTTGGCCAAACCTGGAAAGAATGTATGAATAATTTTAAGGGTTTCCCGACCATTGATAAAGAAATGAAATGCGTTGTTCAGGTGGCCAGGCAAGTGGGTGGTGATGGCTTCGTCAACATCCTTGAGGAGGTGATGGCTTCGTCAACATCCTTGAGGAAGAACTTGAAGAATTAATTGAGAACCATAGAGGAACGTTGACTAACGAAGAGTTAGAGGAACTGATAAAATCATCTACAGAAGACAAAGATGACAGCGATGAACAGGAAGAGCCAGCAAGTTGGAATCTTCATAAATTTGCTGAAGTGTTCCAAGCAGTGAAACACTTGAATGATTTAATTTCTGAATGTGATCCCTCTAAGGAACGAAGCCTCAAAATCACATGTAGTATTTCGGACGATTTGAGACCATATCAAGAAATGTTTAAGCAGCTCAAGAGATAACAGCGACAGTTGCCAATCACAATGTTTTTCAAGAAAAAACAACCAGCAGCAGATGAGCCTGGACCATCGTCTCCTGTATCAAGCCCTAACGACCCCCCAATAGAGTCATTGTCATCATAGACTAGGAAGAATATTCAGGATGAATAGTGAGTGGTTAGGTTTGCTGTTTTCCTTTTTTATTCTTTCATTCTTCCATCTTTCTCTCTTTTATGTAATTAAAAATGCTGTACTGTAAAATATTTTTATTAAAATGTACTCTTTATTATATACTGTACGTTACTGTATACATTATACATTTATACATATTACTGTACAGGGTTGATACTGTACATAAAACCATGTATACTGTACTTTATTGGCGATTTAAGGGATTTTCAAGGGTAATTTTGGCTAGCTGCGATTTTCGCCTCATGCACTGACTTTAGAACCTACCCCCCGCGTAAGATGCTATTCCACTGTAGTGAATATTGTACATCAGTAAATAAGGACTAGTTCCTGTGAAGTCATGAGAGTCTTTAACTCAGTGATTTCATCTTGCAAGATTGGGCCCCAAGTGAATAAACATAATTAAAGTGAATTATAAAACATATTTTAAATATTTTAATTATGTTATGCATAGTTAAATTATGAATTTCAGTTTAATTATGGCATGCATAGTTACTTTGCAATATTTTGTAATTTTAGTAAAGACTGTAATATGAAACATTGCAGCACTCTGCAATTTAAATCTTTGTTGAGGAGTAGGCAGAGGCAGCCACTTTTGTTTGTGCAGGTTGTAAAGTAATTGATCAGTGAGATTGGTGAAATTAGTGAGATTCTGTTGAATTTAGAAATGCTAAATCCAAGACACTCTTGTACCCATTTTCCTTTCAAGATTATTGGTTCATTTCACCCGTCTAAGAATAGTCAGTGCTGGAATCAGAAGTTCAGTTTACCGTAATTTGCTATGCCTAAAATTGCAGCCTTATTTGTCATACGAAAAAAGATCATTTCAAAACACAAATCACAGTGAGAGACAGACTGAGCTTCTGACAGTTCCCCTCTGCCCTCATCCCGTTTCAGCTTAATGCTTCTGGGCTCTGCAAGCACACAACCCAAGAGTTAAAAATTGGCAACAGATATTTTCTCCTTTCTGAAGGCTGATGTTGACATAAAAGTCTTGCCTTTTAAAATCTGGGGAAGGAGATGTTTCATTAATCACTTCTCATATTCCTGTTGAACAACAAATATCACCCCCCAAACACACACCTTTAAACTAAAAAACAAAAGTGGTAACTTAGACCTGGTCTTCACTAGGAAATTAGGTAGTATAACTAGGTCACTCTGGGGTGTGAAATATCCACATCCCTGAGCGACGCAGTTAAACCAACAACCCCTGGTGTAGACATCTTTAGGTCGACAGGAAAATTCTCCCTTGCCACCTGGCTACTGCCTCTCGAGGAGGTGATTTACCTATGTTGATAGGAGAACCCCTCTCTTTGGAGTAGATAGCGTCTTCGGTGAAGCGCTACAGAGACGCAGCTGCAGCTTTTTAAGCATAGACAAGCTCATAGTGCTCGTAAAACTGGAATGGTTGCTCTTAGCCAGCCTAGCAAAGTGAAGGCAGGTAGGCCTTATGGAAACACCTCATCCTATTCAGATTCCTTTTCCTTTTCTTTCAGGTTCTAAACAGCTCTGCTTTTGCTGACTGTCTTCTCATCATTCCCTTGCTTTTTTCTGATCTTAATGCCCTCTTGTGGGGTCCTGCCAGGGCCTGTCTCAAAACCCACTTTTGGTTTGCTCTCTGGTGCCGGAGCTCCTTTTCTAATTTATAAAATATTTAGTCAAATAAAACAAAACTGATTAATTAGAAAAAGTCAGCAAGGCACATTGTGCATAAAATATATTGTCTATACTGAGATCTCCCTTTAATCCTTCTTCCTTTCTTTTTGCCTGATATTCTTCTCTAGGTGACAAATTCCTTGTGGCAGGGGCCTAATATTGTCTGTAAAGCGCTGTGCACATCTGTGTGGTACTGTAAAAATAATAAACTTTTCTCAGTCCTCATCTGTGCACTTAATCTATCCCAGTATCTTGGTTTTTGTGGGTGTAGCACCTCTAATGGAGTGTAGGAAGGGCCAAAGTTGAGGCTTCAGTACTCATAAATCTAGTCTCTAATGTGACAGATTGTTTAATTTTAATGCATTACCAATAAAATAGCTATATTGTGGTTTTACCTGTATTTGTTTAGTTACTGCAACATACTAAAGAGCTTCAGTAGAGCAAATCATATGGCATAAGTAAACCCAACTAGAGAGGTTCTCAAACTGTGGTCCACAAGCTCACCTCACAGAAAGTTCCCTCTAAGGTGTGTGCCTGAGTGGCTGCACACGAGAGAATGAAGGACCGTCCACCTAATTAGTGGAGCCATGCAGGTGTGGCTCCACTAATTAGGTGCCTGGACCCTGGAGAAGATGCACATGTAAGGTGAGGTGGTGGCCTTCGGCGGGATAGGTGGGAGGAGACAGTGGGGTGAGAAGGGAGAGTGGGGGCAATTTGGGACGTGTAGGGCTGCGGTGGCCAGAGAAGGAGGTGACTTTCCCCAGCTCCAGGGCTGTGGCTGCCAGGGAGAGACCCACTTCCTTCCCAGACTAGCTCTGTGGCTGCTGTGGCAGGGAAGAGACCCCCTTCTTTCCAGCCCGAACACGGGGCTGCCGCAGCAAAGGGGCGACGGCACATCCATCACATTAGAAGGGTGAGACTACTGATATTAAAATATGAATTGTATGCTTTTATTTGTAGAACAAAAAAAGGTAATTTTATTATTTTTTTTATATAGCACTATTATCCAAAGCGCTTTACAATATTTAGCTAACGATACAAACAACATTTGGAAAGATCATTAAGTGGCCGACCGAGACCCTCAGCAATTTTCAAGTGGTCTGCGGAAAAAAAAAAAAGTTTGAGAACCACTGCGCTATTGTTTGCAAGCTGCTTGCAGTGGCTTTGTCTACAATGGTCTACTTAATTTAAGCATTCTGGGATACATTAACTGTAATTGGATAGTGAGGATTCAGTGATATAAAATATGTGATGATAAAATTAATATGCTGCTCTGAATTTTAAAATTGTTTTAACTTTTTTACCTTAGCAGAATGACACATGATCACATTTCCACTGTGTATGTGGAATTATCCATGGAATCACTATTTTAAATTAACCAATTGGGCTTCAGTCTATTAAGAGTAATCTAGGGAGGAATAATTAAAGCCTTTGAATATATTATAAATAGGGCTGAAGTAGTGAAATTTTTTGAAAATTATATATATTTAAAACATATACACACACACACACACACACACACACACACACACACACACACACAGGTGTGGGCTTTTTTTTTTTTGTAGCTCTGAGAACATTGGGGTATTAGGCTGAATAGTCTGTGTAGCAATTGTGTGTGGGCAAGACAAGGTTTAAAAAACTAACAAAAGAAGCCAAATAGTCCTGAGCCAATCGTTGGCCACTGAATAGCAGTGTTCAGCTTCAGAAGACCTTCAGGGCATGAACATAGCAACCATCCAGCACGTGTGCAGTATCATCCATAGCACCGAGATGCACAATGGGCTGTCCTGGGTGCCCCGGGCATGGTTGGTCTTGGTGCACAAACCATGCCATACCTGAACCTGTTAAGCTGGCTCCAGAAGTGGTGTGGGAGCCCAAAACCAGGTAACCGTTTATATCCAACAACGAACTGTCACCCTTCACTTTCTCTGCTCCAGACTTTACGTTCTCTTCTGGACAAATCATGCAGTGTGTAATCCATTCAGTTATGCAATACATGTTGAAGTAGTCATGAATGGTAAACAGATGTTTAGAGATGTAAATCTAATTTGGGAAGGAGTATATGTAGATATAATTTAAAACTAGACTAGGCAAAGCTTTCAGATATCCTATAAGGACCATCTTGCATTGGCTGAAGAGATGTGGGAGAACAAAATTTACCTAATAAATCTCTTCCGTCTTTAGTTTCTTGAGCTAACAATATAATTTGACTGGGACATGGGAGCATACACTTAAATTTTTCACTTGTATTGTGTATTAAGATGTGAATAAATTAAGACTTCTTTATTGAGCAGAAACATCCATAGCTTGCAAATCACCAGAGATGATGGATCTTGGTTCCAAACCTGGTGAATTTTGCAGTTAATAATCCAGTAGTTTTTGAGGTTTTGTGAGCTGGTTCTGTGGGTGACTAGCTTAGACAGCTTCTCTAAGTAGACAGTTCATGAAAATTAGTTTCCTCAACTCTCCTCTTACCTCATCCAGTTGAACAAAAGCTACTTTAAAAGGCTTTTGTTTAGTGCACTTTGCATTAATATTGCATGTATTCACTCATTACCAGTTTCTCTCTCTATTTGAATCAGATATTGGCCTGTGTACCCATTTGAACCAGTTTGAGAGATGAAAGGTAATTACAGAATAACTTAGATTTTAACTGTTCCCTACACCTGAGGTCCACCACCAGAGTACCTGTTTCATAAGAATGGCCATCCTGGGTGATACAAATGGTCCATCTATCTAAGTATCCTGTCTTCCAGCAGTGGTCAGTGCTGGATGATTCACAGGGAATGAACAGGACAATTATTGGGTGATCCATCCCCTGTTGTCCAGTCCCAGCTTCTGGCCCTCAGAGGTTTAGGGATACTCTGAGCATGGAGTTGCATTGCTGACCATCTTGGCTAATACAGCCATTGATGAACCTATCTTCCATGGATTTACCTAATTCTTTCTTGAACCGACTTATATTTTTTGTCTTCACAATATCCCCTGACAGTGAGTTCCACAGGCTGACTGTGCATTGTGTGAAGAAGTACTTCCTTAAGTTTATTTTAAACCTGCTGCCTATTAATATCATTGGGTGAACCCTGGTCCGAGTGTTATGTGAAGGTGTAAATAACACTTCCTTATTCACTTTCTCCATACCAATACTCTTGAGGGCATTCTGCGCACAATATTTTAAAATTCTGCAAATTTTAATATGTCAATAAATGTGGAGGCTCCAGCATGGCAGCACAGGCAGAGGTGGGAGATCACCTTGCTGGCTCATTCCCACCCCCCCACTCCCGAACACAGACTTGGTGGTGAGGCTGCGCCTGATCTTGACACAGTGCAAGGGCCAGTCCTGCCCAAGAAACATCCCAGGGCCCTGCCCCTGCATGCCAAGCACACTAGATGTAGGCAGGCAGGCTCAGCCCAGCAGGATCCAAGTGTGGAGGAGCTTAGTGTGGGAAGTTCCAGGTGTGGGGTGATAGCGTTCTGAGTGGAGCAGTCTGGATGCAGGTGGCTTGGTGAGGGGTCTGGGTGCGGGGGGATCTGGATGAACAAGCTCATTGAGGGGGTTCTGGGTGCAGAGGCACTGGGACTCTGCATGGCGATCCAGGTGAAGGTGGTTGGGGCTCATTGGGGGAGGGTCTGCATGTGGAGGGCTCAGCAGGGGGCTCTGGGTGCTGACTTTGTGGGCTGTGGGTCCAGGTGCTGGCTTGGTGTGGCTCAGTGGAGTGGGGGTCGGTGCGGGGGGCTTGTTGGAGTGGTCTATGTGCAGGTGGGGTGGGGAGTTGGTTGTGGGGGGCGGTCTGGGTGCAGGAGTGCGGTCCAGATGCAGGGAGGTAGGGCTCAATGGGGAGGGGTCCAGATGCAAAGGGTGAGGTTTGTCGGGGTGTGGGTTCAGGTGCAGGGGTCTCATGGGGGGGTTGGTTCTGGGGCAGAGAGTGAGGTTTGGCAGGTCAGTTTGGGTATGAGGCGGGTCCAGATGCATGAGGGGTTAGGCGGATGGGGAAGCAGCTCCCCTTACAGTAACTCTACCCCACCACAACTGAGGAGCGATGGAGGCAGGAAGTAGAGGAATGCGGAGGTTCCTGCAGCCAGAGAGGTTTCTAGGGGTGGATCTGACCTAGCCGTGGTCACTCCTTGCAGGGGAAGAGGAAGTCCCTTCCTGCCTAGCGGGACTAGCAGCTGGGTAGAAGCCACTGGCTGGGGCATCTCCAGCCCTCCCCCGCAGTGATTTACCTCTCTGCTAGCTGCTCCTGGCACCTGAAACGATGCACCCACACTGCTGGGGAGCGGCTCACGATTGCTCTTGTGGCTTCCCTTTGCTTCCCCATCAGAAAGTCATTTTTCTGTGGGGAAGCAAAGAAATCTGCGAGGAACATGAATTCTGCATGCACACAGTGGTGCAGAATTCCCCCAGGAATAATACCAATCATGGTGTTATAGACCTCTGTCATATCCTCCCACAGTCATCTCTTTTTCAAGATGAACAGTTCCAGTCTTTTTAATCTCTTTTTGAACGGAAGCTGTTCCATACCCCTAGTGAGTTTTTGTTGCCTTTCTCCTTTTCCAATTCTAATATATCATTTTTGAGATGGGTTGATCAAAATTGCATGCAGTATTCAACATGTGGATGAACCATGGATTTATATAGTGGGTTTATAATATTTTCTGTCTTATGACTCTCTTTCCTGTTGCACGTTGAGTAGATATTTTCAGAGAACTAACCACAATGATGCAAAGATCTCTTTATTGAGTGGGGGGTAACAGCTAATTTAGAACCCATCGTTTTATATGTATAGTTGAGATTTTTTCCAGCGTATGTTACTTTGCATTTATCAACACTAAATTTCACATGCCTTTTTGTTGCTCATTTAACCTGGTTTTGTGAGATCCCTTTGTAACTGTTTGCAGTAAGCGTTGGCCTTAACTATTTTAAGTAATTTAGTATCATCTGCAAACTTTGTCACCTCACAGTTTACACCTCTTTCCAGATCATTTATGAAGATGTTCAACAGCACAGGTCTCAGTACAGATCTTGGTAGACCTTGCTATTTTCCTCACTCCAGATACTCCATGATGGGTTTCCAGATGTCAAAGCCCCTAAATTAGTTTATAAATTATATATAGATGAACTTGCCTTGCAGTTTTCTGGGCTCTGCTCTGTCACTTCAAGAGTAATGTGCTATTTATTATAATTAATTTTGTCCCCTTTAACGGGATAAACTTTGGCTGGCAGAGAACTAAGTACAATCATTCTAAGCAGGCGTTCCCTAATGTAGATGTTAGTGATATCCATGAGCAGTACTTGTTGAGGAGTAGATGCTGCAACTATTGTAGAATATATATTATCCCCAGATTATGTTGATTTTTGGTCACAATTTAGCAGATGGCAGTATTTCCCCTGCTTGCAAGCAAAGAAATAAATAAATGCTTGGAACGTGTACATTAGTATTTCCTGTGCAAAATCTTGCAGGTTACAACTAAGCTTCATGATATTTCTGTGAAGTATGGTGAACTATCACTCTTAACAGATGGATAAACTGCAGCACAGAAAGGTTAGGTGACTTGTCCAATACCATGAACTAAGCAATTTGAAGGAACCCAAAATTCAAGTTTCCAGTCCCTGATCCAAAGTCAGTCTGTCAGTCGAAAGATTTCCATTGACTTCAGCGGGCATTGTATCAAACCGTAAGACAATATTTGTGCCCTTATAACAGAATAAAACAGAATGGGGGAGGTCTCAATCAGGACAGATTGTCACCATTCCTTGGAGCTCCATAGGATTTGCAATATGGTAGAAATTGCTGGGCACAAATGAGTGTGCATTGTTTCTGACTGTCAAGTGGTGTAAATAGTATTACCACTTTAGTCAAAACCAAGAGGATGTGTTCTTAGAATCAGGCAACCCTTCAGCTGGAAGATTTATGCTGGCTGGTGAATTTATAATTGATGTTTAATTCCTGCTCAGATAGCTACAGAAAGCTATAGAAAGTTATACAGTACTTCCTCTCTGAACAGTATCTTAAGAATAAGGTATTTATATTGCAAGTTTCCATGGACATACTCCAAGGCTCTTGGATGTACTTTTGGAAGCTGTATAAAAGGAATTATTTGTCCCTGGGGCTAGGGGATAATAAATCAGTTCTAATCTTGTCCACCTAACTGCTTTCTTTGTACTATAAAGGAGTTACTTTGAAATACAAGCATGCTGAGAAGTGAAAGAGGAAGAGAGGTGGGAGACAGAGTTCGTATGCAAATAGCAAGGAGAGGCAGATTTAAATAGAAGTATTTGGTTCCATTAAATGTTACACCTCTACCCTGCTATAACGTGACCTGATATAACATGGGTTCGCATATAGCACGGTAACCGTGGGGCTCAGGCGGCGCTTTAAAGGGTCCGGGGCTCTGGCTGCTGCGGGGAGCCCTGGGCCCTTTAAATCACTGCCGGAGCCCTGCCGCCGCTACCACTGGGTTGCAACAGCAGGGCTCAGCCAGCGATTTAAAGGGCCCGGGCTTCCCGCAATGGCTGGAGCCCGGAGCTCTTTAAATCACCTCCAGAGCCCTGCTGCTGCTGCTACCCTGGGGCTGCGGCAGCAGGGCTCGCCGGTAATTTAAAGGGCCTTGGGCTTCGTCTGCTGCTGGAGCCCTGGGTCCTTTAAATCACCGCTGGAGCTCTGCCGCTGTTACCCCGGGGCTGTGGCAGTGGGGCTCCGCCAGCGATTTAAAGGAGCTGAGGGTCCCCGCTGCCGGAGCCCTGGGCTGTTTAAATCACTGCTGCAGGCCTGCCACTGCTACCTCAATATAACGGCGTTTCACCTATAACGCGGTAGGGATTTTTGTCTCCCCATAATTGCGTTATATCGAGGTAGAGGTGTATTCTAAAAGGTAACATGATACATGTGAATTACCAGTGTTAAGATTCTGAATCTGATTTAACTAGGCTTTACTGTTAGCTTTTGAGTACTAAAGTGATTGAGTCATTCTTAATCAGAATTGTATCAGTAGCCTGGGAAGCAGACTAGTTTGCAAACAGTCAGTAAATCTCTGTTTATAATCTGTAGTTTAAAACCTAATCCCCTATACACAGCTTGATCATGTATGTTAAGTAAACCAAAATCTTGCATTTCCGCATTATAAGTGATACAGTCACTGTTGGTTTTCCAGCAAACAGCTTGGCATCTGGTCAAGGGTAAATTCTCACCCTGTGTTTATCACCGTAGAATTCAAAACTATTGTATTGCTGTCTATATATGGAATGTATAACACTTCCCACTGTGTAGATTTCCTGCAAGCACAAACAGTTATAACTTCTCAAATTACAATTTATGGTAAGAGTTTGTAATAATTTTTGCACTTTTAACCCTTTAGTTTGATTTTGAATTGTAAAGAGCTTCCTATTTCCGGCATTTACGTTTGGAAACCGGGTACTGTTCTTCATGACCAGATAATATTTGTCTGTCCTGAGGCAGCTCTCTAGTTAAAAATAAAACAGAAGTCTTGTCTCTTTATTTGTTCTTTCAAAGTACAGTTCTAAACTTTTGCACAACCTAGGGTTTTTTTATTGGGGGAAAGAAGGGGAAGAGGACAGGGGAGATCTCTTCCCTTCCCCAGTTTGCCATTGTGAGCATGACTATGTGCTTGCTCCATAAGATTACATTTTAAAATCCAGTTTGCACAATTGCATGATGTTTGAAACTTGTAGCATTTCAATTGATCTGATAATGTTAAAGAGCATTTCTTTGAAAAATGTGTAGCAAATGCTATGCTAATAGAGGTCAATTATGCCACAAACAATGAGTGCAGTAGCAATTTGGCTACTTTTAAGCAGTTGAATTTATCATCTAACCGTAGAATTAATGTGCAGACTATTAGAAGTAGTGGCAACATGATCTCTGCTCTGAAATTCCAGCATTAAAGGGACAGACTGTTTCATTTCAGCTTTTCAGAAGCATCATATTTTAATAACGTAATGACACAGGTTATTGTACAATCTTCAGGGTTCTTTGTCTGGCTGTTGTAGCTCTGCACCCTAACAGTTTGAAGATTTTAGTGTAAACATTTTGGTGTCCTGTAGGCCCAGTTTTACCTAGGACTGTTGCCAATGAGTTTTTGGAATTAAATTTGGGGCTGTGACACCTCAACAGTAACCGAGTTAGTTTTCTCTGTGTGTTTCTCAGTGACAGGATCACCATCCTGCAGTAAAGACCTTAGAGATCTATCATGCATGTGTATGAAGAGGATCATTTGTAAATCTGTCAAAATCTAAGTTTCTTAACCGTGTATTCAGGGCCGGCTTTAGGAAGTGCGGGGCCCAATTCAAATATTTTCGGCGGGGCCCTGGCAGGGATAACTTAAAAAAAAAAAAAGTGGAAAAAAAAGCCTTTCATTTCTTTCATGTATTATTTACTTTCCATAACTATATGAATAATAAAATTATATATTATATACATTGCATCATATATGCTGTTGATTGGCTATTAATGACCGCCATTTCACATGTGTGGGTCCCCGCCACTCCCTGGGGGTGTGCACATGTGTGGGTCCCAGCCGCTCCCTGCCCCCCTCATTGAAGCAGGTGTGCAGGGTTACTGTCCTGGAAACTGCAGGGCAGCAGTGGACATGGGGCTGGCTGGAGGCAGGGCAGGGGCTGCAGGGCTGGTTGGAGACAGGGAGTGTGGGGCGGGTTGGCTTCAGGCAGGGCCGCAGGGGGATGCAGCAGGGGTTTGCAGGTGTGGAGACAGCGGAGTGTGGAACTGGCTGTCTTCAGGCATTGGGGTGCAACAGGGGTTTACTGGAGACAGGGCAGAGGGTGCGGGCTGGGCAGGGTGTGCAGGGCTGGTGCGGGCAGCAGTGTGTGTGGGTCTGGCTGGCTTTGGGCAGGGCTGCAGGGGTGTGTGGCGGGTTGGCTGGAGACAGGACAGGGGGGTTGGCAGAGGCTGGCTGTGGGCATGGGGTGCAGAGCTGGCTGCAGGCAGAGGGGGCCAGACTGGTGTGGGCAGGTCAGGAGGTGCAGCAGAGGCAGCTGGAACCCCAGCCCTTTAAGTAGCCCCCAACCCCCCTTCTACTCCACCCCAGACCTTTTAAATAGCTGCGGGAGCGCTGGGGAATGCATGGGGGAGGCGGGGCTCCGGCGGCTATTTAAAGGACCAGGGTGGCAAAGGCAGGTGGAGCCCCGGGCCCTTTAAATAGCCCCTGGAGCCCTTCACTGCCCCAGGGCTCTGGAGGCTATTTAAAGGGCCCAGAGCGCCAGCCAGGGTCGCGGGGCTTGCCACACTCTGGCCGGAGCTCCAGCCGGAGCCGCCAGGCTTGCTGCTCTCCCAGTCGGAGCGCGACAAAGCCCTGCCGGCCCGGTCTCCCGGCTGGAGCCCCGGCCAGAGCGCGGCAAGCCCCGCCGCCTCGCACTCCCGGCTGGAGCCCCGGCCGGAGCGCGGCAAGCCCCGCCGCCTCGCACTCCCGGCTGGAGCCCCGGCCGGAGCACGGCAAGCCCCGCCGCCTCGCACTCCCGGCTGGAGCCCCGGCCAGAGCGCGGCAAGCCCCGCTGCCCCGCACTCCCGGCTGGAGCTCTAGCTGGGAGAGTGGGGCCGCGCCGTGCTCCCTTTGGCGCTTCGCTCAAAGGAGCAGGACATGGAAGACCCTGGAGCAGACCGCAGCCGGGGACCGGGGGTAAGTTTAAAAAAAAATAATTAGAAAGGTGCCTAAGGCGCGGAGTCCTCTTTGGCGTGGGGCCCGATTCCCCAGAATCGGTCGAATCGGCCTAAAGCCGGCCCTGCGTGTATTAACCAATTTTTATCACAAATCATGTTGCTTCTTATGTTTTGTGGTTCCTTTCTATTTCTTCAATCTAGGTCATTCCCTATAGATTTGAAATAAGAAATCTGACTGCAGAGTTTCCATACCTCTAGTTAAACTAGATTTTTTTATAGTAAGTTTTCTGCTTTTTATAACTAGTCATAACAGCTTTACAAAGTTACTGTGAATATGTAACAGCCCAAGTTACTTGCCCATCGTTTGTCCTAGTGATTGATAATAAAAATGCTTATAGTATTTACTTGTTCATTAAAAACATTACTAATGTGGGCAAATGGGTGAATAGCACTTTGCAAGGCTGAGCAATAGTATACTTAAACTTTTTGTTTTGTTTAATTCTTCTTCAAGGTTTCAGTGATTTAAGCCTGGTCTATACTTAAAATTTTGATTGACATAGCTTTGTTGGCTATGGGTGTGAAAAATCCACACCCATGAGCAATGCAGCTATGCTGACCTAACTTCCAGTATAGGTGCAAATAGGTTGATGGAAGAGTGCTTCTGTTAATTTACCTACCATTGCTTGGGGAGATGGTGTTCTACCTTGACAGAAAAACCCCTTACATCAGTGTAAGCGGCATCTATGCTACCAGATTATGCCAGCATAGCTACAGTGCCTTAGCTATACCGGAATATTTCCTGTAATGTAGATATGCTTGTATAGTCCCTGCAGCGTAGATATACCCACCATGTAAAGACTAGATCTCTAATGTCTTAATCCTACCTGTTCTTAGTAATGCTTTCCAGGAACAACAGAGCAGAAAAGTTTTGAATTTCTAATCTGAAATATGGGCAGAAACTAAAACCTTGGAAGCTGGGGTGAGAATCCTTTCTGTGTTCTTTTATACATCGTAAAGATGCAAAAGAGGTACAATCCTAATTTTTTTTCTCATCTGTAGGCCACTTTTAGATTTATTATTGTTCATCACATATGAAAAACTTAAAGGATGTGCAAAATAGCCAAATGAATATTTCTGCTGGAACATACCTTTTGCATTTGCTAATTTTTTATGATTTTCAACTATGCAAATGTCAGAGTTCATTAATACAGTTTTTTACTTAATATTTTAATTTTCACTTTCAGTTACATTTATTTAAAAAAGCGGGAACAGCATTGTAAAAATTTTATGAGATTATTAAAAGGACTCAAAGCATGTCTAAGCATCTTTAGATAAAAAAAATAGCTATAGAAAAGCACTTGTCATTAGTGATTCAGATGCCTTAAAATGCTGTTTGAGCTATAAATAGGATGCTAACAGAAGATTTGAAATTGGAACCTGGCAACTGACAGGCACAGTTCTAGATTATTCAGCAGTCTTCACATACATTTTCATAGGTAGTGTTTTCTGGTAATCCACTTTCTCGTGTAGTTTGACTTCCTCAGTGGATGATTCAGGGAGACACATTGTTCCTTTCCTATAGCACACTCCTCCACTTAAAAATCTGTTTTCTCTCAAGGCACCCATCTTGCCTATCATTCTTCCTGCCCTTCAGTCTGTTTTCTTTAATCCATCTACATAGCGAATTTATTCTGAGTTCCTTGTTTATTTTTATAGCACATGCTCCGCTAAATTTAAATGACCTTCCTGGATGACTGACTAATCAGATCTCCTTAGTGAATGTGGAAAAACGTTTTTTTTTTCTCTAGCAAATTTTTGTATAGATTCAAGTGCAAAAATCCCTCAGTTTGATCAGTAGTTTGTAGTTTTGATGTTCACCCCGAGATAAAACAGTATCTTCTTTTAAATATAAACCCATAGTCGGGTATTATAAACTGGAGTTTTTAAGATGAAGGCATGATATCTTGATAATATGAAATGAATTTAAATGAAGTGTCCATACTGTGTTGCTGTGTTAGGAGTTTATATCTAACTGCAAATAATGTTTTAGGTCCTATTCCTACAAGCAGATCCATGCAGATACATTGAAGGATCGGTGGGAGGCAGGAAGAGGGAGCGATAAATTATATTTTTACACTCTCTTGAAACTCTCAAATGTTGAAAAAATTATTTTATAAAATTTAAAATTTGTTGTGAAAATATGGCAGCTGCAACTGTTTGATTTTTAAAAAAGACCAGTACTTCACTATTTTCACATACTTTTTTTCTATTTGTAATATCTTTGGAAATATTGAAAATGAGCTACATTTCTGGTTTAAATTTTAAAGTTTCTTTGATTTTTAAAATTAATGCTACAAGAGTTACATAAACCAAAAAAGATGTTGCTTTTCCATTGTCCAGCATTAATAAACTGGTTTTGTTCTTCAATGCCTTGGTCCCTAGCACCCCTGCTGGAAGCTTACTACACCAGAGCTAGTTGCACCAACATTGCTAAGGTTGTGTTCTAGTTTTCAATTAGATTCTAGAAATAAAGTAGTATCAAACATTTGAACAAAAATGTGCCATGTTACCATGATGATTCCAGCCTTGCAAGCACACATCACTGTCTTGTAGATAACATTTGAATTAGTATGCAAGAGTCCAATACATTCTCTGTAAAACTAAATTGTTGCAATTTAATTTTAGACTCACTAAAAGATTGTACAGCAAAGTTCAATATCTGTCTTCCATCAAGGTACATATTAACTTGCTTTACCTTCCTTCTTTAAAATCTGAAATGCACAAATAGTCTAACATTGAATTAATTTTTGATGAAAGGGGACCTATTATATTACATTATCAGCTAGGTCTGGTCCAGTGGTCTTATCCCGCAACTTCTTAAAAATCATAGAAAGAGATTTTAAAAAATTGTATTCATTGAACCCTGAAATCTAAGCTACAAGCATTATTTTAAAGCATTACTTCACATCTACATTCACTTCCCCTTATGTATAATATAAAATGTTTTAACAGTTCCATTCTCACTCTTTGTTTTACTAGAAATGGCATGAATATTAGATTTTTTTTTGAGAGGGAGTTTTTTCCTAGTAGTCATATGTGGGGTTTTGTTTTTGTCCCCTCCCCTTCCCCCCCCCAGGGCGCCAATGCCTCTGCTTTGGAGAAAGAGATTGGTCCTGAACAGTTTCCTGTGAATGAACATTATTTTGGCTTGGTCAATGTGAGTGAATTTTCTTTACTATTTTTAAAATGCTGTTTTCTATTTCAATCCTCCTATTCTGAAATTGACAGGATTCTCTTTTAGAACCTTATACATGGGTTGTTCTGGCACAAAGTAGAAATCTATTTAAGCACTACATCCTGTCACATGCATGCTAAATTTTGTTTTTAACTAAAAGATTAATCTTAAAAGTTAACTGTAGTGAAATAGAAAATGTTAATGATTACAAAATTCTGTGGGACATTCATTCTTGGGCACACTTTTAAATATAGGATCAGAAAAGCCCATTAGATCATAGGGTAGATAAAAGCAGGGTATGGTTGACCAGCAGAGAAGATGTGTCAGATATTAAACTGTTACTTTGGTGGGTCTTAGTCCCAAAAGCTCAAACCAATAAAAGCTGTTTGCTTTTCAAGTCCCATGTTTTTCATATGGGCTTAGAGAGGACAGTCCTGTTTGAGGAAAGATCAGAGAATACAGAAAAATACCAGCTAAGTCAATTCCCTTTGTATAGAAATGAACGTTTTTTCAGGCTTGAATCCGCATGAGAGCTCCTGTTTAAAACAACTGTTTGCCATAACTTCAGTCAGTTTTCGTGTTTCCAGTATGATTAAGACCTCTAAGGCCATAAAAATTGCCTAATTTGCAATGTTATAACTAAATTAAGGATTGTGAAAAGAATGCAACATTATTTTATCACTTATGTTTAGGATGTCAGATTAATGCTTCTGGATAAGGAAGATTGAATGTTACATTCACCTATCATACCCTTTTATTAATAATATGATGTAAAAAAGTGAAATGTTTACAATTATCACAGGACATAGTTCATTTTTTATGTGAAAAATATAGCTCTGGTTAACTTCATTCACAGTAAATTAAACTTAGCTCTTCCTCCCTTAGTGGATCATTTAGACACACATTTCACCTCAGAACTGAAACAACCTAATGTACTGAATAGTGCTAATATAGTTACTAACGTATTGCTTGCCTACAGCTGCACATTGTGAACACATTTGATTTATTTGATTTTTGTTTTGTCCCTAGCAGATCATGTTCTCAGTCACTCAACAATCAACGCACTGAATTATCTTCCTTAAGTGTTGTGTTAATGGCCATTCCAATGCTTCTGAGATTTGTATCATAATGGGAAAATATGGAAGGCATGTTCTGTTGTAGCTTATATACTGAAATGATAAATAGTTTGAAGAAGAAAAAATTGCCTTCTAAAAATAAGAGAAAAATCCTTTTACCACCCACATGCAATATTCAAAAGGACAAAATGTCTAATATCTGTAGTTTTGTTTCCTTCGATAATTTTTTTGCATTTTTACTTCGCTATCAAAAATTCCTTCCCCACTACCTCATTTTTTTTCTTCTCCTGTTGATCTCAGTCCTCTTGATAAAGTGTGAAATCATCTGGAGCACCTGAAAAGGTTTGCAGAACAGTTTTTTACCTCTGCAGATTATAATCCTCTATTGTGAAACTATAACATTTTCAATTTTAAGAGGTTTTTGTCCTCAAAGTGCAGTCTGATGGAAATTTTCTATAGAGGAGTAATTTTAAAATTATTTTAAATTCAATTAAAATTAGTTAGCATTTTTGATAAATATTTTGTTTTAAGCAGGATTTATTAAACTGAAAATCATGTGTTTTGATTTTTTTAAAAAATTAGTTAAAAGTAATTTCATGTTATGTACTGGCCTGAATCCTCTAGTCATTTTTCGTGGCTGTACAATGACATTTTCCTGTTCAGAAAACACAAACAAACAACTTTCCTGTTGCTGTGTGGGCTCCTATAGGGGAAATTGACTGTAAAGGAGAAACAGTGAAACTGACTAGACAAAGAGCTGTTACACAACATGAATAAATGGAAAAGGATTTTTATTTAAAATTGTGTAGTTAAATGTTATAATAGTAATGTTTATTTCAGAAAGTGGTCTCTGTAATACAAACGAGGGCAAGGTCAGTAGCTGGGTTCTTTAGTACCTTTGGGGTGATATCTTGGCCATCTTGAAGTCAGTAGAAGTTTTGCTATGGATTTCAATGAGGCCAGGACTTCACTGTTGGTGTTTTTACTACTTTCGCCTTGAGATTCTAATACAAGCTCTTGGATGTATGTGCTTTCTTGTGTTTGTAAAGTACCTATCACACTTTTGGATGCAACATAGTTAATCGCACCAGAGTTGTATATGCAGGACCTATTAATTCCACACATTGTGATCTCATAGACTCATAGACTTTAAGGTCAGAAGGGACCATTTTGAGCACCTAGTCTGACCTCCTGCACAAAGGAGGTCACAGAATCCTACCCATCCACTTCTATAACTAACCCCTAACCTATGTCTGAGTTATTGAAGTCTTCAAATTGTGGTTTGAAGACCTCAAGCTGCAGAGAATCCTCCAGCAAGTGACCCATGCCCAACGCTGCAGAGGAAGGCGAAGAACCTCTAGGGCCTCTGCCAATCTGCCCCAGAGGAAAATTCCTTCCTGACTCCAAATATGGCGATCAGCTAAACCCTGAGCATGTGGGCAAGACTCACCAGCCAGCACCCAGGAAAGAATTCTCTGCAGTAACTCAGATCCCATCCCATATAACATCCCATCACAGACCACTGGGCATACTTACCTGCTGATAATCAAAGATCAGTTGCCAAAATTAGGCTATCCCATCATACCATCCCTTCCATAAACTTATCAAGCTTAGTCTTAAAGCCAGATATGTCTTTTGTCCCCACTACTCCCCTTGGAAGGCTGTTCCAGAACGTCACTCCTCTAATGGTTAGAAACCTTCGTCTAATTTCAAGTCTAAACTTCCTAGTGTCCAGTTTATACCCTTTTGTTCTTGTGTCTACATTGGTACTAAGCTTAAATAATTCCTCTCCCTCCCTAATATGAATCCCTCTGATATATTTATAAAGAGCAAGCATATCCCCCCTCAACCTTCTTTTGGTTAGACTAAACAAGCCAAGCACTTTGAGTCTCCTTTCATAGGACAGGTTTTCCATTCCTCAGATCATCCTAGTAGCCTGTCTCTGAACCTGTTCCAGTTTGAATTCATCCTTCTTAAACATGGGAGACCAGAACTGCACACAGTATTCCAGATGAGGTCTCACCAGTGCCTTATATAACGATACTAACACCTCCTTATCTTTGCTGGAAATACCTCGCCTGATGCATCCTAAAACTGCATTAGCTTTTTTAATGGCCATATCACATTGGCGGTTCATAGTCATCCTGTGATCAACCAATACTCCAAGGTCCTTCTCCTCCTCTGGTACTTCCAACGGATGTGTCCCCAGTTTATAACTAAAATTCTTATTATTAATCCCTAAATGCATGATCTGATTCCTCTGTGTGTACCATCAAAAACCACATTGACCTTTTTGCTGCCACATCACAGTGTAAACTCACTAACCCAGAAATTAGCAATGCTGAAAGAACTGGAGGTTAGTGATGGACAACAATTCCTCTATTAACCTCCTGTTCTTTCAGTATTGCTAGTTTCTAGGATTCTGCCTCCCATTAAATATGTTTCGGGGATTTCTCCCCCAAATATATGAGCTAGTATTCTTCCAAAAGATTTTCATTTTTCTTTTGTGCTAGTGTTTCCAATCTTTCCAGGTCCTCTTGCATTATTTCTCTGTCATAATTGGTGTTGTCAACACTTGCCAATTTTGTATCACCTACAGATTTCATGAATGTGCTGGTTATTCAGTCTTACAGGTTATTAGTAAAGAGATGGATAAGAATAAACATAAATTAAATGTTTGTTCAGCTTGTATATTTATTTTGATCATGTAGCTAACAATTTTGAACCATGGTTCTTCATTTCATGTATCATGTAAAGTTATGTTAATGCAACTATAAGGATGACAAGGCTGTAACCTTTTGAGCTGCATGAATTAAATTTTAATTTTATATTTCTCTCAGCCAGAAAATTGACTATTTATCTTGCAATCGTTCTGCTACAGTAATTATACAAAATTCTGGCGTATGCTGTAGCCATATTCCCAGAGTACCACTTAATATGATTATCAGTATTCTACAGTTGGTTTATTTGTATGTTAATTATGGTTGTTTAAAATATTTCACCCAGAATGCTCTTGAGATGCAGAGCTCATTTACAAGAAAATTCTCAGGACAAACAGACCCAAAATCATTGTTTATTTGGCTTTTTTGAGTAACAATGTTATACAATCCAGTCATTATAAAATAAATTGTGCAGATTACTATAAACAGAAGGAACATACCACCAAAAATGAACTATTTCATGTCATTGTATAAAAGCATCTAACTTTTCAGTGTTTTAAGTATTTCTCCTTGTTAAGCAATCTGGGACACATCGCCTCTAGACATTCCATATCATCAGCCCTGTCGTCTAATGACACAGCCTTCAGATATGGCAGATGTAAAACAGCTGCTCTTAGATATCACTGCATCATGTGTTTTTGCTAATATTTCTTTGTAAACAGGAAATACTTAATGTGTTACTTACTTGTTGTCTCAAAAGGCATATTGATATCTGACACAGGCAAACATAAAATTTGAATCCACCTATTGTGACCTTGTTACAATACTGTAATAGAACTGATCTGAAGGAATACAGTGATGCTACCAGTTGCCATCCTGTCATTTTGCTTCTTGTCTCCACGTTATGGTCTTGGGTCTCTCAATAGCGTCTCTTCACATCAGTGACTGTAGCTTCAGTCCTGTGCAGGACTAATAATCATGCCGTCACTCACTAGTTTTACCTGCCTGACAAACCCTGGAATAGCCTTTTCTTAGCAGACATTCGCTGTATTGTCCCCTATACACATAGCCCTCCCTTCAATAAATGAACTATGGTGGTTGCTTGTGTAAATAAAATAGAATTTTAATAGTAACTAAATTACCACAGAAAAAAACTTGCAGTTAAGATAACAACTGCTTTGATCCAGATCCTTGATAAGTTTGGTAAAGGTATTATATTAACATAGTACGTAAGAAATGAGAGAAAGCAATACTACTTCAGCACCTATAATGGAGAATCTGTTCCACCCAGCTGCTTTTCTTGTCAATCATTATACCTTTAAATTGACGTGTTTTAAGGTCCAGATAAAACTCCACTGCTATTAGTTCAGTCCCCTGAAATATAGGCTAATCTTTTGATATTTAGTTCTTATAATCAATGCTAAAATTTCTCATTTGATCCACAGCACATATTGATTATTCATTAATATATACCATTCTTGATCCTTGTTTTCTAAAAGGTGTAAGATACTTGGCCCAATTTACCCAGATACTGTAATTTAGTCTTTGATAAAGAATTGTGGTAATTGAAACTTTGTTTGAGAAAAGTTACTTATACACTATCTGGGCTTCCAAGATTGAAAGCGGTTCAATCTAATGTTTACTTTTAGTTTCTCCTATCCGGTGGGAATTATGGCCAAGATTTTAAACATGGCTAGTGACTCTGTTGCCTTAGCTTTTGCATGTCCAAATTGAGCCACTTTGGAGGGGCCTCTGAAAACCAAGGTTTATCAAGTTCTGTCCCAAAAGTCACTTCTAAAAATATCTTGAGTGATGAACTTTTTGTATGTTTTCCGTCTAAAACTCTTCAGTGGTTGTAAAGAATGCAAATTCAGTATGTGTCCTTCCAGTGTTTTCTTTTACTTTTAAGATGTTCCTAGTACTATGAATGTTCCTCACTATAGCTATTGAGGATACCTACTCTTAATAGTTAAAGTTTTTTTAAAGGCCATGGTAACATCTTCCATAAAAATAGGCTTCCTCTCTAGTTAACATATGGATATTTAAGTAGAAAGGTCATTAGTCTGTTGCTTTGCCAGAATTACAAATGTCAGTTCTCAATATCTTCGCAATAAGTGATTGCTCAGAACACCAAAATTTGGATGGGTCTATCGTGCTAAAAATCTTATGCAGAAAACCTTCCTTAATTGTATAACTTTAGACAAAATTTTAAAAATCTCATTTTTCACTCTGTTCAGACAAAGAAATTGTCATGATCTGTCGTTCACATTTTGATTCTTGTGCTGTTGTGATTTAGGTTTCCAGCATTTCAGATGGAATGTCTCAATTAGAAAAGTAGTCATGGAGTTTTTTAATTTCATAAAAATATTTCTCTACATATTAGTTTTTGTACTCCTCTGTTGTTTGTCCTTAGCTTCCTCAGTCTCTCTTTGTTGGTTTCTTTTTAACAGATGTAATAATGGAAATATGTGTCTTGTTCTGTTTTAACCAGTTTGGCAATACCTGCTACTGCAACTCAGTTCTACAGGCACTTTATTTTTGTCGCCCGTTTCGGGAAAAAGTTTTGGCATACAAGGTCCAGCCCCGGAAGAAGGAAAGCCTCCTTACGTGCCTCTCCGATCTCTTTAACAGCATTGCCACACAAAAGAAGAAGGTGGGGGTCATCCCACCTAAGAAATTTATTTCCCGGTTGAGGAAAGAAAATGGTAAATGAATAACTGAAGTACCTGATCAAATTTCAATATTAGGCTATTAGGCTGCGCATTTTTAAGTAACCCAAACTCTTTTCAAGTGTATCTAGTGACTGGCATTTGGCAAGGTTTACCAACTGTGTTTTAAAAGGTTCATGCCCCAATTTATGTGGTACAGATTTTCACTGCTTGTGTAGTATGAAGCGTGTGTAGATGGTTCCTGTAAAGTATCTTTATTTAAGGTGGGTTTTCATCTGGTTTAGTGATCCCATCCTGATGTCAGCCAATCACACAGAGGGTAGGGAGCCCAGAGCTTTGGATACCCTGGCTATTCCGTGCTAGTATAATGCCAGTATAGAAGTCTGTAACAAGCCATTACAACTTAAAGCATCACAAGCAATGATTTAAATTGTACCATGGACTGGGTACATGCATAGTTACGGCCAGATTAGGGAAGCTCAGATGTGACTTAAAGTAACTCTCACCCTCTCTTTCTCTCCTGTACTCAGGGCAAGAAAAAAGTAATGGGTAATCAGTTTCTTTCTTCGTATTGGGAATCCAGTGGTTATTTCCCAGGACTAGTTGTGAAGAACTTTTGTGCATGTTATCTTTTCAAGCCCAATCAGAGATTGTAAATTGTCATTGATTTATAGGATTTTTTTCATTTTCCTCCTGAGGTAAAATATTGGCCTTCATGTACCAGTGGTCCCTTGCAGCACATCTAAACTTACTCATCTTACCTTATTCCCCAAAAGAATCAACGGAAGCCAATTTAAATGTTTGCCAGGCCCGCCTTCCTTAACTTAAGGAGCGTAACTAATTTTTAGAAGGCTGCCTTCCTCCTGGGAGCCAAGAAGTAGGAGAGCGCCTAAGCTGAAGTCCATAACAGCTGTTGCTAGAACTACATAATTACAGCTCTGTTTCATATAGCATCTTTGACACTGTATACTAACATGATTTAAAGAGTTAAATACTGTTAACTAATAGCAGTGGCTAAAAGAATTTAAAAATTATAGAAGAGAGAAAAGAATGTGCAGTGCTTCACTAAAGCAGAGTGGCCTTATAAAGTTTGTGCTTTAACGATAGCGTTGTTGTTATGTTCTTTCATTCTTCCCAATCTTTTCTGTTTTCTTTCCAGAGTTATTTGATAATTATATGCAGCAAGATGCACATGAATTCCTAAACTACCTACTGAACACTATTGCTGACTTACTACAGGAAGAGAAAAAACAGGAGAGACAGAATGGCAAACTCCAGAATGGCAGCATTGAGAGTGAGGAAGGAGACAAGACTGATTTGACATGGGTCCATGAAATCTTCCAGGGAACACTAACCAACGAAACCAGATGTCTTAACTGTGAAGCTGTATGTTGAAAAACAAAACACCTCTTTATTTGATTTTTCAAAGGCACTGGACCATTTTCCCTAATTCTAAACAAAATTTTTCATTTATTAGGGTAGATGAAATTGAACATTTTCTGATTAAAAATTGAACCTAACCTATTTTATGGCTGTATCAGCTGTCCATTCAAACTAGTACTCATTAAGGTATGTTTCTTAGTAAAAGCACAGTGTCCTTTCCTTCCCCCTCCTCATTTCCACCAAAGCAGTTTGCACCTGGCTGATAGGAGCCACCTTTTTGTCCTGTTGTAATTTCTTGTGACAGTCGTAGTGTATGTTGTGTTTCCACAAGAGTTACTCACCATTTACTTACAGTGCTAAATTTGCAGTGGTAGTGTAGCCATGTTTGTGTCAGAATGTTAAGGAGACAAGATAGGTGAGGTAATATCTTTTATTGGACCAACTTCAGTTGGTGAAAGAGACAAGCTTGTGAGCTACACAGACCTCTTCTTCAAGTCTGGGAAAGGTACTCCTGAATTTGTGTTTTAACCAAGTGTTTTCAAGTCAAAAGATGACGTTTCTTGTTAATCCATAATCACTGTGTTGAGAACAAAGGAGGGATCAGAAAGACTGAAACTGAAAGAACCACTTTTGGGCTGGGAATTTGTACTTAGCCATGTAATCATTGGTTTAACAGTATTTCAACAAATGAAAGCCCCGTTGTGAGGAAAAGAAAAATTAGTATGATATTGGATAGCAACATTTTTTCACATAGCTCCAAATACTAGTCAGCACTTTAAATCTAAATTATTTTTATGGTTTAAAAAGGAACCTTCCAAAAATGGCACCAAATGGGGTTCTTTCTCAGGGATTTTAAGACTAAATGTGATTGGCTCACAAGTCAAAAGATGTTTTCCTAAAGGCCAGGCCTTATCACTCACCCCAGAGTCTGAAAATCCAGCTCTTTGTCTCTTATATCCTTCCCAGTACTAAAGAGTCTGAAATATAGCAGATAATTGTATTGCTGTACAAAGTAGAATAGAATCCTTTTAAAGCCTCTCTAGTCTTCTGAGCACTGTCAGTGGTAAAAACTTGGTTTTGTCAGTAAAATAGGCAGATATGACTTGCAGGCACATGGGGAAGACATTGTACAAGAAGGTTCCTTTTTTACAGTCTCTTTTTGGACTAGACCTACACATCAGATTGTTTCAGTATTTCTCGAGTAGTTCAGGAAAGGCCCTCTTACTTCATTTATACATTTGTCAAACTCTAAAGCTTCCTACTTGGAATCACAACATCTGTACCATTTCAGGGACTTGAAGCAATTCTAAACCTGCCAGATTTCAAGCCGCAATGACGTTGTGTTTTTTTTTAAGGTTAGTAGCAAAGATGAGGACTTCCTGGACCTATCGGTTGATGTGGAACAAAATACATCAATTACGCATTGCCTAAGGTAAATGAAAAGGAATCTGGTTGGAAGAAACACATCTGCACATATTCTGAATGGAGCGTCTACTTTAGATATTCAGTTGTGCAGCAGTTTAGGACTCAAGTTTACCATAAACTAATGAATTCTGCACAAGATCCTGTTATACAGAAAGTCTACCAAAACTGTAAGAATTATCCATTTAATTGTGTCTTCTAAGGCTGTTAATACCACATCATGTGTTCAGAGTTTTTCAAAACTTAAGTATTCATGTTTTTTTTTTTTTCAAAGGATTTTTACTTTGTCACCTTGCTGCTGCATTTTGCTGAAGTGCTCCTGCTCTTCATTAAAGAGTTCTTGAGCTTCTGAGGGCAGGCAACAGGGCATTCTTGTTGAACAGCTCTCTGCTTTAGAATTAGCTCTCTGATAGCTTGTCAAAGCCCAAGCTTATCAACCCAGCACTATGCAAGATGCATTCATTGGACCTGGCTTTTTAATAGCTGATAACGGCACTAATGATGAGTGAGTTTGGGCAGGGGTGTGTGTGATTGTGTTTTTGTGGGCAAATTATGGCGAGTGTTAATAAGTTTTAATTTTTGTACATGTCCTCAAATATCACACAATAGGTGTGAACTAGATAATTGGGCAACCAAAACCATGACAGCCTATATTGCTATGTGCTCTACCCTTCGGTTTAACTGATGATCAGATACTGGCCAGTTCATGTTCTGAAGGGATCTATATCCAAATTTTCTCAGCTAGAATTTTAGATCCCACAACATGGGACTGGGACAAGTTAAAACCAGTGGTTGGGAGGTATTCTTGTTTGAGAAAAATCCTCATCTGTGGTATATTTCTTTTCTGTGATAGCAGATAGTGAAAGGATAGTAAAATAAGTAGAGGGTGTGACTAAGGTTCCCACATGTTTGTAATTCATTTTTTTGTTCTCAACTTCCACAGGGGGTTCAGTAATACTGAGACTTTATGCAGTGAATATAAATACTACTGTGAGCAGTGTCGCAGTAAACAGGAAGCACAGAAGAGGTAAGATTAGGATATGCTGGAAAATGTTAATGTTCTGTCTTGGCGGGGACAGATATTAGTGTAAATTATAGGGCTGTTGATTAATCACAGTTAACTCACATGATTAACTCAAAAAATTAATTGTGATTTTAAAAATTAATCACAATTGCACCTTTAACAATAGAATACCAATTGAAATGTATTAAATATTTTTGGATGTTTTTCTACGTTTTCAAGTATATTAATTTCTATTACCACACAGAATACAGAGTGTACAGCACTCACTTTATATTATTTTGATTACAAATATTTGCACTGTAAAAATGATAAACAAAATAGTATTTTTCAGTTCATCTCATACAAATACTGAAGTGCAGTCTCTTTATCATGAAAGTGTAACTTACAAATGGAGATTTTTTTGTTACATAACTGCACTCAAAAACAAAACAGTGTGAAACTTCAGAGCGTACAGATCCACTCAAGTCCTACTACTTGTTCAGTCAATCACTTAAAAAAAAGAAAGTTTGTTTACATTTGTGGGAGATATTGCTGCCTGCTTCTGATTTACAGCATCAGCTAAAGGTGAGAACAGGCGTTTGCATGGCACTTTTGTAGCAGGTGTTGCAAGGTATTTATGTGCCAGATATGCTAAACATTTGTATGCCCCTTCATGCTTTGGCCACCATTCCAGAGGACATGCTTCCATGCTAATGATGCTTATTTAAAAAAAATACATTCATTAAATTTGTGACTGAACTCCTTGGGGGAGAATTGTATGCCTCCTATTTTGTTTATCCACATTCTTCCATATATTTCATGTTATAGCAGTCTCAGATGATGACCCAGTACATGTTCATTTTACCAAGAAGGTACCAATGTGAGATTTCTAAAAATAGCTACAGCACTGGACCCAAAGCTTAAGAATCTGAAGTGCTATACAAAATCTGAGAGGGATGAGTTGTGGAGCATGTTTTCAGATGTCTTAAAAGAGCAACATTCAGATGCGGAAACTACAGAACCCGAACCACCAAAGAAGAAAATCAACCTTCTGCTGATGGCATCTGACTCAGATGATGAAAATGAACATGCATCAGTCCTCTCAGCTCTTGATTGTTATCGAGCAGAACTCATCATCGGCATGGACACGTCCTCTGAAGTATGAAGGGGCATATGAATCTTTAGCACATCTGGCATGTAAATATCTTGTGATGCTGGCTATAACAGTGCTATGCAAATGCCTGTTCTCACTTTCAAGTGACATTGTAAACAAGAAGCGGACAGCATTATCTCCTGCAGATTGTAACCAAACTTGTTTGTCTGAGCGACTGGCTGAAGTAAGACTGAGTGGACTTGTAGGCTCTAAAGTTTTACATTGTTTTGTTTTTGAATGCTGTTATTTTTTTGTACATAATTCTACATTTGTAGGCTCAACTTTCATGATAAAAAGATTGCACTACAGTACTTGTATTAGATGAATTGAAAAATACTGTTTCTTTTGTTTTTTACAGTGCAAATATTTGTAATAAAAAATAAATGTAAAGCGAACACTGTACACTTTGTATTTTGTGTTGTAATTGAAATCAATATATTTAAAAATGTAGAAAATATCCACAAATATTTAAATAAATGGTATTCTATTATAGTTTAGCAATGCAATTAATCACAACTTTTTTAATCGTGTGATTGTGATTTTTTAATTGTTTGACAGCCCTAGTAAATATACAATATTAATCCAATTGCTATTTTTTGAAACAACAAAATAACTGACATTCAAGGTAGGGAAATGTCAGGGAAAATATAAATTCGGAGCAACTTCTACAGTGAGAGGAGCCCCCAAAAGGTCAGTTTCACATTCCTCCCCTAAAGAACTACCAGACATCACTTCTTTTTCCCTGTTAGTTGTAATCAGTTTGATGCTTCCAGAACGTTTTCCCCTTCAGCCACAGATGATGTAGAAAATCTATTTTTCTCATTTCTTAGTTAATAGAAGCCAGTCCAGAAGGACAAAGGTTTATTCCATCTTTCATTTTCCCTGATATGATGAAAGACGATTGGTTCAGTGTAGGCAAGCAGCTGTCTTGCATGTGGATGTCAGTTGTGCTATAAATCTTTCCTGGTTGTACCAAAATGCTTATATAAAAAGCAGCTCTTCACAGATCATCTTCATTAAAACCGAATTTCAGATTAAACTTTTTTTAATCATTTAAACACAAATTCTAATTATTTTCTTTTAAAAGGTTTATCTAATGTAAGAGGTATTTTCTAATGTGATGTTCTATGTTTAATATATTTTATGGTCCAGAATGAGAGTGAAGAAATTGCCCATGATTCTAGCTCTGCACTTAAAAAGGTTCAAATACATGGACCAGCTGCATCGATACACCAAACTCTCCTACCGTGTAGTCTTTCCCTTGGAGCTTCGGCTCTTCAATACTTCAGGAGATGCTACAAACCCTGACAGAATGTATGACCTTGTGGCTGTAGTAGTTCACTGTGGCAGGTATGTCTCCAATGCTTTCTGAGTTTTACATGAGTATCCAAGAAAATTAACTCACTTGGTCATTCATGTACATTTCAATACCACTGCAGCAGCTGACAATGTAGAACAATCTCAGCAACATCTAAGCTAATCAACTCAAAGAATAAAAAGGTTTTTACATTTAAACATTTTTTTGAAAATATTTTCAGCCTATTTTTCTATTCAGTGTGCATAGTCTCAGCCTTGCTCTTTTTATATAGCTTTAAAACACGCTAAAGCTTCCAGGAAAGCTAAATGAAATCAATTCTTGGAAAAACAAAGTTCTCAAAATAGAATCAGTTTGTGTGTTGCCACTTGCTAGATCAGGGGTAGGCAACCTATGGCATGAGTGCTGAAGGCGGCATGCGAGCTGATTTTCAGTGACACTCACACTGCCTGGGTCCTGTCCACTGGTCTTGGGGGCTCTGCATTTTAATTTAATTTTAAATGAAGCTTCTTAAACATTTTAAAAAACTTATTTACTTTACATACAACAATAGTTTAGTTATATATTATAGACTTATAGAAAGAGACCTTCTAAAAACATTAAAATGTATTGCTGGCACGCAAAACCTTAAATTAGAGTGAATAAATGAAGACTTGGCACACCACTTCTGAAAGGTTGCCGACCCCTGTGCTAGATCATTACATTTTTTTTTAAAAGGCTGGTGCCACCAAGTGGTTAAATTGCATACTGCTTTTTAAATTAGCTGCACAGTTTTAATCCAGCACAATTAAAACTTAATTAAAATAATTGAAAAACATATATTTTGTTTATAAAACTTGATGCAAATAGAAAGGCCATTGCAAACACTGTATTATGTAAGAAAAGATCAAATGTTATTCACAGAAGTCAAAAATGGGGCATGTTTATACTATGTTGAGACTGTGCTAGCATAGCTATGCTGGGATAGCCCTGTAGAGTAGACACAGCCTACAGCAACAGAACAGGTTTTTCTGTTGGTATAGGGACACCTCTGCAAACAAAGCTAGCTATGTTAAAAAAAGACCATTCGGGTCAACATAGCTGTGTGTATGTTGGCGGTTAGATCAGTATAGATATGTCGGTTGAGGTATCGTTTTTTACAACCCTGAAGCTATGCTGATATTACGCTTCAGATTAGACCAGGCTTTAGGATGGGATGGTTGGGGATTATTTGTTCTTTTTTTTTTTTTTTTTTTGGAGTGCGGGGTAAATCTTAAAGTAGTTGGAAATCTAGCATAAAGTCTATAGAATATTTCCAAAGTATCAGTGTCGAAATTAGAGAGCCAACAAAACCAACGCATGCCGGTGTCTGTTGGATTTATTTACACTGTCTATGCTGTAAATGTTTCTGATATTGTGATATAGTTCTGAAACACATTTTCATGCAACATACTGATATTGCAAAAGAGAGGATCCTATCCAAACTTCCTCTTGTGAGTTTGCAGGGCTGGATCCTACATTTGCTATCTGTGACGCACATTCCAATTAGCGTAAATATAGCTTTCAGTAATGACATATAGAAATGGCGGTTAGTGTGACTTTGTCTTATTGAAGGGGTCAGCAGTTGTGCTCTAGAGCTGCTGTTTTGTAAACACTGGCCCTTTTAGGAGTTCCACAGCTCTGTTGTAAACTTGTATCATGCTGGAATGTAACATATCAGGATAGACCAGGTACAAATTTATTTTCTAAATATTTTAGATCTTTTAAAACATCTGTTGAAAATATTTTGCTTTGATAACTTCACTTTAATTTATGTATTCTAAACAAAAAAAGTCTTCATTCTAAGGCAGAAATTGTTAATTCCAGTAAATTTATAACACTGAATGGGGCTACAGAATCACTTTCCCCATACACAGTGAAGTCCTTTAAAAAAGCCATGTTGTTTTATGTTTGTGTTGTTCAGATCCTAAATGAAACACGCAATAAAGCCAGAAAAAATGAGAGTTTAGTTTCTTGTTTTATCCTTAACTTTCTCCCTCACTGTCTGAGGTCAGCAGTTGGTGGCTTACCTAGTGCTAGTGTACATTATTACACCCCAAAAATTCCTTGTCCCAATCTACTTCCTTTGCAACCCTTACCTATCTGGTCTGGCTCTTGTCCCCTCTGCATTCGGATCTGGCAGCTTCCTCTACCACACTTCCAACAGGAGAGTACTGAGAGCACACTTGAGAGGGTCTCTCTGCACTCTGCTCTGGTGATAGTGCCACAACAACGGGGAGCAGCAATTGCACAGATATTCTAGCTGAGTGGTGCCCACAGCCGAACCATTTTTGCTGAAATTTTATTTTCTTTAAGTAAATCTGAGGTAGATACCCAGCGTGTTAAGGTTTGGCAAACTGTTACGGTTGGGCAAAGTTATAGGCAATGGAAAATAAGGTCTTACACTGGAAAGTATTGGTGAACCTTAACTATAGGTGGCACTATGAGCTCCACTTATTATAGTTTGAGTTATTTACAGATGTTTTGTTTTTCATATATAGGCATCAGTGTAATAAATCTTTGACCTTTTTTCTGGCAGCGGTCCAAACCGTGGACATTATATCACCATAGTGAAGAGCCATGGCTTTTGGCTGCTGTTTGATGACGACATTGTAGAGGTAGGTATACAGATTGCTTTTATGTTGTGAAAACAGTATGGACAGTCCCATTTTCTAGCTATGTGCAGGGATCCTATTTCAGTATCTAGGAATTCATTATGCATCCATGAAAGATTTGTAACAAAATCTGTGTATGGGACATCCTCAGCAAGTTCTGAGCAGATTTGTGTATATATAATTGATTTGTAGAACCATGCTCAACTGAGGGGCTGCATTAATCACTTGGCAGAAGACTGAGGATCACATCTATTTGGTACAACCACAACTGTCCTGTTAAGAATGTAAAACACTAGGGTATTTTTTCCCACATCTCAGGCTCTCTCTTGAGACCAGTTTGCTTTCTTGAGTCAGTGGCTTGATCCTAAATATTTCTGATGGCTGTAGCTCAACATTAAATTCAACAGCTTTTCATCATCTTTTGTAGGTTAAGAGTAGGTAAAAGGAAGGATTCTTGATTTTTGCCACAGACAGGTAGCAAGAACTGTGGAAGGAGTTAGAATTAGAAAATAAGAGACTTGTGAGCACATGGTTATTTAGATACTGAAGATATCCATAGGATTTTTGATTTTTAGCAGAGTATTTTAGATATACTCTAGCTAAAATAAACTTATTTTGTACTCCACAAAATAGCTTGCCTATAAATGTTTTGAGAATGTATCTAAAATATATACACACACATGAACATGTGGCAGCATTTTTTTGCATATTCCATTGAGCTATATTGTATAAAACATGAAGGTTTATCTCTTGGCCTTTTTTAGATCACTCCTTAAGATAAGTCCAGACTGATTAGTAATAGCACCAAGGTAATCCCTTTAAAAACGTGTGGTTTTTAAAGAGGCCATAAAATAGCCATATTGTAATATATTCTTAGTCAATGTCTTCCATGTCATATTTGCTCATTTTATGGGCTAAAGCAAAATTTCTGTCTGAAAACACTGATGGCAATTATACTGAACCATGAGTAAGAACAGAATACAGTTTAATCTCTTGTATGTGTGCTGGCTTGGTCTAGATCAAACTAGGGCCACCGCTTGTTCAGGGAAAGCCCCTGGCGAGCCAGGCCGGTTTGTTTACCTGCCGTGTCCGCAGGTTCAGCCGATTGCTGAACTGGCCGCGGTTCACCTCTCCAGGCCAATGGGGGCTGCAGGAAGCAGCGCGGGCTGAGGGATGTGCTGGCCTCCCTTCCTTCAGCCCCTATTGGTCTGGAGCAGCAAACTGCTATCGGCCGAACCTGCATACTCGGCAGGTAAACAAACCAGCCTGGCCTGCCAGAGGCTTTCCCTGAACAAGTGGCGGCCCTAGTTTGAGAATCACTGATCTAGAAGAGACAGAGTAGATTTGTCTCCTACAAAGATGCCAGATTTTCATTCACTTTTCTTACCTGAGTCATGCTTTAAAGTAATGTGAAAATTTATTGTTTAACCTCATAATCTCACTGATCTGAAAATAGTGTTGTCTGTGTGAGTTGTTTCTCTCTTGAATCTTCACTGTGCTTCTCAGGATTGGGAATCCAGAATGTAGCTCTTGTAAAGCTGGAGATTCAGCAGTTGAAAAATCCCCTGGCAAATGGGAAACTTTTCCATATTAAGGGGAGGGGAGTGGCAGTTGTGGGTCAGGGGATTGTCATCAATTTCTGCAGGATGAGTGTTTTCATTTAAAACAAGTTCCTATCCCATATGTTCTGAAAGCCACAGTTGAAAAATTAGGGGTGGAAATGTTTGGCATAAGTGAAGTCCAGGCATGAGAGTCCCTTTGAAGTCCAGCCCCACTGGGAAGAGTGTAGAAATATTCCTACCAGGAAACCCCACTCAATGACTGTCTTTTGTATCTGCTTCTAACTGGTAGGTGTCTGATAAACTTGAAGTTCCCCTCCCTCCTTTGTCAGAAAAGCAATGTCTTTCCTGTCCATTCCCCACCTATGCCCTCCACCTCCAGACACAGCACCTCTACCCTGAATAATGTGTTTTTGGGAATCATCCTGGCTACTGCAATGATTAGCGAGATGGGCTGACCTACACTGCAGGCTGTAGCAGGAACAGGGGCTGCAACTTTGCCCATCCTGTTTCCTTTTGTGAGTCCTCTGTTCCTGTAAATAGCTTTGCTCCTTGCTGCTGCTGCTCTAGCTTGTCCAAGAAACTACACAGTGAAATTGAAATGATTGTCAGTTTTATTGCTTCCCCACAAGATTTTGATTACCAGCTCTGAAACTGACCATTTTGGTTTCGTGTCATGTTGCTGCTGCTTAGCATCACAGAGGGACTGCAGGAAATTCAGTACTTCATCAGGTCAAATTCAGAAAGATATATTCACAATCATGAGGCATGAAAAAGTAATTTCTAAAAGTAAAGCTTAGATTCTGCACATGCAGTAGGCATAGGCCTTATCATTTGCCAGGGGAAGTCCCTGCACACTAGGGACAGGCGGGCAAGTATACTTTTCAAGCCCTAGAGATTTAACCCGCTAAGTATGAAACACATAGAAAGTAAAGGAAGTTGTCTTCCTGAGTTTGCTAACAGATAATTCCAAAGCCTCTGTGCCTGCTTTGCCAAGTATTAAGAGAGCAGAGGATAAATCTTTTTGTCTCTATTGGTTTCGTAATGTAAGACTTCAAAAAGCTTTATAACCTTTTTGTTATAAATGCTATGATTTTTTGGATCTGAAATGTAAATTGGATGCAATTTACTCTTCTTTTAGCCTCAAGATTTGCTAAATGCAATAAAAGTGAAGGAGTTTTGTTTCATTTTTGCTTGGGTGAAAGTTGAAGTTTCAAGTAAAATATCATGTAAATGAAAGTTATTTAGGCAAAAGTGTATTATTACAGTATATGTGAAAACGTGTCACATGTCAAATACCAAAGGCAGATGACTTCAAATAGAATAATATACAAAGACAAATTACTTGAGAGCAATATGGGTAAATGCACTTTCCTATACTGTTAGCTTGGCAAGCTATCACATTGCCACTGTGCTGCATCACTTTTGGTTGCTGCAGTCTCTGTATAGAGTAGTGGGGAGAGTGTCTATTATCCACATTGGTTTCCCCAAATTATGAGGAAAGTTATAAAAACGAATTTGTAGCTTAGCTAAATAGTTACTCAGGAGAGCAATAACTAACTATTATTTGAGGGTTGTAAATGCTGTGGAGGGAAAAGTATTGTTTCGGGTAAACCAAAAAATGATCAAAAGATAACTTAGGTTCAATAGCAAAGACAAAAAAAATCCTTAATATCAGGTCAATTAAGCTGTAGAACAGTCTCCCAAAGAGAATTGGCGGAAACATCAACTGATTGTTACTTTAAAACTAGGCTGGACAAAACTCTTGAGTATATTGGTGGAAAACAATCCTGCTATGGAAGGGGGAGGAGACAAGGTAATCAAATAGTTATTTTCTGTCTCTAATTTGTTAATCTGTGAATGTGAATGTGGAAATGAGTTAGGATATATAGCTATGCTACCAAAGAATTTAAAAATAAGTGAATCCATAAGAATATTTCTAGGTTATATTCAAAATGCTAGATAGTGGAAATAGACTTGATTTCATGGTAAGTTGGTTGGTATTTAAATTAAATTAAACAGCAGAGAATATTTGCAGAGCTGCCAGATAATTATATTACATCTGTTGGTGAATATGCTTTTGTGAGTATTTTTTCTGTTAGAATGACTGATCTATCTCTTCTCAATATTCATATACAAGGCTTCCTGGGAAAAGAACTTTGGAAAAATATACACTTATTTGTCCCATATATTTTTCCCCAGAACTTCAGAGCATTTTGAAATGCATGCATTTGAGGAATTTTGGATTTTCACACAACATAATGCATGTCGTTTCAAATCATATCCTTTGTAATTCTATTTTGTGTTTGTTGCATCTTTCTGGCAACTTACCAAGTGTATGCTGCCGCAGGCTTATACAGTGGGTCAGGAAAAAGTACTGGCCTAAACAAGCAGGTACTGTACATCCTCTTCAAAATTGAGTGCACCCACTGGCAGCTTTCATTTTTATGACCAGTACTTTCACAGCAGACCACCAGAACATTGCTGAAGCTGCTGGATCTATTCATGCACATAAACATACTAAGGAACATATTGGTGGTTCTTTGAGTATCACCTGTACAAATTTACACACTTGGTTCAGCCTGTGCACTCTGCGTTTTCTGAACTGGAAACTTCTAGAAAGCTTTAGTGGTTGGGGCTGCAGGCAAGTTTCCTTCTGGTACTGATCGTTCAGCCTGAACATTAGCAGTGCTATCCTCTAGTTCCTGATGGATGTCTAATTGGAGTCCCTTTAGATTTCTCCAGCTGCTTTTCTGTTTGCTGTATTTTAGGTTGTTACTGAATTCTCCTGCTTTTAATTATAGCTAGAATAGTGTAGTTGCTTCATTGCAGTTAATTAGTGTTAATTGTTTCTCTGTACTGGGTACCTCTTATTTTCATAGGATGGCTGGCAAGGTAACCAGCTTCAAATGATGCCAGTTGTAATGTGGAAATGTGCTTAAAAGTCCTGCATACGTAATGCTGCCTATGTCCCACAGAGGTGCAAATACTGAGAAGTGCCTTTTGTGCTACCTTAACCCTGAGGGCTCAAAAGGACCAGGAATCTCAGCTCTGGAAACACCCTTAAAGCAGCTCAGTATGATGTTTTGAGTTGGCATTGAGCCTTTATTCCTTGCTTGATGCCATGTGGAAGTCTGAATCCCAAGAGACCCCTGATCTGATGAGGGAAATACGTCCTTTGGCCCACGTACTGTGATGCCTCAGTACCATTGCTCTCTCCCTCAGAACTGAGATGTAGAGAAGGAAAAAAAGGAAAAGGCCACTGTTTGTGGCCTGAATATTTGACTCCATATGGATCTGTGAGCTCAGAACCAAGATGCTATCAATTCTGAGAGACTCCTTCATGCCAAGGACTATATACCTCCTGCCTAATAGCCATTTTGGTGTTGATGAGGTTCCTTAGACTTGTTATAGCTTGGGGTCTTCCTCTGTGTGTTCAAGCAGAGAACACTCCCTGTTTCCTCCACCCAAAGCAGGGTTTCTTCTTTGGACCAAGAATCTTGGTTTTGTGGTATCCCAAGGCCATCTTCGCTGCTGTGTGAGATAGTATTAAAGGTCACTCGGTGATTCTTTCATATGCTTAGTTTCTCTCTCGTTCCCAAATCTTCTATTTTGGGGATGGTAAAGGAGATTACAGCTTCAGTCACTCTAGACTGATTTCCTCTTGGCTCCCCATTTCAGGCCATCATCTTATCCTGGTGGATCATGTGACCTAAAGGCATTTTAAAATACTAAAGGAACCCATTGTCTGCTTAGCAACACAGGTCATGAGCATTCATTCCAGTGTTTCAGTCTCTATACTGGTTCCACATGACTGCAGAATTAAATTCAGTCTTACAGGATCTTGCTGCCTGAGACTTCTCTTCCGACACTGACCTCTCAGGACTGCTGCATTCCACTGAAACAATGTAATTATTGACCAATAATGAGAAACAACTCATTCTCAGAAGATGGACCGCGACCGTGGAACTCTCACCCGCAAGAGATAATGACCATAGGCCTTACCACTTTGAGACCAAAATGCAAAACTCATTTTTCTGGCTGTGCTTGCCTGCAATAATTTTCTCTCAATTTTAAATTGTGTAGACAAGAAATTTATTCCTGTCTGTATTGAAAAGAAGCTATTTCCCTATCTAAATACTCATGAGGTTCTCAACATCACACTGGTCAGCATTGTACTAGATTCCAGGGAGAGCAAGCCCTATTTGTTATATACTCTTACAGAGTTAATGTGAAAATAGTGACTGTGTGTTACATTATTGATAGGTGATCCTGTTTAGTAACCGATAGTGCAGGAGTTCTGTTCATTTTTGAGCCCCAATCACCTCTTGCGAGATAGCAGTTCAATTAGACCGCCTGTTGAATTTACTAAAAATTTTGTGCGCACTCATTATCCAGTGGAGATATTTTCCCATGTTAACAGCAGACTATTTTTCATCTGCATACAGACTGCATGACTTTGATTAAGGGAAGGTGGCAACTCCAGTTGTTAGAAAGAGCTGAGGGTGAAATGTCAGCTAGAATTTTTAGAGCCAGCCTTCATAGAGCCCTTGTGTGTGCACTGTAGCTTCACAGTGAACTGTTTTTTTGATCTGATAGTCTTATAAATTTATCCTGATTTAATCTTCTCCAAATTAATCAGTTTAATCTACTGAAGAAATGTTTGGTGTATTAATATTGGGTAGCTTTCAATCAACTTCTTCATCCAGTAAATTGGAAATAGTATTTCATTGGGGGAGGGGGTGTGTGCGCTTAGTGTTGGTTATTTTGAGTGGGTCTAATCTTAATGTCTTGTTGAATTGCAGAAAATTGATGCCCAGGCCATTGAAGAATTCTATGGGTTAACATCAGACATTTCCAAAAACTCAGAATCCGGATATATCCTCTTCTACCAGTCCAGAGACTAAAACTGAAATGATAAATGTGTACAAATAAAAGAAAAAAGGGATCAAGGTTATGTCCCAAGGACATCAGTAACAGCAGAAACAATTCCTCATCATTGCTGTAGGACCATGAGAGATCCAGCAGGGAAAAGAAAGGTTTACCTCTGCCATTTCTTGGAGGATGAGTGCTGACTTCCGTAACAGAGCTTTTGCTCTGATTTTCTTTCTGGGCTTTTATTTCTTATTTTTTTTTACATTGCTAGCTTCCAAAATCTGGGTTACCTCTACTTGAAACCTGGCTGCTTATTTGTTCAAGAACCGAAGAAAGGTTTTTAAAGTAGCATTGTGGAATTCTTTACCATTCAGTGTCAGCCTGAGGCTATACCTTGGAGTCTATCATCGTCGTTTTTCTGTATTTTAGCAGAATGATTTCAATATTCAGTGTCAGCTGAACATGTATTTTGAGATATGAAAGCAGCAGCCAGTTGCTGGATATTTTTGGTGACTCAGACATGCGAAACAGTACAGTACTAAAACATATTGAAACGTCATGTCTGTAATTTTTAAAAAGGTAGATAAAAAGCTATTTCTGCAGCATTATAAATTCCTCAGTATGTATCATCTTGGTTTTAGATAACACTAATAGCACTCTTTTTTGTATATTGTTAACTTTTACTATCCTATTCCCCCCTCCAGAAGATGTAATTTTTTTCCACATTTAACCTAATCTGTTGTACTTTTTAATTTTTTAAGCAAAAGTTTGACTCTCAAAGCCACAGTGCTGCAAATTCAAGGGGAGCAAAGAAGCAGCTGAGCTTTTAAAAGTGCATGTCTTGCAACCAATTGTTACAGAAAGTTTAAAGTTACAGTATTTCTTGGAGCTATTGCATAAGCCAAAAGTGCCCTCTTCTGAAACAGGATCTGTTCAGTATTTCATTCAGGATATAGTAAACAGATGCAGGACCATATCTGCCTATGATAATACCCGGAAACAGCACTAATTGTGAAGAGTTAACCAAGGGAAGCATTATTTACATAACTGATCCAGTTGTTCCTAGTCTTTGAAATAAGAAATTTCCATTAAGGAAGAAAAACAAAAAACAAAAAAACAAAGGTTAACACACACTACCTTGCAAAGAGTTCCTCTTCATCTTGTTGGTTACATTAGTTTTGACATGTGAATCATTGCCCCTGAAAATGCTCTCTGATTTGATATGCCACTATAGGCCTTGCTTAACAGGGGAAAAATATGTTAGTCTTGTGAAGACTGAATTTAAGTAACTATCCATTACAAATGTATATAGTATAATCTCAAGGATAATTAGAAAGAAAAGATTAAAGGGATTTTATAAGGAATCTCTAAAACCCTTTATGTAATTTTCTTTTTGAAAAATCCTGTTACAGTGCCAAAGCTTGTCATAGCTGGCTCTAAACCATGAGTGGAAATTGATATTTTCCTTTCTTCATCTTGTTAAATAACACCAAAGCGGTCTTCTACCTTGTTGGTCTTAGTACAGCATTTCGTAGTACGCACTGGTGATTGGTATCTATGAGGACACTTAATTTAGGCAATTCTGTGATTTGTACAGGATAAATAGAATATTTTACCAAAATATTGTCCTCATGAAGACAACCCATCATATGCATGCAATCCTTTATGGTGGCTGTACTCATTATCTGTTGTTCCCTTTCACAACTGGAAACCTCCTGTTAGCAATTAATTCCTTTCTTTAAAATGGAAATGAGTAAATATTATCATATTACAATTGGGTACAAGTTCCATCCTCTCCCACCTCTCCTCCAGAAGAAAAAGTGTGGACAGTCAGTTCCTGATTTTTATTATGCAAAGTACTCTCATTTTCAGAGATTTAATCAGTAACTGTAAAACCTTGTCATCTTGTTGTTCCTACTTGTGTGAACATTGCTCTTCATTAGCAATCCTCTCCACTTGTTTGCAGGAAAACCCAGAGCCCCTGGATAGTGATACTGACAGAAATCCGTCATCAGTAACTCTTGCAAAAAGAGAGCACACTGAGTTTAAAAAACAAATCTAAACAGTAAACACAAAAAAGTGGTGTAGAACACTATACATGTATTTTGTATATCTGGTGATACATTTTTACAAATAAAATACCTGATTTGAGAGAGAGAATATTGAAAGAATATATACTATAGATTAAAAGAACTGTTAAAAGTGCACTTTTGCTACAGATTTATAAGGAAACTAAATGGGATTAAATTGGAAGAGAATGGTGTGATGTTACTTCTGTATAATTAATGACCCCACCTGTCTCCAATAAAGGTCATGTATGTTCACATGCACATGGCCCAAATGTTTTTTCTTGAATGGTGTGAATATCACTCGAAGATGAAAAATAAAAGTAATTGGTTAGTTTTGACGGGAGTGAACGAGGCCCCTTTTTTTTTTTGTTCTCTCCATATTAATTTTCTGAGAATATTTATTGGTAACTAGTACCCATGAATCTCCAGCTTCCCCCAGTCCTTTAATTGTTAGACTTCATTCACATGGACTGTGGAAGGGTTGGCTGTGGGAATGGAAGGGCTATGAAAGGAATCCTTTGTCTAAGGTGGACTCTGCAGGACATTGCTACTCAATACTTCGTTTTACTAATCTGGTGGTAACCCAAGCGAAAAGATTAAAAATGTATCTGGTGCCATACATGTGCTTTGAACTTTATGGCCAAAGATGAAATCCCTACCCTGAAGAGTTTGTTATCTACATGAGTTAACCCACTTCACTCAAAGGGAAAACTTGGTGAGTAAGGACTATTCACATAAGTTACAGTTTACAGATCAAAGTATATGGGCTATATAAGTAAATTATATAAGTGAGGTTCTCTTTTTAAAAAAACATTTAAAATCAAAATAAATCCCCTTCTTTGTCATAGTAGGTCATATTGGCAATAAGTAATGGAATCAAATTTTACTTTAGCACAAGTGGGGGTAATGTCCATTGATTTCAATAGGAATTTTATCTGTTTGCATCCAAGATGAATTTGGTCCATTGTAGTCTGAAACAAATATGAGAAATTAATATCTGATCACCTCAAAATATGGCTCAGGCCTGAAAGGTCCATAATTTGATTTTCAGCATTTGCTTCTGCTGAAATAATGGGCCAGATTCTGCCATTTTTACTCATGCTCAATAGTGGTTTACACCTCAAATAACCCAGTTCACTTCAGTGAGACTGCTCCCTACAAGAAAAAAAAGTAGTGCTCAATGAGAGAGTGGCAGATCCTGGTCCTGTAGCCTATTTATCTCTGCAAGCTGTGACAGATAGGAACCCCCACACCATGCTATTATGTTGATACTCCAGAAAATCCCACAATGTTTTCATACACACGAGTCCCTGCCCCACAGAGTTTACATCTGAGGAATGTTGTTTGTGAATTAGTATTTGTACTTGGCACATTCTTGTTAGCATTCCTAGAGTTTGAAGTGACCGGGCCAGCTCAATTTAGAATGCCTTTAAAACAAATCCGATTTGACTGGTACAAGGAGGCAAATAGAATAATAAATGTCTGTGAGACAAGTAAAACCTTCCTGTTCCAGTCCTCCATATTCATGGAGAGGAACAACCCCCTGAAATGTAATGAATTCTCTAAATGTGGATTCCTGCTAGCATTTGCTGTGGTGCACTATTAACTTCTGAAGGCTTCCTCCCTTTTTCTGTGCTTTTTCTTTGCTTTTTCTGTGCAGTTTGTTTCCACCTACACAGTCATTTGGCTTTGTTTTGAGCTCGGGTCACACGTGCAGTGGTGAAATGGGATTAGATTTTTCTCTGCAATGGAGTTGAATAGTTATGGTTTACAGTATATATGGTATTAGTGGAGTAATTGCAATGGTGTGCCAGACAGTAGCATGGGTTAAGAACATGAAGATTCACTCATTTTTCTCCTTATTCCTTTAGAGACTGAATATTTTGCTAAGGGAAATGACTTGATCTTTAAATGAGTATTGTGTATACTTTATGCTGATCCATTTATTTTAACTAACTACTCTTGGCATTGAAGGGGAGCACCCTAGTACCCGCTCCATACTATAACCTATTTCTGTTGCGGTAATGCCTGGGAACCCTAGTCATGGACCAGAGCCCCACTGTTCTAGGTGTGGTACAAACTCTGAACAGAGTATGTGGCAATTTTTGAGGCTTTCAAACACTGACAGTTTAACACAGTTGTAAACTGGTTTATATAGGTTCAGAAACCCTAGAATAAGACTAGCTTTGTGCAGTCATCTCTGTTCATTATGGTAGTATCAAGAGATCACAATCGAGGTGGAGGCCCTGTTATGCTAGGCGTTGTACAAAAATATAGGAGAAAGTGGTCCTCAGCCCAAAGATCTTATCCTAAAACAAGGAGGGGGAAAGTGGAGGTGGGAAGACAACAGTAACATAATATGGTTACATAGGCTGATAGTTATGTGCATATTTTGGTGGTTCTGAATCATTTTAAAATTTTTAATATAAAATAACTAAGTAGCTGCCAGCAATCTCCACTGGGCACCTGTATCATTCTTTGCTAATAAAGTTAGGGAAAGAGTTCGATCCAAATCCTTTTCCAGAAATTGCTACAACTATCATAGCAAAACCATGCTGGAAAATATTGGCATGCATAACTTTAGGGTTTGAGCATAAACACCACGTGAGCATTGAAAGGGTCCTGATGATTTGGGGGCCCATCTTGAGTTGCACATAATTTGAATGTCACTTTGGAGACATATTTGACCAGTCAAGCTTATAATTTTGTTTGATTATTTGTAATCCTGTGGGATGTGTACGTCTTTTGGGTTTGTTTTTCCCCCCCTTATAGGTGGTCCTTTGCCCAATCTGCAGAGGATGAGAGGCTGTTACAGCCCCAATTAGTGTCTTGGCTCTTTAATTCAGTTTTTGCTTTTAGCTTGGGATGTCTCCAGTTCAATCCCTGGTGTGTTGGCTAAGATGGTGGCTGTCATCTATTCATGCTAGCAAAATTTCTGTGCTTGAATGGTTGTTTGCAGAGAGAACCCGGGATAAGGTTAAATCGTAACGCGCCTTTTAATTCCAAGCAGACAATTTTGTCTATATGCATTCAGGTTTAGTTAAAATACCACAGTGCTCAAACATTGCTTAAGCATGAAGCTTTTGCAGTATTTTCCCCTCCATTCTCACCCCAAGAGCCCCTCGTTTTCCATACAATAGTGGTTTAACAAATTTCAGGAGATAGGACGGGGTAGGGGGAATAGGAGGGGGAGAAATGAGTAGTAGTCTTGGCAATAGTTTCCAAATACGTGAATTTTTTTTTAAACTGTTCATTTTGAGTTTGAGTCACAATATTTCTCAAAGCAAAAGGGCATCAGCCTGGAAAAAATCCAGATCATTTCTTAAAATTTGTTTGGAATCACTTCAGTCCAGAGCAAAAATGAAAAAGCTGAGCCACTTCGGCTGCCATTCTACATATAGATCTAAAAATTCTGGCAGTCTTTACTGAATGTTGCTCATCATCATAGTGATACGTGGTAAGGGAATGAAACATTTCTGTCTTTGCCATGGGCATTTGACTGCTATGTTGTTGAATGCCCTTCCTGTCTTTTCTATGCAAGAAAAGATGAGATTTCTAGGGAACTGTCTATGTATTGAAAAGGTTATTGAAAGTACGGGGACCAATTTATTCTTGAAGCATGAAGTCATTGAAGTAAATTGCTGCAGGGGCAATTTAGATTAGATATAGACAAAGTTGGTGACAAGAAAAACAGGCAATGGAATAAGCTGCCAAAAGTAGTAATGGGTGCTAGAGGGTTAATTTTTGTCATGATTGGTGGGAGTAGAGAGCTGATATAGAATCATATGACTGAAAGGGACCTCGAGAAATTATCTAGTCCCCTGCACTCCTGGCAAGACTAAGTATTATCTAGACCATCCCTGACAGGTGTTTGTCCAACCTGCTGTTAAAAGTCTCCAATGATGGAGATTCCACAACCTCCCTAGGCAATTTATTCCAGTGCTTAACTACTCTGACAGGAAGTTTTTCCTAATGTCCAATCTAAACAGCCTGTGCTGCAATTTAAGCCCATTGCTTCTTGTCCTATCCTCAGAGGTTAAGATAAACAATTTTTCTCCCTCCTCCTTGTAATAACCTTTTACATACTAAAAACTGTTATCACGTCCCCTCAGTCTTCTCTTCTCCAGACTAAACAAACCCAATTTTTTCAGTCTTCCCTCACAGGTCATGTTTTCTAGACCTTTAATCATTTTTGTTGCTCTTCTCTGGACTCTCTCCAATTTTTTCACATTTTTTTTGAAATGTGGTCCCCAGAATTGGACACAATACTCCAGCTGAGGCCAAATCAGCGCAGGGTAGAGCAGAAGAATTACTTTGTGTGTCTTGCTTACAACACTCCTGCTAATACATCCCGCAATGATGTTCGCTTTTTTTGCAACAGTGTTACACTGTTGACTTGTACTTAGCTTATGGTTCACTATGACCCCCAGATCCCTTTCCGCAGTACTCCTTCCTAGACAGTCATTTCCCATTTGGTATGTGTGCAGCTGATTGTTCCTTTCTAAATGGAGTACCTGGCATTTGTCCTTATTGAATTTCATCCTATTAACTTCAGACATTTCTCCAGTTTGTCCAGATCATTTTGAATTTTAATCCTATCCTCCAAAGCACTTGCAACCTCTCCCAGCTGGGTTTCATCTGCAAACTTTATAACTGTACTCTCTACGTCATTATCTAAATCATTGATGAAGCTACTGAACAGAACTGGACCCAGAACAGATCCCTGCGGGACCCCACATGTTCTAACTCATGTATAAGACCTGAAACTGAGAATGAAGTACTAATAAATGGGAAACCACCTGCCATTTATAGCAATGCAATGCACAATGGCAGATGCTCAGCACCTCTTGGGATCTGGTATGAACAATCTAAGATGATGGGTTGGAAGGGAACTGACTGGAAGTGACATTATAGAGACAAGGTGGATGAGGTAATATCTTTTATTGGACCAACTTCTGCATTCCTTGTGTGGTCTTGTATTGTCCTGTGATCAGAAATGACTGTTTTTCCACAGAGAAGTGGGTGGAAGGGTTTAAGTGCCATCTCTCTTCGAATGAGATGCAGATAAAACAATGGGATACTAAGTGAGAATGAAAATACAGAGTGGATGATGGATGGCCAGCTTCAGCTACGTTGATAATACATCTTTAGCCAAGGGCAAGGAAAGTTAGAGAAAAGCAGAAAGGAAAAAGGACCTCAGAGAGTCGCAAGGAAGAGGGCTTTAGAAACAGAATGGGAAGGTGGCAGAGGATTCACAAAGTGTGAAATATCCAGACAAAACAAAATGTAGATACACTAATGTGACCCTAAAGTGGGTTTAAGCAAGGGGATAAACTGAGTTTTTGCCCTTATTTTGCTGCTGTATCACGGGAGGGGTGGGGAGAAGCCTGATATAAAAATATATTTGAGAGGGTTTCTTTTCCTGTTTGTGTGCTTTTGTTTTTCTTTTCAGGGGATTGCCTTAGAAATATCTGAAGTGTCACATTTTGTTTTTGCTGAAAACTGCAGAGATTGGGAGCTGTCTCAGCCCTCAGCCAAAGAGACTTGGGTTGTTGGATCTTTAACAAAGACAGCTTTTCTCCCAAGCGTTTCTCCTTTTAAAGCTGAGTGGGTGTTTCAAGCAGGCTGAATAAAAAACCACTTTCCTTCTCAGTCAATCAAGTTTCCCTTATATGGTATGTATCTTTAGTGCCACCTACTACATCTCCAATCCTCCACAGTCTTAGAAAACAAAAAGCCAGTAAGATCAGCAAGAGCTGCTGCCTGCAATTTGAAGACCACAGTAGTGTAGGTTTTTTTTAAAAGTAAGAGACTTAAAGTAAAACAAAAACCCTTCAGAAATCACCCTGAAATCTAGGGATCTGGTTCAGTGTTCTCTGGAGTCCACAGTTCAATTCTTGACTGCTGTTCTGTGGATTGAGAGTTGCAGTTAAAAGGGCAGTAATTAGAAAGCTGCTGTTCTTGTGTCTCACGAGGTGTGTCCCTACTCAAAGGAAGTGCTGGCAAAAGGAACCCGCTGCAGTAAAAGGCCTCTGCTGGAAGAAGCATTTCAGGCTCCCATAGGGGCACTGCTCTGAGCATTTATCTGGAGGAGTGAAAGTGCCAAATAAGATGGGGGAGGGGGAGGGGGAGATTGACTGACAAGAAGGGGTCTATGGAAACTTCCCACTGAAACCTCACCAAGAGTGGAGCAAGTTTTGAAATGTCAGTGCTTTTATGTAATTACAAGAATCCGTGTGAATGGGAATGAAAGCACTGCTAGTAGGAGGATAGCACTGCGGACACGGCCCTTATACTTGGAGGCGACGAGAGCACCCCTTGTCACCCTGTTTGCAATGCTCAGCAAATAAGAGCTGTGCCAGAGCAGTTGTTTTCCACTTCTGCTCCTTTCTCAGCTTGTCTAGAGGGGCTTCTTTGCAACAGCTCGGATCTAGAATGAGTAGTTTGCTGTCACTCTCGTAATCATGCAGGGGTGTCCAGCTGTTCAGTTTCCATATAGTTTTTTAAAAGCAGTGAACTGACATCAAACATTCTGAATATTTTGGTGACTGCTTTGCTGCTTCCTCATTAATGGATATTTTCTATTTGGTTTTCTTTTGTTGTCTGGAGCTTGCCTGTGAATTTTCAATGCTGCAGTCTTCTGATGTCAACCACTATTAGGAGTTTGGTGGCTTTTGGAACAATTAGGGGTGGGAAATGATTTGGGACTAATTACGCAATGTTTGAATTCCAGCAGTTCATGAAATAACATGCAGAGAGAACGCTGCCTTCACTTCAAAGTGAACGGACTGACCATTAAGAGGTCGGTGGAACTGTTTAAAAAGCAGTTGTTAGGTAACAAAGTATCTGCCTGTCTAAATGCGTTGAAATGAGACTGGGAGAATTTGCAAAAACCCAGTGCTGTAGTAGTTCCCAATCTGGTACCCAGGCCCTGTGCTTCGTCACTTAGGATTGTATGGGTTTGTCCCCCCACGCTCCTCTTTGCCCTCTTAGGGGCAGCCATATCCATAGGTCTTTGGAAGATTTTTCTCCTCTCCTTTCCATCCAAGCTCCTCATCTTTATCTCTAAGCTCTGAACACATCCCTTTTCAAGGGCTGGTCCCATCAGGCTCTGTGTCTGATTTCTGCCCCCTTTCCTTGCCATCACACCAGGTTTTTTGAAGTGATTCCCTAGCAAGGTCCTGTTCCCCAGAGAACACTGGCGTGTAAAGAAAATTGGAGAGATTCATAATTACACAAACTCAGAGAGGTCGTACGTCAGACCCTAGGGACAATGTGCTGCTTTTACAGTCAGTCATAGTCCTGCTTCCTTCTTGAGATTCCTCTGGCTCTGATCTCCTATGAGAGCAGATATCTCCCTGGCTTACGGACCTGATCCTGAAAGGGGCCAAGCAGCTGTAACTCCTCTCAGGTTGAACAGTTAGAGATCAGCTATGTAGAGCAGGAAAGGGCGATTTAAGTGTGGGCTAGAACCATAGGACTTTCCCCACCAAAAAAGATGCCTTCCCAGGTAACACAGAGCAGAACTTGGTACAGAGTGCATTCATTTGTTATCTGTTTAATCCTTTTATGGCTCCAAACACCATTCATCTCTCTGTCTTCCTATAACATTTGCACTGTGCTCATCACCATAATGGCTGGCTCTTTGGCTGATTCAGGAAAAGTGCCACCAACTTCAGGGGTGCCTTAAAGCAGACTCTTGGGGATAGAGCCCTTCCTATCCTTGTCACTTGCCTGGAGGGGAGCCAGAACCCTTTTTTGATACTGATACAGTGAGTTGGGATTGGATGGTGAGAGTGCTCATGCATGAATGAGAGTCTCCGCCCTCTTTGGGCGGACCAGTTACTTTGCCTTGGATCTGTGGGGCAAGAGCAAAGCGGCTGCATTGGGACAGTGTTGTAAATCAGCCCCCTGGGGGTCTGTAAGCCCTTTCAGGGGGGCTGTGGGGCCCCATGGGTGAAACCCAGTGCTCCAAGCCCTAGTGCTAAAGCTTCGAATGGTGCAGGGCTGAAGACGGTGCCCTCCCTCCATGAAGCTGGGATCGGCACAGGTCTGAAGCTGGGAGCAGCTTGGGGCTGAAGCTGCCCCCCTGCCCGAATCCAGGAGCAGCGCAGGGCTAAAGCTGCCTCCCCTACCCCAAAGCTGGGAGCAGCATGGGGCTGAAGCTGGAAAACTTTTGCCCCCAAGCCAGGAGCAGTGGGGGGCTGAAGCCGGGAGCCGCACTGGCTACCCCCTGCCTGCATGCTGAGCTACCCCCCAGCCTGCAAACAGCCCTTGGCTACCCCCTGCCAGCACGTTGAGCTACCCCTCTGCCTGCAAACAGTCCCTGGCTACCCCCTGCCAGCACGCTGAGCTACCCCCCTGCCTGCAAACAGCCCCTAGGCACCCTGAGCTACCCTCACTGCCTGCACACAACCGCTAGTTACCCACTCCATGCACCCTGAGCATTTTTTAAAACTTTTTGAACTGAATTCCCCCTTTGTTATATTTTTTAGTTGCACCCCTCCTCCCACAGCCCAGACAGGCTGGGTGGCTCCTGAGTGAGTCGAGGTGGAGGTGGCATTCCCTCTGTGGACCCTGCTGTGTGGAGCTGGCTCAAGCCACATCAGCTCTTGCCCCCACAAATAGAAGTAAAACTACACCTATTCCCAAGGGCCCCCTGGGATGGGTTCGGTCACAGGGATCCTCTTGGGACTGTCACCTGATGTACTGAAATTACCTCTGAGCCCATTTTCCCTGCCAGCTTGGGACTTCAGTACCCTGCCTTGTTGAGCCAGACACACTAGCCTGCTGCATCACAGACACAGGGTCTGGGTCACAGCCCCAAACCTGCAGACTTTAACCAAAAACAGCTAAGCAGGTTACCTCTCCAGCACCCAGAGACCCAATTCCCAATGGGATCCAAACCCCAAATAAATTCGTTTCACTCTGTATAAAACTTATACAGGGTAAACTCATAAATTGTCTGCCCTCTATAACAATGATAGAGAGAGATACACAGCTGTCTACTCCCCCAGGTATTAATCACTTACTCTAGGTTTATTAATAAACAAAAATGATTTTATTAAGTATAAAAAGTAGGATTTAATGATTTCAAGTAGTAACAGACAGAACAAAGTAAGTCACAAAGCAAAATAAAACAAAACATGCAAGTCTAAGCCTAATACATTAAGAAACTGATTACAGGTAATATCTCACCCTCAGAGATGTTCCAATAAACTTCTTTCATAGACTAGACTCCCTCCTAGTCTGGGTCCAATCCTTTCCCCTGGTACAGTCCTTGTTAGTTCCAGCAGACATCTCAGGTGATTAAGCAGCAGTTTTCTCATGGCTGGCCCCTTTTGTCGTGTTCCACCCCCTTTTATATCTTTGGCACAAGGCGGGAATCCTTTGCCTCTCTTGGTCCCCACTTCTTCTAAATGGAAAAGTACCAGATTTAAGATGGATTTCATTATCAGGTCACATGTCGCTGTAAGACCCCTTGTCTCCATTCCCCATGGGCTGGCCCACACGTACACAGGAAGGCTTTCAAGTAACTAGGACCATGTACCACTGATTGTTTCTGGAGCACCCTTAATGGCTTCCACTTAAGTTATATCAGTAATACAAGTTTATATCTTATTCTCCTAACTCCAGACATAGAAATAATACATGCAAACAAATAGGATGAACACACTTGGTAGATTATAAGCTTTGTAACGATACCTTACAAGAGACTTTTTGCATAAAGCATATTCCAGTTATATCATATTCACATTCATAAGCATATTTTCATAAAGCATATGGAGTGCAATGTCACACACCCCCGGCCAGGAGCCCTGAGGTCTCCTCTCCCCACTGGGCCCTGGAGTTTTTATAGCATGTTTGTGAGGGAGGGGCAGGAGGTTAGCAAGAAAAAGGTTGAGAACCCCTGCTGTAGATTGTACAGCAATTGTTCCTGTGGCCAGAGGTTGCCAGGCATAAGTCATACACCAATCACGAACTGGTTCCTAAAAACTGTCAAAGTTTTACTCTTCTGTGAAATAAAAGGTGGGTCCTGAAGTTCTTTTCATGTAAATGCCCCTCCCACCAAAGCCTTTATAATCACTCCTGAGTTAGTCATATTCCTAATAAAAGAAAAAACCAGCATGCTGGTGAATGACAGTTACTAAAGAACTGTAACTAATTATATCTCAGCACAGTGAAAAATAACATGAAGGGCTTGAGAAGCTTTCTGGAAGGAAGCCCAGCTCTTCCTCCTTGAGTGACTGTCTTCAGGTTCCGGGATTTCTGGTGTCATAAAGTTGCTGTAGCAGCTTCTGAGAGTCTCCTTTCAATGGTAGAATCTCACCCCCTTCCAGTCATATGGATTCTCTTTGCCCCGCATCCCATCTGTGTCTCTGATCAGGGTTTAGGAACAGCTGAAGTTCAGACAAGCCATACAAAACTCCATTCCAGATTTTCCACAGGCGCTCCAGCTGAGTTCATGCATTCAAGAATGCTGCCATCCTTTAATGAGGTGGCATTGTGAGGTGCTGTGTTGTCTCAGTAACTCCCATATCAGATTTGCTTAGCTTACAAGTAAAAAGATGTTTTTTTTCCTAACTTTCACTGCCACAAACTCATGCTGAGCTTTGAAACTACAGCTGGGTTCTTTCCACCTAAGGCATCTTCCAATAACATCCAATTTTGGGTACCAGTAGAAGAACTGTACTAGAGTGATGGCTGGAGAATTCTGCAAAATTGCCAGGGTAGACCAGGCCTGTGTACGTATGAAATTCTATTTGGCTATCAAGGTGACAGCCAACTGAACGACATCAAGCACCTCAACATTAAATGGGAATATTTTGAGAGAAGGGCAGTTGACAAGCAAGGATGGCAAATGTCCGTAGCCCAACGTGCAGCAAAGGACGGGATGGACTAAGTTAAGTAAGTTATCAAGGTGATAGGTGCCCTGTTGGTAGCTGTGTCCTTCTAGAGAAGTCTGGTCACAAATGCCTTGTCTATATGAGGGTAAAATCGCTTGCTAAAACACTGTAAACCATTATTTAAACACAGCTTATGCTAATGTGGCCTAAAGGCTGATGACTCTGGTTCCCATGGGTAGAGACCTAGCCCCAGATCTTCAGAAGTATTTAGGTGCCTAACTACCATTGATTTCGATTTAGACACCTAATTACTTTACAGATTTGGACCCTAGATTGGAAACCTCTTCAGTACGGGGTCAGGCCTGAGCTACGCTACTCAGAATAGCCAGGTTTAAATCCTGCATGTGGGAATTGTATTAAAAAGGGGTTCAGCTAATGGATTCATCGCTAGTGTAGTCAGATTCCTTTGCACTCTAGCTGCAGTGTCCATCGTGAATCCATTACCAGACTCTTGAGCTGAGCAGTGAGCAGTTCTCCTAATTTTCTAATCCCAGCTCTCATACAGTTTTCCCATCACCACCCCGTGGTGCCCAGGCACAACGGACAAAGTAGCAGGCTGTCCGTCTCTTTACCAGCGGACTTCTCCCTGTGTCTTCGTAAGGCAAGCTGCCTGTGAAAGGAAATAACTTGCAAGATGCTCCAAAACTCATAGAAGCATGGTGCAGCATTTCACTACCATGGTGACTCTACTCCTGGAGAACTGAGTTGCATATGAAGGGCATGCCATATCGGACCCAACTAATGATCCATTGATCTGGTATCCAGCCTCCAACAGTCATCAATATGAGATGCTTCAAGGAAGACATGAAATAGGATAGTGAGCTGGGCATTGGATCAGAGGGTTTGAAGCTAGTACTGAATTTTCCCCCATATTTTATAAAACCAAGCTACACAGAAGCTAATCCTGCCCTGAGCAGCCTCCTTTTTCTAATTCTCACCATTGTCTTCAAATAATGGTAACATCAACAAAGAGGTGTCATCTGTTGGCAATTGCAATAATTCCATATGACATCTCCCATCATACTAATGCTAGGGTGTCGTTAACTAGCTTCTGCCTTACTAATAAGAATAAACATTTCCCCTAATAATACATTTATGGGGAAAAGGAGAGGCGTGAGAGAGTAGCAAAGGCAAGTCAGTGACTGGTGTAGAGGGTCTGCAGGGATAGACAGGTTTTGCTCAGGCAGTCTGTATAGAGCGACTGATCCTCCAGTGCCCTCTTGCTGCTTCAATCTCCTTGCCCACCTGACTTTGGGAGTCGGTTCTTCTCCTTTGCACTCTGTTCTTCATAAAGCAAATTGTTCTCTCATATATAGTTTTTACTTCACAAACACCAGGCTCTTATGTGTCCAGAGATGGCAGATTCCCCCAGTGAATGGCTTGGAAAAGTGAGATCCATTGGCAGAGATGTTGCAAATGTGTAACTGACAATGTGTCAGAAACTACTGTTGCATGAGTTAACTAGGTACATTCTGCCCTGTAGGAAATCCAGACACCTTTGATTATCTAATAAATACCTGTTACCCAGCCTACAGTACAGTTTGCACCAATATGTAAGTATCTTCTTGATGCCTCTGATTGCAATCAATGGTTCACAGGCTGGGTTGGGTTTTTGATGAGCTGAAAATACAAGAAAGGCTCATATTTAAATTTATCTGTCATAAATTCCAGTTTGAGTTTGGGCTCCTGCCCATAATGCTAGGACAGATGTAGTAATGTTTTTACCAGTGAACTCCACTATATTACAACTAGTACACTATATTAAGCAAACAGGAGTCAGGTGAACCTGGAAGCTACTCCAAATTTGCCATTAATTTTCCCTCTGTTCTTGGATAAGTCACTTAAACTTCTCTGCACCTTAGTTTTCACCATCTGCAAAATGGTGTTGATAATATTTCCTTTTTGTAAAATGCTTTGAGAGTTTCAGACAAAAGAGACTTCTGGGCCAGATGCTGCCTCTCTGTTATGTTGGTTCAAACTAGTTGACTTTAGTGCTGCACTGATGTAGATGAGGGCAGAATTTAATCAAATACATTCAAAATATTATTCCTTGTGCAGAACTACAGGGGGACTCAAGATCGTAATGGGCCTTTTATTGCCTTAATCTGGCCCTAACTGCACTCCACTTTCCCAAAATCTGCGTACTTCTTGGCATTCAAGGCACCAGTCTCAGCACAACTGACGGGTCGCTGAATGCGAGAACAAGGGAACCAATGCTGGTAAACTTGCAGCTATTGGAAAAAGATCAGCGGGGCTGATGAACTCTAAGAAGGGACCTGAACTTGGCATGTTAAAAGGGCCACTCTGAGTCTGTTGACTGCAGCATGTAGAAATTATGGGGCCTGATTCCAAGAGCGCTTATACTAGAGATGGCTGTTGAATTTGGTGAAATTATCTGGGTTTTATATTGTCTAAATGAGATCATGCTGTGGATAGGAACATAGAAAACATAAGTACTGCTGCATTGGATTGGACCCAGGGGCCATCTAGTTCAGTACCCAGTCTCCAATGAGGGCTAGTACCAGATAACCCTCCAGTAGGCAGATGTAGAATAATCTGCCCCTCACATCAGGTCTCATCCTGATTGCACTGGGACATTGACTTATGCATGGGGGCAGGAGGTTTAGTATCCTTTCCAAAATGTTTGTTATTAAGATAGCCAGAGTTATAATTGTCACCTATATCAGCCAATCCCTTCTCGGCTCCTTTGTGAATCTGAATTGGGTAGGATGTGCCCACACTGCTAATGGTGCTGTCTGAGGAGAAGTACAGCAGTGAGCAGCTCCTCGACCGTGCTGGCAGACTACTAATAAAGCTGAGTTGACATTGTCTGGCAGTAAAAAGGAAGCGAGGGACCAATGAAAATTAATGGAGGGCTGGTTCTGAGAGACCTGGTTTTTTCAGGCTTAATTAGTGGTGGATGTGACTCGGCTCATAAACCTGTCCCCATGCGGATACGCTTTGCCAAGGTTTCTTATTTGGCTTCTGTGTTCCACTTCATTTATTTTACAATACAATTCTCACGCAAGAGTGTCTGGGAGCTCAGGAAGTGACATCCCAGTGTCCTAGACTTTGTTAGCTGACACTTCGTGTTTCTTAATGAAACGTCATTCCTCTTCCACTAGGGCAGGTTTTCGCTTCATGCTAAGCCCTAGTGAGCACACTCCCCAGCAGGACACAATAATAAGAAGAGGTCAATCCCAAAAGATATTCTACTGTGGATCTTCAGGGTTGGGGGGGAGGGGGGCTTTCTGAATGGTCTATGTCATACCAAGGACGCGGAGAGGGAGCCATCAGCATCCACTCATTGAAAGATTTAAAGGATGCGTTGCTGAAGAAAGCAAAACAAAGGGAAAATACAGCTCCTGAACCAGATGTTGCTTTCTGTGACAGTGGTGTAAGTCTGGAATAAATGTATTTAAATCAGTGGAGTCACTTCAGATTTAAATTGCGTAACTGAAAATGGAATCAAGCTCTACGTTTTCTTTAAACAGAGCATCTTTGCTATTTCCTCCTCCATAACAAACACACCTGGCAACCGACCCTGTTTCTATTTCCCCCTGCCCTGCAGCCAGCAAGGATGCCATTCACTGATTGTCAATAAAGCTGAATCAGAATCCAGTTTTTTATATCAGGAACAGAGGCTGGTAATGAAGACCCATAAAAAGAAAAAGCATTGCATTATCACAAGCATAACATCTTTTCCTCTTTCTCAAAGGCCTGGGTGTTAATGACAGAACTGCAATCACGAATGAGAAGCATTACTTTGCTGCCTGTAATAAGATATTCATTATTATTTTCATGATAAACTCCTGTGAGTCAAAGCTTTCTATAAATACATACTAACAAATATAAGATAAAGTTTGGGGAGGGGGAGGCACATGGATTTTAATTTATTTTCATCAAATTTGAGAACCCATTAGATCATCTAGGCTGAACTCCTGTATGTCAGCTTAACTTCTGTACCCGGAAAGATAATAGAGCAAATAATCAAACAATCAATTTTGAAACATCTAGAAGATAAGGTGATAAGTAAAAGTCAGCATGGATTTGTCAAGAACAAATCATGTCAAACCAACCTGGTAGCTTTCTTTGACAGGGTAACAAGCCTTGTGGATAGTGGGGGAAGCACGGTATATCTTGGTATAGATATACCAAGACTTGGTGTATCTTGACTTTAGTAAAGCTTCTGATACTGTCTCACATGCCCTTCTCATAAACAAACTAGGGAAATACAACCTAGGTGGAGCTACTATAAGGTGGGTGCAAAACTGGTTGGAAAACCATTCCCAGAGAGTAGTTATCAGTGGTTCACAGTCAGGCTGGGAGGGCATAACAAGTGGGGTCCCGCAGGAATCAGTTCTGGGTCCGGTTCTGTTCAATATCTTCTTCAATGATTTAGATAATGGCATAGAGAGTACAGTTATAAAGTTTGCAGATGATACCAAACTGGGAGGGGTTGCAAGTGCTTTGGAGGATAGGATTATAATTCAAAATGATCTAGACAAACAGGAGAAATGGTCATAAGAAAATAGGATGAAATTCAAAAAGGACAAATGCAAAGTACTCCACTTAGGAAGGAACAATCAGTTGCACACATACAAAAAGGGAAATGTTTGCCTAGGAAGGAGTACTGCAGAAAGGGATCTGGAGTTTATAGTGGAGTATAAGCTATATATGAGTCAACAGTGTAACACTGTTGCAAAAAAAAGAAGAAGAAAAAAAAGCAAAACATCATTCTGGGATGTATTAGCAGGAGTGTTGTAAGCAAGACACAAGAAGTAATTCTTCCACTCTGATTAATCTGATAAATCAAAACAAAGCCATGATCACTCCATTTTAAAAAATCCATGCTTATTTGGAGGCCACAAAGATATTTTGGGTTTCAGTTGAAAGTAAAATCTGAATTTTCCAAAAGAGCTAGAGCTTTGTGTCCAGCCCACCTGAGAGAGTTTAGATCTGTTCCCACATTGCTGTGGTGTTCAGCTCTTTGAGTTGAATTTAAGCCCATCAACTCTGCTGAGAAGTGCTAAACCCATTTCTCCTCTGTGTCTTTAGGTGCACCACTGGGCAGCATTTTGCAGTATCATGGAGTTTTCCTGTACGCTCTTGTGGGAAAAGACTGCTTTTTTTTTTGTATATTACATAGTATCAAACATATTGTGGGTGCTAAATCAACAATAATCATGTCCACCTGGAATTTTTCATCCATCTAACCAGATCATTCAGCTGGTAAATATCACAGCCTCCATTGTGCCATGAAACATTCTACGGACTGTTCCATTGTCATTCTCCAGAGAGGTAGAGAGAACAATTTTGATGAGGAGGCAGGAGAAGTACACTTTATGTTATTTCTCTTTTGAATATGTAGGAAACAATGCCGACACTGGGAAAACAAGGGTGCTTTAGACAGCAGCACTAGGATGTCTGATTGTGTGCAGAATGGTCATTGTCTTGGTGCGTGTGTTTGAGATGAGAATGTTAGCAATTTTTGCCTGTCCCATGAACTGCTCCCACTACGGATGAGACTACACCTGAAAAAAAATAGATCATTTTCATCAGTTGTATTTCTATAATGCTTTTGCACTTTGGCACAAGTGTAAGTGCCTCACTTACCATTGCAGGATCCCCCAGTGATCTGCGGGGGACTCGGATTAGAACATGTTCTGAAACTGTCTCTTGTGCCAGAACGATAGAAGATCAGCACAGTTATTTAAGGGGCTGGAGGGAATGACTTCTAAGAAGGGAGCTAAGCGAGATAGACACCCATTACCTCATTAAATATCCACAGAAATCTTATTTGGGCGAGACCTGCGACTTTGGCAGAATCATTGTTGTGCCACATTGTCCCTTGAAGTATGGGGACTGGCTGAGGTATGGGATATGAGCAGGAGGGGAAAGCGAGAGAGTACCACGGTGGCTTAGATGCCATAATAGTGAGGACCAGGAGTAGAAAGATGGGGGAGCAGCCTAGGGGCGTTCAGAAGGCATGCATGCAACTATACAGCCTAGGCAACATACTTCGTAGCTCTCTTAACCCTCCATGTGGCCTCCACACTGCATTTTTGTACTGAACTGCTGCAGTTTGCTCCTGTCTGTGCCACCCAGCTGAGGTGAGCATACGCTGCCTGACAGAAGGAGCATGGCCAAGTGACAATGAAAGCTGTGCATAAGCAATGTACACAAGGGTACAAAGGGTGTAAACACTGGTGAGGAAAGGGAATTCCTTGTAGTGGGTCTCAAGTGGGTGGGATATAACTAAGGGTATTGGGATGAAGCCAAGCAAAGGAAAATATAGACTAGACAGCAGGGGAGAGGGCCAAATTTGTCTCTAGTTAACCCCATTAAAGACAAATTTGGCTCAGACAGTTCTAGCAGTGAAGACTATTAGCCCCAGTCTCTCCAGTGGAATCCTCATCATTTGCATAATTTAAAAGTGGACTGGACAAAGTCCTGGCACAGGCACAATAGGGAAGGTACTGACTAGGTCTTTTCCCTCTCTGATTCTCGGGGATTGTATTCAGCTGATGCATTATAAAGGAGCAGAATGGATAGCATGGTAGTAGGTGGTCCACCAGCATTCTCCAGATAGTTTACCACATGGCAAACTGAGGGAAGGGCTGGTCTCATTTTGCTTTCTTAAAGAAACAGATAATACAGTATAGAGATATACACACTAGTTCCTGCTCCCAAGATTCAGGTCCCTGACAGCCCTTGAGTTTTAGGAGCTGGTGTCACCATGCCTCAGTGGGTCACAGCTAAGAATACCAAATTCATGACAGACTGCTCAGAAATAGGGCAGGTTCACCCCAAACCGGTGGCTATTCTTCCATATGATATACCAGACTAGTAACAAAAGTAAACTTCTGTCTCACTATGCTGAGTAACAAGAAGTCCAACATGCAGTCTCCCTGCTTTGCTACCCAGACACTGGACGTCTGATGAGTGGTTCCTGAAAACCAATTTCGTCACATATAGTGTCCTCTAATCCCAAGAGATCAGCCACATAGCCGAGTCAATATATAACTCAGATCTCACCTAATAATCATGCTGTTGCTAAGCCTGTAGTAACTAAAATATAAAGTTTTTTTTATAATGAAAAGAAGAGGAGAGTTAAAATGGTTTAGGAAGTCATGTACATGCAATCATTGCAAAGTTCTTGGATCAGATTTGCAGCACTGATGTTGCAGACTGCCGGCTTGTAAAGTCTCTGGTAACTTCCAGAAGATTGGGAGGTCCTCAGTCCCTAGTCAATACGCTCCTTTTAATGCAAGTCCACAGTCCAGAGATCAGAGCAGGGAAGAGGTAAAATGGAGATGCGTCCAAGGTCCTTTATACCTTCTCCCATGTGGAGGGGCTGCTCTTAATCTTCGTTTTTGGAAAATTACAGGCACAAGATGGAGTCCAGGATCACATGAGCAAGTCACATGCCCTTGCAAGCTTTTATGACTCATAGGAGCAGCCATTACCCATATTTTGGCTGAAGTGTCCGGAGGAAGGCTCACCTGGGGGGGACAAGCTTGTTCTATGTCAGATTGTGTTCTTTAATGAGCCATTGACTTGAATGGTTCATTCACAATGTGCTGGCTAGACTGAATGTAAACTACTTTGTGGGTATTACTCCAGGAGCAAACACATGGGAAACATTGTTACATAGACAATATTCATCACTTTAGATACAAAGATGACACATACATACAAACAGGATAATCATATTTGATAGATTGTAACTTTTCCATTGATACTTACATGACATATTTTGTACAAGATTTGTTGCAACTGTCTAAGTGGCAATATTAATGATATAAATGGTCATATTTCCATCATACGGCATCACAGCCAGCATCATGCAATTTGGTGCAAAGCCCAGCCGGCACTGTGTATATGTCCTCCAGAAGCTGTAACAGCCATAATTGCAGGTGGCATTCAGAGGGCAAAAGAGATGCACTTTTTCTTGCTTTTTGCATTGAACCCCTCCCCATTGCCGAGGGTTAAATTGACATGCAGGAGGTCACCTTGTCCCCATCAGCATGACAATTGATCAGAACATCATGGAACCTGAGGCGAGAGAGCAGGACCGCTTAGGTCATGATCTCCACCTCCTCTCTGCCAGGTCAGGGTTGTTGAGGAAATTCTGCTTTGTCTGTTTTACTGTTTGCTGGGTTTGAAAAGCTATGAGTGCTCCCAGGAGGGGTGGATTGGTGGGGATAACTGCAGGTGAGGAAGTCACAAGGGGACAATGAATGCAATTTATCAGATGACATTTATCGTGTGAGCATAGTCATCACATTATTGTCATCACCATTGTTATTTATTACAGCTTGACGCTGCGCACAAGGAAGAAGATACAACCTCTGTCCTGAGGAACATGTAGCTATTAAGATGGACACAGAAGTGGGCTGTCTAATCTAGGTAAGTATGATGTGTGCAATCTGAGACCCACCATTTCACATGTTATTAAGTATAGCCAGAGCCACAAAGTGAGTTCCCTGAAGTTCTGGTTTGTTGGGAGCCAAGATGTGGGTTTGGGTCTGTCTCTACATCCTGCCTTTCAACTTTTGCACTGCTTTAATACCTTTGGATCAGAGATTGCAGTGTAGCCATGATAACTGGTCATGTTTTGCTGTGTGCTGTCAGACTGAATTCAGAGCAATCTCATTGAAACTGCTGGGGAAAAGGCTTGGGGGGGTCTCACTCATTGTTTCGCAGAAGGTTGGGAGATGCATCATGAATTGATATGCAGCAGATTTGAAATATTTTGGGTCTCTCTTTTTGAGAGACTACATGAGGTTTTTTTTGTTGATGTTGTTGTTTTAAGAGGGCTTGGAGGCTAAAAATAGAGCAATGTTAGCCTGTCTGGAATATTACAGTGTGAATCTCCAGCAAGCTGCTATTCAGAGCTGACCTTCAAAGTTGAAAAGCCAGCTGTGTGAAGTTTGTTGCATCCTGCCTTCACTTTTGCGCATTGGCTGGTGGCTGCCCAGTGTGCTTGGCTATTTTAAAAGGATGGATTGAACAGCCCAGGGAATAAGTTTGCCTCTGCCATCTTGCAAAGAGCCACCTGACAAAACTTTTATTTTCCCATTCAAATGGCCAGGTTAGCTATGCAGGTGAGCCTGAACTGCAAGATCCAGGTCTGGAGCCAGCTGTCTTTGGAGCTCAGTGGTGCTGAGATCAGAGGGTTCTTCTTCGAGTGCTTGCTCATATCCATTCCAGTAGGTGTGCGCACGCCGCATGCACGTTCGTCGGAGACTTTTACCCTAGCAACACTCGGTGGGCCGGCAGGGCGCCCCCTGGAGTGGCACCGCTATGGCGCCGGTTATATACCCCTGCCGGCCCGCCGCTTCTCAGTTCCTTCTTACTGCCCGTGTCGGACGTTGGAACTGTGGAGCGCAGCGTGCTGTTCTCCACCTCCCTAGCGATTCACTCATCTTTTCTTATTGTACATAGTTCGTTTAATTGTAGTTAGTGTATTTAGTAGTTCAGTTTGTGTAGTGTAGATAGTTTGATGAGATTGGGGGTTAGCCCCTTCCCCGACCCTGGTGCCGGGCCCATGCCCAGCTCACCGGGCTTCAAGCCGTGTGCGGTCTGTCGTCAGCCGATGCCCACTGGTGACCCGCACGAAGCCTGCCTTAAGTGCTTGGGCGAGGCCCATCTGACAGACAAGTGCCGGATTTGTAAGGCCTTTAAGCCCCGAACCAAAAAAGAATGGGACGTTCGCCTCAGGCAGCTGCTGATGGAGGCAGCGCTGACTCCCCACTCCTCGGCACCGGCACCGAGATCAGCCGCTTCATCAGCACCGGAGCAGACCTCAGGGAAGACTCCGAGTCACCGGCCTTCTCCGGCACCGGCTTCTACACAGCACCGCTCGAAGTCACCTACGAGCAAGAAGCGCAAGCCTCCTGCAGCAGCCGTGCCTGCACTGCAGTCAGAGCGCTTAGCCAGACCAGACCGCCCAGCACTGCCATCTGCCGCGACGTCAACTTCCGCTGCACCGTTGACTCCGGCCCCAGATGAGCCATCGAGTCCGGTGCATACCAGCTCCCCGGCGCGGGCCGCGGTTCAGCTTGTCGTGCCCTCCACTCCGGAGGCATTCTCCGCGGCACGGGACCTGATTGCGCTAACGGAGCCTGAGCTGCCTCGACCCCCGGCACCGCCAGTGCAGGTCCTCCAATCCACAGGCAAGCCAGCCCTTGTCAGACCTTCTTCGCCTGGTACCATGGGACTTCATCACTCTCGGTCCCGATCCAGGTCCCATAGATGCTCACGGTCCCGCCATCATTCTCAATCACGCGACCGCTCGCAGTCCTGGTACCGCTCCCCATCCCGGTACCGGTCGTGCTCGCGGTACCGCTCGAGGTCCCGGTCGCCGTCCGGACACTACCAGCACCGTTCCAGGTCCCGTCATCACTCACGGCACCGGGCTTCTCGCAGCCGCTCTCGACACTACGGCTCCCGGCACCGGCTGACCTCCCGGCACCAAGCTGGTCGCAGGTCCTGGTCGCAATCTCGGCACTGTAGAGGGTCGCGGCACCGTTCCCCAGCACCGTGTGGCGACGGTTCCAGCGGACACAGGCACCATCACTTCGCAGTCTCCACACCGCCATGGCCATCTCGTCCACCATCAGTCTCCTCTCATGCCGGATCGGCGTCGTATGGGGACTCGGACAACCAGCAGGACCCTCAGCAGTGGTTCTTTTGGACTCCTTGGGCTTACCATCAGAGCCAAAGTGCCCCACATCCACCACCGCGCTCGAGGCCCTCTGAACATAGGGTGCCAGAGGCCACGGTGAGCAGACCCCCTCCAGAGGATGCAGAACATCTCCCAGCACTGGGCTCGGCCGTGCAAGACCCACCCCAGGACGTCCCACAGGACCACGACTCGCTTCAGGACCCAGTGGTCCCTGGGGTCCCCTCCTCTTCATCACCAGACGAGGCAGTAGCGGGGATGTCCACATCTGGACCGCCACCAATTGATCTCCGCTCGCACCAGGACCTCCTTCGCCGGGTTGCTCTTAATATAAACCTGCCCGTGGAGGAAGTTCCTGAGGTGGAAGACCCAGTGGTCACCATTCTGTCAGCGGAGGCCCCGACAAGGGTTGCCCTCCCCTTTATTCGTACCATACAGGCTCGAGCGGATACAATCTGGCAAACCCCGGCTTCCGTTCCACCTACAGCCAAAGGGGTCGAGCGCAAATATATGGTCCCATCCAAGGGGTACGAGTACCTGTACGTACACCCTCCCCCTTGTTCATTAGTGGTTGAATCCGTTAACGAGCGAGAGCGCCATGGCCAACAAGCCCCTGCGCCTAAATCAAGGGAAGCCAGGCACATGGACTTGTTGGGAAGGAAGATCTACTCTGCGGGGGGCCTCCAGCTCAGAGTGGCGAATCAGCAAGCCCTCCTGAGTAGATACAATTATAACACATGGGAGTCGGTTGGGAAGTTTATCGAACTAGTCCCGCAGGATTCCCACCAGGAGTTCTCGGCTCTCCTGGAGGAGGGGAAAAAAGTGGCTCGAACCTCCCTTCAGGCCTCGCTAGATGCCGCTGATTCGGCAGCTAGAACAGTCGCCTCAGGGATCACCATGAGGCGCATATCTTGGTTGCAGGCGTCCGGTCTACCACCAGAACTGCAATACACTATACAGGACCTACCATTTGATGGTCAGGGCCTGTTCTCCCAAAAGACAGATCCGCGCCTCCAAAGTTTGAAGGATAACCGCGTGATCATGCGGTCCCTCGGCATGCATACGCCACAGACCCAGAGGCGACCTTTCCGCCCTCAACTTCAGCGTCACTATCCCCCGCCTCGGCCAAGACAGGACTTCTCCAGAAGGAGAGGCCGTAACTCCCGCAGATGCCGATCGGGCCCGCAAGGGGGTAACAACTCCGGACCCGCCAAACCACCAGTGGGACCGAAGCCAAACTTTTGAGAGTGCGCTCGGGAGCACTGTACCAATTATCTCCCAGGATCCTTTTCAGTTCACCAACCGCCTTGCCGCATTCTTCCCTGCATGATCCCAGATAACATCAGACCGATGGGTTCTCAGCACGGTCAAGTGTGGTTACCGCCTTCAGTTTATTTCGTCTCCTCCTTCCCACCCTCCCTCCCCGTCCCTCTTCAGGGACCCCTCTCACGAGCAACTCCTTCTGCAGGAGGTTTCGAAGCTCCTTGCGTTGGGAGCTATAGAGGAGGTTCCGGAGCACCTAAGGGGAAGAGGGTTCTATTCCAGGTACTTCCTAATTCCCAAGGCAAAAGGGGGCCTCCGGCCCATCCTGGACCTGCGAGCTCTGAACAAGTTCATCACGAAGTTCAAGTTCCGCATGGTATCCCTGGGAAACATTATATCCTCCTTGGATCCCGGAGATTGGTATGCTGCTCTCGACATGAGGGACGCATATTTTCATATTGCGATTTACCCCCCACACACAAAGTTTCTTCGCTTCGTGATAAATCGCCACCACTACCAATTTGCGGTCCTTCCCTTTGGCCTCTCCTCGGCCCCTCGAGTATTCACAAAGTGTATGGCAGTAGTTGCCCCCAGCTCCATCGCCATCGAGTTCACGTTTTCCCGTATCTCGACGACTGGCTTATTTGAGGGACCTCCAAGGCTCAGGTTGCCGCACACGTAAGCGTCATCAAGGACCTATTTTCCTATCTAGGTTTGATCCTCAACCTAGACAAGTCCATTCTGCTTCCTACGCAAAGGATAGAATTCATCGGGGCCATGCTGGACTCGAATCTGGCAACGGCCAGTCACCTCCACAGAGGTTCCAGGCTATAGTCTCTCTCATCCAGAGGCTACAAGCCTTCCCAACAACCTCTGTCCATACCACCCTCACCCTACTCGGCCACATGGCAGCGTGCACTTTCGTGACAAAGCACACAAGACTACGCATGCGCCCTCTCCAGACTTGGCTTTCCTTGGTTTATCGTCCGCGCAGAGATGCCCTGGACATGGTAGTCACAGTCCCAACAAAAACCCTGGACTCCCTCAACTGGTGGCTGACACCTTCCCTGGTGTGTGCCGGTTGCCCGTTCCACCCACCACAGCCTTCGGTGTCGTTAACGATGGACGCTTCATCCCTGGGCTGGGGTGCACACTTAGGGCACCTTCACACCCAGGGCCTTTGGTCCTCGCAAGAGCTGGCGCTGCATATCAATGTTCGCGAACTGAGAGCGGTCCGCTTGGCATGCCAAGCCTTCCAACACCATCTACAGGGCCGTTGTGTTGCGATTTTCACGGACAACACAACGGCCATGTATTACATAAACAAACAGGGGGGCACACGGTCTTCTCCCCTTTGCCAAGAGGCGATGCGACTGTGGGACTTCTGTATAGCCTGCTCGATAGACTTCGTAGCCTCCTTCCTTCCGGGAGTCCAGAACTCTCTCGCAGATCGCCTGAGCAGATCCTTCCTGTCCCACGAATGGTCCATCCATCCGGACATCCTCCTTTCTGTATTCCGAAAGTGGGGCTTTCCCCAGATAGACCTATTTGCCTTCAGGGAAAACAGGAAATGCCAGGTATTCTGCTCCCTTCAAGGCCGTTCCCGAGGCTCTCTCTCGGACGCGTTCCTGATCCCCTGGAAGGGACATCTTCTCTATGCCTTTCCACCCTTTCCCCTAGTGCACAGAGTCCTGCTCAAGCTCCGCAGGGCCAGGGCCAGACTGATTCTGATAGCCCCCGCATGGCTGAGGCAACACTGGTATCCCATGTTGCTCGACCTATCCCTAACGACCCCGATACCACTGCCACTCTGCCCGGATCTTATAACGCAGGACTTCGGCAGGCTTCACCATCCAGACCTGCAGTCCCTACACCTAACGGCGTGGCTACTGTCTGGCTGAACCAATCCGAGCTCCGCTGCTCTGCCCAGGTCCAACAGGTCCTTTTGGGAAGCAGGAAACCCTCCACGAGGACGACATACCTCGCAAAGTGGAAGCGGTTTTCTCTTTGGTGTGCACAACGTTCCCTAGTTCCAGAGGCCGTTTCGATCCCTCTTATCCTGGACTACTTGTGGTATCTCAAGGAACAAGGTTTGGCACTCTCGTCAATAAGGGTGCATTTAGCTGCCATCTCCACCTTCCATCAAAGGGAGGCGAACAGTTCCACCTTCTCTCACCCGATGGTTTCGAGATTCCTTAAGGGCTTGGAGCGCCTATACCCACTGGTTAAGCCTCCTTCCCCTACCTGGGATCTCAACCTTGTTCTGGCTCGGCTCACAGCCCCACCCTTTGAACCCTTGGCCACTTGCTCGTTGCTGTACCTGTCCTGGAAGACGGCCTTCCTGGTGGCTATCACTTCGGCCAGGCGGGTTTTGGAGCTCCATGCTTTGATGGCGGACCCCCCGTATACAATCTTCCACAAAGACAAGGTGCAGCTATGCCCGCATAGGGCTTTCCTCCCCAAGGTGGTCTCGGCCTTCCACATTAATCAGGATATCTTCCTACCGGTCTTCTTCCTGAAGCCGCATGCATCAAGCAGGGACCAACAGCTTCACACCCTGGATGTCCGTCGAGCCCTCGCCTTTTACATCCAGAGGACAAAGCCCTTCAGGCGCTTGCCCCAGTTATTTATAGTGGTGGCAGAGCGTATGACAGGTATGCCTATATCGGCTCAGAGGCTCTCATCATGGGTAACGTCCTGTATCCGGACGTGCTACGACTTGGCCCACGTCCCGATTGGCCGTCTTACCGCCCACTCTACTCGGGCTCAAGCCTCGTCGACCGCCTTCCTGGCACACATCCCCATCCAGGAGATATGCCGCGTAGCTACCTGGTCATCAGTGCATACGTTCACTGCTCACTCTGCGCTCGTGGCCCAATCAAGAGATGATGCCGCCTTTGGCTCAGCGGTTCTGCACTCCGCAACATCTCACTCCAACCCCACCGCCTAGGTAAGGCTTGGGAATCACCTACTGGAATGGATATGAGCAAGCACTCGAAGAAGAAAAGACGGTTACTCACCTTTGTAACTGTTGTTCTTCGAGATGTGTTGCTCATATCCATCCCCCCCCCGCCCTCCTTCCCCACTGTCGGAGTAGCCGGCAAGAAGGAACTGAGGAGCGGCGGGCCGGCAGGGGTATATAACCGGCGCCATAGCGGCGCCACTCCAGGGGGCGCCCTGCCGGCCCACCGAGTGTTGCTAGGGTAAAAGTCTCCGATGAACATGCACGCTACTGGAATGGATATGAGCAACACATTTCGAAGAACAACAGTTACAGAGGTGAGTAACTGTCTTTTTTGCTTCAGTTCCATCTCTGACCATGTGGTGCATTTAAAACGCAAGATCACTATGTTCTGATTTACAGGGAAAAAAATATATTTGTATAGATACCCTGGGCTTGGCCCACCTTCACACATTGTACCAAAGCCTATTAATACCTCATTCAGTGCACAGAACTGATCTGCTCTGGGGATGGATCAGAGTTGTGTACTGAAGGAGACAGTTGTCTGTAAGATCCCCTGCGTCATCTGTTGCCAAAGATGGAAGGTATGTAGTGAATGAGGCTAGGGATTGCAGGAAGAGAAAGGATAGCTTCAAGGTTAAGAAAATTAAGTGCTGCCCTGGAGAACTGGATTCTACCCCTGCCTCTGTCACAGACTTCCTCGTCTAAACCCAACTTTTCACAGGTGTAACTAATTGTGTGTTCCTCTTTTCAGGGTACCTCACCTGAGACCCAGGGATCTGATTTGCAGTAGTGCTGAGCACTGACAGCTGCAAGCTGTTAATTGAGCGTATAAAGTGCTGCATAATGCTTAGTACTCTGCAAAATCAGGCATCTCATACGGGGCACCAAACATTAATGGATACTTTGGGGTTATTGAAATTACTGAATACTTAATCTCTATTTGCCATAGTTTCCCATCTGTAAAATGGGCATAATACCACTCTCTCACAGCACCGGGATATTGTAAAAAAACATTAATTAATGTTTATGAAGGACTCAGATATAGCACTATAGTGATGCACACCATAGAAAAGGCCCTGAGGAAGTTCATAATTCTGTTTTCAGAGTAGGGTTTGAATAGTGTGCCATAAATATAGCATGGGGCCACACATTGAACAATGAGGAGCAAACAAACTATTGAATAGCTGCTCATTATTTGAGCATTGTCTGTCCTGTGTACTGAATGAGGCAGGGGGTCTGTGAAAAAAAAAATCTGATCATGCAATTTAAGACTGTATCATGCATACTATGGTAGAGCTCCAACCTTGGCCTCGTGGGCAGGGCTGCCTAGAGGGGGCGGTGGCAAGTGAGGCAATTTTCCCCAGGCCCCACAGGGGCCCCCTCAAGAATATAGTATTCTATAGTATTGCAACTTTTTTTATGGAAGGGGCCCCCGAAATTGCTTTGCCCCAGGTTCCCTCAATCCTCTGGGCAGCCCTGCCCATGGGTCCCGTGCTTCTTGGCAGTTTGTGCTAGCTTCAGTGGCTCACTGAGACCCTCCACGTAGCCCTTCTCTCTCTAGGGCCAGGGTTACAGTCTACAGAGCCCTCTTCATCATAACCCAGCAAGGAGGTTGGTGAGAGAACTCTCACAGTCTCTGTTGTCCCTAGGGCTTATTTCAGAACAGTTTAGCCTCCTGTCCTGACAGGGACTTGTCTTCCCTTTGCAGGAGGTGTTTCTGTAGTGGCAGTTTGGGGGGGAACCCAGGCCTGCCCTCTACTCTGGGTTCTGGCCCAGGGACCCTAATGGTAGCAGCTGTTGGCAGCCAACCTTTCACTGCCAGAGTTGCTACATTTCCCTGGGCCACTTCGTCACAGCTCTCCCACTTCTCCCTTCTTCACCCTTACCAATGGCTTGAGGGTGTCTTCATTAACCAGCCCTTCAGCCACACTTCCTTTCCTCTGGCTCTCTTCAGCCTGACTGGAGTGAGCCCTTGTCATAAACAGATAGCTAAGGGTTAATGTTCTTTTACCTGGAAAGGAGTAACCTGAAACACCTGACCAGAGGACCAATCAGGAAACAAGACTTTTTCAAATCTGGGTGGAGGGAAGTTTGTGTGTAAGTCCTTTGTTCTGGTCTTCTGCCTGTACTCTCTCGGCTATGAGAGGATTTTTCTGCCTCCTGCTTTTCTAATCTTCTGTTTCCAAGTTGTAAGTACAAAGACAGGAAGACCATAGGTTTGGTTTTTTGTATTTACATGTGTGTAGTTGCTGGAATGTGTTAAATTGTATTCTTTGTGGATAAGGCTGTTTATTCATATTTCTTTTAAGCAATTGACCCTGTATTTGTCACCTTAATACAGAGAGACCATTTTTATGTACTTTTTCTTTCTTTTTATATAAAGCTTTCTTTTTAAGACCTGTTGGAGTTTTTCTTTAGTGGGGAACTCCAGGGAATTGAGTCTGTAACTCACCAGGGAATTGGTGGGAGGAAGAAGTCAGGGGAAAATTTGTGTGTGTTAGATTTACTAGCCTGACTTTGCATTCCCTCTGGGTGAAGGGGGTGGGGGTGGAAGAGAGATTAACTATATCGGTACTTGTGTTTTCCAGGACTGGAAATAGAGAGGGGTGGAATCCCTCTGTTTAGATTCACGGAGCTTGCTTCTGTGTATCTCTCCAGGAACCCAGGGAGGGAACACCTGGAAGGGCAAAGGTGGGGGGAAATGGTTTATTTCCCTTTGTTGTAAGACTCAAGGAATTTGGGTCTTTGGGGTCCCCAGGGAAAGTTGTTGGGGGGACCAGAGTGCCCCAAAACACTCTAATTTTTTGTGTGGTGGCAGCTTTACCAGGTCCAAGCTGGTAACTAAGCTTGGAGGTTTTCATACTAACACCCATATTTTGGACGCTAAGGTCCAAATCTGGGATTATGTTATGACAGCCCTTTTATAGTATCAAAAGGGCCTTAATTAGAGTCAAGTGTTCACATTACCTTAATGGCCTTACCTGACTCTTTGCAGGTTAATTAGAGTCAGGTGTTCTCATTAGTCTGGAGCAGCCCCTGCTCTGGTCAGTCAGGGAACAGAAAACTGCCAGTCCAGTGGCCAGTATATTTGCCTTCTACTACTTTGTTGTACCCAGCTGGCCTGGGTCTCTCACAATATGCACAGGGGAGCTGAATTAAGGTTACACAGACAACCGCAATTCTGGCATTGTCTGTACAGGGACCAACGAATTGTGTGAAGCTTGAACTACTTTCCTTTTCCTAGAGGTGTATCTGTCCAAGCCAGGTCTGATGGTGCAGGAAATGCTCATATTACCATTGTCCATGATGCATCCATTCTGTGGATTAGCAAGAGACATCAGTGTGGTGCTGTCAATATGGGAACTTTCACTGGCATAAAATTCACTTAACAAAATCAAACGAGGATCCAGGAATCTGTGCAGCAACTACGTGAACTGGTTTTGTGACTTCCTCCTTAATACCTGCCACATTGTCCCTGCAGACATTTTCTATGATCCTAGTTTCATAAGTGCATTAATGAATCTGCCCCCAGGGATCAATTACATTGAAGCTCTGGCATAGACATCTCATAAATCAGCATGAGGACACCTATGGCTATTAATGTATTCACCAGTTGAATTCCATTTTTTTAGAACAATAAATCAAGGTAATGGGGCTGCGCATTTCACTCTGTAGCTGAGAAATCACACGGTGATGAAATGGCAGGTGAATGAGTGAAATGATTTCAACAGAGTAAGGCAGGTTTTCCAAAACTATAGCATAGGAGTAGACTATACTTCCTTCCTCGCCACTCTTCCCGCATTCACCGAATCAGCCAAGGAGCAAGCAGCAGTGCTGCATCATCCCAGTCGCTCAGAACTTTCTCTAAACATTTCTTTGGGACTGAAACGTCACTTGAGGGGGGAAATGTAGCCCAGATGCAATAACTAGAAACAGGATCAAACCAAAATCCTTTATCTAGCCCCCCAGCACATCATTCCTCCCCTACATAGCCACACATTCCTTTGAGACCTCAAAAGTATGCTAGGTGCTTCCCATAAACAAGTGAATCTCCCAAACAGATTACAGAGTAAATTCAACATGATACAACAATTGAGGGCTGGCTGGCTATGTTATACTGCCACCCATCAGTCTCATATTTTAGGACCACATTTAGAAGATATTTAGGTGCTAATGATGTAGCTAGGCACCTTGGGGGATTTTCTGAAGTGCCTAAGCACCTAAGTCCCATTAAATCTGACAAGATCTGGCCCTTATCACCTTCCAGGTAAAATGGATGAGTAATAGGGAGGTCCTTCATGGAATCTGTTTTTTTTCCTCTCCCTTTTCTCATCAGCAACAAAAGTGCTGAGTGGAAAAGAAGGTAAAAAGGATACCAGTGAGGTCATGAGTATCAGGACCCTAGGAAGGGTTATATCCAGTGTGGAGAATGTGTACATTTTTTATAATATTTTTAATGGATAATGTGTGTGTCAGTTTCCTCACTTGCTTGGTATTGTTATCCAATAGGTGTGGAAGAGTTAAATTCTCCTGTGGGACCTGGAGATAACTGATACCTGCACTCGTATGAATGAACTATCAAGAACTGTCCACATATGAATGCAGTTGCCTCGGAGATGCACTGGAGGCCAAACAGCAGACACGAACTTTTAATGATGGAAGCCAAGGGAAGCAGAACATGTGCAGCATGCTGCGACTTGAGACAAAGAGCTGGGTGTGAGCAGACTGTGAGACGTGATGGCTGTTGCCTAGGGCAGGAGAGATGAAATCTCAGAGGTTTTGGAGAAGAAGGCAGGTAACACTGCCCACATGGGCTGTCCGTGAAGTTGTGTTTTTTCTGGACTAGCCTAGGAATCCTTGATTACTGTGTTCCAGTTGACTAATAAATGCTGGCTTGTTCTGAAAAGGCTGCTGTGCATTGCTGTACAGGCCCGCTGATGGGATTGCTCTCCAAAGGAGTAAAGTCTCTACGTGGGGTCTAAACTCATTTGAATTCATTGGAGAGCCATGGTGAGAAACAGGAGTGCAGAAGCCAGAGGGCACAGTCTCAGGGTAATGGAACTGCAGGTCTAACCCTGGCAAAAAAAAGGGGATGCCTGGGGCCTGGCTCAATAAAGGAGATGCTCACAGAGAGACTGAATTATAGCTGGAGGCAGAGCACCCCTGACACCAGGATGCTGAGCTCAGGGGACCAATGGTGAGACCCAGTGTGGCCCTTCCCATGTTCCTCCCTGCTAACAGACAATCATACATCCCAGCTCTGACTGGCAGCTGAGCAGCTGCAGATTGTACATCTATACAAAGCAAATGTGATGTTTCCCAAAGAGGGAAAGAAAAAGACGGCAGCATAGGGCTGCAGAAACAAGGGAAAGTGAAGTGACAGACAGCTGACAGTGTAAGCAAAGTGTAAATGAAGTCTGTCTGCCAGAGCTAGTGTGAAGGTGAAAGCAATTGCACTAGCTGAATGTGTTTCTTCCCTCTGCCTGTAATTACCTCCTGTTCCCAGCAGGCATATTGGAAAGGTGGGTAATGTTGGCCCTTGTGATAGCAAGTTGGAGCACGTCTGCCATGTATCCTCAGCTGTCCACTTACACTGGAGTTGCAAGAGAGTTTGCCAGAATGACTGAGTTGGTTATGGGTTGGGGAGGAGGTTTCTATCCATGGCTGTTCACTTAGCTAGTCCTGTGTCAGGAAGATGACCCTATAAAGCCAAAGATTGTTACTGCTGTAGCACAGCTCTTCAGATAGCGCTACAGATGTCCCAGCCATGAGAGAGCTCATAGATGTGTCTGTCTGTGAGATATGCCTAGAGCACCTTCAAGAAAAGACCAGCACCTCCCTGTTTGGTTAAGGAGAGTGGCTTTCTCCCATCCGGCAGAACCACTGCTTACAGACCACGGGGCTCTTGGTTCATTTGCTGGGTATGAGAGTGTGCACAACTCATTCGTGTGGCAAGTCTAGTCACCTGGTGAACAACTCTGCTACCTGCTTAGTCTGCTCCAGGATTGGACCGTCAGTGAGAGGACAAACCACTATCTACATTATCTGCTAGTGTTTAACTGTCTCTTGTCAGATAGATTCGTGTTTGAAAGGACCCCAGTGTGCTCCCATATTTGACTGATAAAAATTATTCTATGCACCCGCTGCTGTGGTTGCAACACAATAAACTGCCCACAAATGTTAGTACCAATACCTCCCTCCCCTGTAACATCCTAGGCAATCACAGTGACTAACCTAGCAATAGTCTGTATCAGGGTTCAGCAACCTTTCAGAAGTGGTGTGCTGACTCTTCATTTATTCGCTCTAATTTAAGGTTTCGCATGCCTGTAATACATGTTAACATTTTTAGAAGATCTCTTTCTAAAAGTCTATAATATATAATTAACCTATTGTTGTATATAAAGTAAATAAGGTTTTTAAAATGTTTAAGAAGCTTCATTTAAAATGAAATTAAAATGCAGAGCCCCCCAGAGGTGGCCAGGACCTGGGCAGTGTGAGTACCACTGAAAATCAGCTCGTGTGCCATAAGTTGCCTACCCCGGTCTATATGCTCAGTGCTAGACTACCAGACATGCCTTGCATTCTGCTCTGAGAGGGAGTGGATATCACAGCCAGGAACCTAGGGTGACCATTCCCAATATTTGGGGCTTTTTCTTCTATAGGCACCTATTACCCCCCGCCCCCTATCCCAATTTTTCACTCTTGCTGTCTGGTTACCCTACAGGAACCCCTCCTGAAAATGCCCTGCCTCCAGTCCTCAAGAGCGCACCTCTACGGACCACTAGAGAGGGTTCTTCAGTTGACTTTTGCAGTTGCCATGGTACTCAAGGGGAAAGATAGTCCTTACAAGAGGTAGGTCCCATGCCTTATACTGCTTTATAGCTGACTCATTCCACTTAAACAAGTGGGCCACTTCACTTTGCATAGCTGTAACTTCCAAGCTGTCTTTGGGATTGTCCCCAGTAGAGTTCAATGCAACAGTTCAAGCTGGAGATGCAAAAGTATCTAGACCTATGGTGAGAGCAGCTTTATCAAGAGAAGGCTGCAAACCCTCAGCAATGCAGAGAAGTAAAAAAGCAATGTGAGCCACTGCTGCTACCAAGAGAAGGGTCAGGTCCAAAAGTACCCCAAGATTCTGAACCTCTGTGGCAAGGGGTGGACATACCCTTCTACCAAATGGAGCAGTCACAATCCCTGCCAGTTCCCCTACTTACTTCCCTTGCAGAATTGAGTCTAAAGTTAAAGGCAAATCAGGGCCACAATTGATAATTACACGATAACATGCTGTTTCTAAAATAATAGATGTAAGATCATGCAACTAATCTCTGCAAATAACTCAGTCTGCAGAAAAAAATTGGTGAATAATTTCAAACAACAAACAGACCTGATAAAATTGTCTGGTGGCTGGCAGCAATTTACAGACAGACGCAGAAGAAATTGGTTGAATGAGTTTGCTCCGCTTGTGTCATAACCAACACTTGTTACACTGAAAGACGCAAGTTAAATCACCTTAGACCCTCACCACACTAAGGGTTGTTTGACACCCTTTTCAGTCAGGTTTTCAACGTAACATCAAGGCTATTCTCTAGTGTACACAGAACAAATGATTCAGGGTCGTGGTTACTCAGCACCCATTGCTACGCACAATGGAGAGAAAGGATCGAGGTTTCACTGTGGCTACATGCATCAATGCTCATTGCTCCAAGCACTGGAGACTCAGAGTTAGCACTGTCATATTACGCCATTAAAATATGACTATCCATTAAGATTCCACATCCTCTGCCTGGCAGGTCAGATAAATCGCAGAGCACTGAGTTAAAATTGTTACTCATTATTCTATTAACTCTAGCATGCTAACAGGCACTAGCTCATGCCCTATCTTTTCCTTGTGCTTCTGTCAGAGTGTCTGTTTGACAGATGCCACTTGTCTACTAGGGTTGCAAAGGCAGATGACTGGGACTTGCTGACTTGCCTCATCAGCTGTGCCCTGAATCTACGATTCAAAGCTATTTCAGCCAGATAATATTTTCAAGGTTGTTTTTAAATCTCATGTGTGACCCAAGAATATACATTTTTTGGCTGGGGGAGACAGAGTATGGAGAGGAGTCCACTTCCATGGTGAACAGAAGAAATCAGGACATATGGTTTAGCTCATAGTGCTAAAGACTCCTGATAAATAATAATAGTAACATGAGGAATCTATTAGTGTTATAGTTTAGCCTGAGCTTCCACCCATCTATTTTTTGTACGAAGTTCCATATGCTGCCATGTCACTGTCACTGCAAATGAAAAATAACAAGCCATCAGCTTAGGTATAGAACTGTGATAGAACCTTAAACCATTGCAGAACATCCCATTTTCACTAAACCAACGCAGAAGTGCTCTGCAGCGCCCTCTGGTGAAGTTGAGAGGTGCAAATTAGAACCCCATTTCTACAGCTTTCATAGTGTTCTCAGAAGAAAGCATTGCAGCTACTAACCTGTTTTGTATCATTTTCTACAGCCCATGGGAACTAGGGAAGCTGCGAGTGTTGCTGCATCCCCTGGCTGGAAGTGATTTCCATCATATGCAGGGTTTACAGTTTGGTTGAGTGGCTCTCACCACCATAGAATCATAGAATCTCAGGGTTGGAAGGGACCTCAGAAGATCATCTAGTCCAACCCCCTGCTCAGAACAGAACCAATCCCCAGACAGATTTTTGCCTCAGATCCCTAAATGGCCCCCCGAAGGATTGAACTCACAACCCTGGGGTTAGCAGTCCAGTGCTCACCACAACTATACAAATTGTTCCAGCACCCCTGCTCCAGCCTACTTAGATTTTCCTTTATGAGCTCCCATATCAGTATTAAAGAGTTTAACATTGCTTAAGAGCTCTGATGAGATTACAGTAGCTATATATTTAAAAGCTTGATGTGCTCTTTACCTCCACCCTTCCTATATCATTTGTCATCTTAACTGTAATTTGTTCAAGGCCAGGGACCATGTCTTTATTTGAAGAGCTCCCAGTACAGTGGGGCCCTGATCTTGAGCAAGGCCTCTGGACACTACTGTAATGCAAATATTGAATAAGAATATGAATTTTGTAAAGTGCAAAGCTCATTCTAGAACATTAAAAAACATCTCAGTATCATCTTTATGCAGATGTTTACAAAACAGTACAATAATAATAATAAAAAGCCCCAAGCCTTCCTGACACACTGAGCAGCATGTGTGATTCACTCTGCAATTCAACACGTTCTGGCATCACGATACAGGTGTTTGCAAACAAACAGGCTGAGATAGCACACACCTCCAAAGCAATGCTGGAATATTGCTGTACACAAAGATGCAGGGATTGCAGAAGTGAACTACAAAGCTAGCATTTCAATTACCACTCTTGTTAGTAAGGATGGTCAGAAATGTAGAGCAAAGAAGCAGTTCACTCAGGTCAGAACTGTAGCACTTTGGAGAGACAGCATGGGGGAATCTTATACCAGCCTCGTCTGAGCTGTTCCTATTCCGTGGATAAATAGAGGACCTCTAGGATTGTCAATCTGGCATCTTTCAGCAGCATCAAGTAAAACAGGCTGCAGAGCAATAACAGCACGCTGACAGCATCATAACATACATCAGGTAACCATGAGACATAGAATTTCCTGGCTTAAAGAGAACAGGAAAAATCCCTGCAGAGGTTCAGTAACAGGTGACTGGAAGTGCTAAAGGAACAATTTGCTATGAGATTTCTCTCAACTCCTTGAGTCATCATAGCCTGTTACCTGGTAACGGTGCCTGCCAGTATAGAAGAGTATTCAGTCACAAATGATGGCTGTTAGAGTGTATTGTAAATGAGACACGCATTGTGTCTTATACGTGACCGAGAAGGATGTGGAATTCTGGGATGGGTTAATGCTTTGTTGAGAGACAAATAAGTGGCTACACCTCAAGATAATCTTTTTTGAACTGTTTTTAGTTCCAGTAGCTCTGATCCTGCTTCCAGGGACATCAATAACAACCTCCCCCCCCATTGTCATCACTGGTGCAGGATCCAGCCACATAAGCTACATAGTTCCCATTAATGCTTTGAACAAGGCTGGACAGAGCAACAGAATATAAAAAGCCGCAGTAGCACTTTTGGGGCTCCAGCCAGCAGCAGCTCTGTCTGCTAGTTCTACACAGGCTGCTTCGAACACACAACTGAGCCCCCACCTTCTGTGGGAAACTTGTGTGTCACAGCTCCATTCCAACCATCTTACAGTCCCTTTGTCAGAACAGGTGCTTGGCTGTCTGTAAAAAACACTTCAGGCTCACGGACACGGAGCCAAAATCATCCTCAGTGAAACTCCATTGACAAGCAGGTTTTAATGGAGGCTTCTGGAAAGGGACCTAGCATGCCTTGTTATTGGCAACACTTGCATCTAAAGCCTGCTCAGCACCAACTCAGCTCCCTCATTGCCGACTCCCATTGTCAGCAATGGGTAATTTTTGTAGTGTAGACAAGGCTTAAGTGTCTTAAGCACCGAGTCATTCAGCTGAGCCTGTGCAAAGATGAGGTCACCTCAAATACATCTTAGTTTAATGAATTAATAAATAAATGCATTATTTCCTTACCTTTCCCCACTCTTGTTGCAATAATTTCTCCATATCTCACCATTCCTCAGGGGCTCTGGAAGGTGGCAACAGAAACGTTACAATGTAGGAAAAGTCTTTTATTTACTCGGTTAGTATACTCTGTGCATAATGGAGTTTAACTATGCTTCTCTCAAACGTCTTCCCCAGGAATATACAGTTGTTCGGTCATAGCTAAAGTGACTACGTGGTACTCACATAGCTAAAGCTTCCTCAGATATAGAATTAAAACAGTGGGTCAGCGTAAATAGGAGGTTCCAGTTTACTATAATTCAATGGCTATGCCTGGCTGCTTTCCAACTCCCTCTGCTTTCAAATGGAACGCTCCTATTGACTTCAAAGAAAGTTGGCTCAGAGCCGTAGCCGAAGAAAATTTATGAATGTATAGGCATTTACAAAGCAGGCAGGATAACAACTTCATGATGTCTTCTGCAAAGCTCACTCACTCACTTCCACCAGCAATCCCAAATCCATTACCAATAATGCATCAATAAAAATACACTAACATAACACATTCCTCTGGGCCCCTCAATGTATCTGAGCTGTTCGTTCAGAATGTAAACTCATGAGATCAGGGGCAACATCTTTCATGTTTTGTACGGTGGTGAGAACAACTTGTATGGCATGATACTGTCTTGCGGACTGTGAAGATTGTATCCTGATCAGTGGAACTGGAGTCCGAGCGCCAGTGTTCCTTGAAGGGACTGCCATTGACAGGACATCAGGAAAACAGAGAATGCAGGAGTTAGGCAGAAAGCAACTCAGCAGAACAGAACATGAACAGAACAGTGCACAGAGTTTAACAAAGTTCCCTGTGTTAAACTTAACCAGCACTCAGCTGCATGCTTTCCTAATGAAACGTGGGGGCAACACCTGAGCTGTGAGTTCTCTGAAGTGCAGCAGCTGGCAGTGTGAGCCATGGCACTCGGTCTGAAGCCTCCCAGAGCCCTGGGTTTGCAAACACCAAATCTAGCCAAGGGTTGACCCAGAGGAAGGAGAAGTTCAAGCTGTACCCAGACCTGGTCATGCAGGAGGATGACAACAGCAGGAAAGTAAAACTGTTAGTTCACCTTACTGGGGAGCCAGGCAGAGAGGTCAGCAACACTCTGAAGCTCACCACCACAGAAGTTCATCACAGCAGTCCAAGGAGCCCTGGGGACCTGTTGGTCCCCAAAGCAGAATGAATCTGTGAAGCGACACAGGCTTTTCACTAGAGATTAATCTGAAGGGAAGGGACCCTAGGTTACTGCCTTACGCACAGCACCTGCTACAATTTTGGAGACCTCACAGATCCTCCAATTTGGGGGAGTTTGTCTGTGGCATTTGGGAACACCCCCTACAGCACGGGCTGCTCCAGGAAGGTGATCTCACACTGGACACATGCCTAGACATGGGGTGTGCAGCAGAAGCCTCAAGAGAAATGGTGAAAGCCATAGTGGGCACAACACCCCCAGAAGTACACGCAGTGAGATGACAGCAAAGGAGAGCAGTGTTCCGTGCCCATAATGAGATGCATTTACTCTCATAGACAGTGTGAGTGAGTAAAGAGAAGAGCCCTGCACTAGGAGAGCATTGCAATGTGGCAAATTGGACCATTTCAGCAATGTGTGTAAGAGCAGAAGAGGCTGTCAGGAAGATTCAGATTGTACAAAAGGGGGATGGCGCATCAGACAGTGGTGATAACACCATGACTCTCTCCTTGAGTCCCACAGCATATCAAGTTCAGGCTGTCAAGGCAGGAAAGCAACAAGGGGCAATACCAACCTCCATGCATGCAAACAATGTCGATAGGGAAAGGTCATGCGATTTCAGCTGGATAGCAGGGCCTCCTTCAGTGTGTGTTTCCTCAAGGTGAATTGGACTCGCACACACCCATTACAAAGAGCAGTTGCAATCCAATAATGTACAATGAGACTATAATGAAACCAACAGGAAAATGAGACCTCATAGTAACTATCCCAAAAGAGAACAGATGGTACCAACTGAAGTTTGTGATGGTGGATGGTAAGCACCACAGACCCCTCTGGGGAAATATGGCCATACAAGCCATGGATCTGATCAGGATGCAGCATCAGAATTTTATAGCTTCAGTGCAAGAAGCAAAAGGGCCTGGGGTATCCCAGGGACAATGGCGACAATTTTAAAAGCATATGGGAGTGTTTTCAAAGGCCTTAAAGGAAAGCTGCAACTGGAAGTAGACCCTACAGTGGACCCTACAGTGGAACCTGTATGCTTACAGGAAGGAAAATTCCAGTGGCATTGCATAATCCAGTACGCAAGGATCTTGAAAGCCTCTGCAGAGCAGGGATAGCATAGCACTCATAGAGGCAGAACAACTTGAATCAGCAACATGGTGGTAGCAGAGAAGGCATCAGGCAATTACACATCTGTATAGTCCAAAGCCACTAAACTGGGCATTGAAAAGATACCATTATCCACCGCCCACAACTGATGCCAGAACTCTACAAAGCCATACTCTTTATGGTCTGTGATCTGAAGAACAGGTTTTAGCACATACATGTGGATTAAGAGACCAGCATGCTGACAACCTTTGCAGCACCATTTGGTCTCTACAGCTGGCTGTGTATGCCAGTGGGCATAAGGCCAGGACCAGAAGTGTTTCAGGGCAGATTCACTCAGATGCTGAAAGGACTGACCAGGGCGAAAATAACTGCAGACGATATGAGTCTTGTAGGTGAAGGGAGTGATGATACAGAAGCTGAATGACACCATGACAGAAAACTACAAGCTTTTCTATAGTGCTGCAGAAACATTACATAGAGATGTCATGCAAACAAATACATGCGTTGCTCCTGGGCATTGACATTTGTCTGAGATGGGCTCAAGAGTATGTTTACTGGCTGCAATTGAATACACAACTCCACTTCTTTATAGAAGAGTCTGACACCTGCCGGTCGTGTGATATCTGCCAGCAGAAGAGACCACTTGAGTTGCCCGCCTGCCCATGGGAAAAGGTGAGAGTGGGTTTATTTACCTTCAAGGAAAAGCAGTCCTTGATTACAGTGGACTACTAGTCATATTTTTGGGATGTCAATACCCTGGCTGATACAAGAAGCAAATCTGTGAATGGCAAACTGAAGGCCCATTTTGTGAGATATGGCATTCCAGACACTGTATTCACCACCAGTGGACCCCAGTTTGTCTTGGAAAATTCAAGGAATTTACATGCAAATGGGAGTTTGACCACCACACTGTGACATTATACTCCATATTATTTATGAAAATATGCTTGTGGTAGGAATATGACATAACTAAGATATGCTGTATGCAAGATAACTCTTGTAAGGTATCATTGGAAAGGTTATAATTTACTGAATATGATTATTCTATTTGTATGCATGTATCATTTGTGTATCTGAAATCAGGAATATTGACTATGTATCTGTATTTCAGCCATGTTACTTTGGGTGACGCCCACTGCTAACACTTCAGGTACAATAATGAAAAAGCCCGACAGTGCTGATGGCCCATCAGCAAGAGACAACAGACTGTGAAAGAGCGTAGTCCTCCTGTGACTGTGTGGGTCAGCCTGTGAAGAATGGCTACAGGAGCCCTACAGAGGCATATGACCATGTCACCTGATATTGGAACCCATCTTGAATTCTGTACTTTTCCAGGAGAAGCTGGGTGGTGTCCAAACTAGGAAACAAATGATTGCAAATCCTATTTAAGGGCAGGGCCGCTTGGGGGGGGGCAAGGGGGGCAATTTGCCCCAGGTCCTGAGCCCCGCAGGAGCCCCCACGAGAGTTTTTTGGGGCCCCTGGAGCAGTTTGGGGTGTAGGAGGGTGCTCTGGGCCGGGACCAAGGGGTTCTGAGAGCAGGAGGGAGGATCAGGGCTCAGGCAGGAGGTTGAGGTGCGGGTGGGTGAGGGCTCTGGGATGGGGATGAGAGGTTTGGGGTCCCAGGGGGTACTCTGGGTTGAGATTGAGGTGTTCAGAGGGTGGGAGGGGGATCAGGATGGGGGCAAGGGGTTGGGTCATGGGAAGGGGTCAGGGGTGCAGACTCTGGGTGGCACTTACCTCAAGCAGCTCCTGGAAGCAGCAGAGAAGCGAGGCTAGGCAGCTCTGCACGCTGCCCCATCTGCAGGTGCCACCCCACAGCTCCCATTGGCTGTGGTTCCCATCCAATTGGAGCTGCAGAGCCAGAGCTTGGGTAGGGGCAGTGTGCGGAGCCCTATAGCTGCCCCTTTGCATAGGAGATGGAGGGAAGACATGCCACTGCTTCTGGGAGCTGCGCGGAGCCATGGCAGCCAGGGAGCCTGCCTTAGCCCCGCTGTGCCGCTGACTGGACTTTTAATGGCCCAGTCAGCAGTGCTGACTGGAGCCACCAGGGTCCCTTTTCGACTGGGTGTTCTGGTCAAAAATCAGACACCTGGCAACCCTATCTGCAGCATACTCACAAAGTAATGGTAAAGTGGAATCTGCTGTGAAAACAGCCAAGAGACTTTTACATACGGCTGTTTCTTCTAGTTCAGACCCTTTGCTAGCATTTTGGCACATGGGAATTACATCTTCACAGGCATGTCAAACAGTCCAGTACAGGCACTGATGGGATGAGGGACCAAAACCCTGCTACCAGTGAGGGAAGACCAGTTGCAGCCAGAACGGGGGAGACTCTATCAAGAGGAGATGGTCAACAATCAGAGAAAGCAGATACTAGAGTATGACAGGTCAGCCAAGGACCAGCTGGCCCTGGAGACTGGCTCTCTTGTGAAGATACAGCCATTAGAGAGACACCAGAAGTAATGGACAAAAGGAGTCATGAGGCATGCAGTGTCACCCAGGTCATTTGAGATGACTACACAAGAGGGACAAGTGATCTGAAGGAACAGAAGACACCAGCCATCAGACAAAGCCAGAGACAGCCTACGGAGATCATCAAAGAACAAAGAGACAGAATCATTCAGAGGCTAAGCCCACAGGAATGGAGGAGGCTGCACAGAGATCATTTGCTAGAGTCAGAGACAGGAGGTGGGGAGACAGAGCTCGGTAACTCCCCATGTGGTCACCTGTTGAGACCAAACTGTATCAAAGACCTTGTAAACCAGCTGAGTCTATGGTAAAGACAAGACGCCAACTCAGCTATGTGCTAACAACCTCTAAACAAAGGACATGGAGTGGGGCATCAATTAATTCTTTATATTATGATGTTTATCAAATGGAGAGGCTGTATCATGATCAGTGGAACTAGAGTCAAAGGGTCCACATCACTGGAGGGGCTGTTATTGATGGGACATCAGGAAAACAGGGAATGTGGAGAGTAAGGTCAGAAGCAATGCAGCTGCATAGCCAGAGCAGTGCACAGGGTTAATAAAGTTCCATTTGTTCAGCTTAACCTACATTCTGCTTCACTCTTTGCAAATGAAAAAAAGTATCTAACAGGAAGGAGGCTAGAAAGAGAGACAAAGTTAAGGGGTTCTCCAAGTCCAGTTTCATCCATTATGGTGTTGATGTAATTGTTACATACGAGTATTGGTTGCTGAGATTCTCTGCATCCACAAGAAGAAAAGAATAATAGTAATGAAATTGAATAATGTATTGATATTGATGCCCAATTCACTGTCATGCTCCACTGTTTGTTTTTATTTTTACTACTTTAGAACTTATCAAATAAAAGGATGAGACTTTCCAGCCCCTCCTCCCGATTTTTAGTCAGTTACAATAGTTGTTAAAACTGAGCTAGTATAAGATGAGAACAAACAGAAATATCTCCTAACATCAAGACTAAATATTACAGGACCATTCTAAACCTAAGCAAAAAGCTAGTGTGGGCTTGCAGGACTGCCCCAGTAATGTCTATCCACAGTTCAGAGAGGTGGGAAGATAGCACGGTAAACAAGCTGGGGTTAAGAAAAGTCAGCCCCTACTGAGTAATAGAAGGACTGAATTCAGCTGACTAGAACGTAAAGAATGATCACATGTGTTTAGTTTCTCTGAAGCAATTAACCTGAATAAGCGCTCAAGCTAAAGTTAGAATGTCTATGCAAAACAATTGCACAATGGTTAAAAGACATCGATGAACAATGGTGATAATTACCATTTCTCTAATTAAGAACTATACAATTAAGGTTTCCCCAGAAGAGGGAAAAGGGCCTATTTGCAGAGACAGGATCTCAAAAGACTGAAACATCTGTATGTGAGAACCTAGGAGGCATTTGGAGCCACAGAGATAGGATCTGACCCATGTGCAACCAGAAATCTGATTAAAAAACGAAGTTCAGATCCAATCTGAAAATGAGCAGGACACTACTGCAGTATCTTAGCTAAATGAATGATTCCATGCATTTGGGGAAAACAAGAGAGGCAAAACTCAGTGAACTAGGATGAAATAAAGGAGAGGAAAATGTCAACTGAACATCAGAAGATCTGGGGAGTGATGAATTCCACCTGAGATTATTAAAACTAGACTGTATAAAGCAGTGGACAACACATGGTAGAAAGCAGTCAGGCACTGGCAAGAGAGTAGCCTAGATGACTCTCTGAGTGTTGTGGGGAACTGTATCTTTAAGAGGCTCTGGTAAGAGCCAGCTGGAACCAGGTGTAATGCCAGACTCCTTGGCTTTGAATGCCTACTGACCACCCACAAGTGTTTCCCAGCTCTAACTTCTATGACACAGTGGCCTAATTTCCAAAGGGTCTGAATATTCTCAGCGCTCACTGAAACCAATGAGGCTTCGGGAGCTCATGTCTTTTGCAAATTAGGCCACTCAGGTATTTTCTTGGGAGCTGAACTGCTGTCTCCCCAGGCAGCAAATTTTGATGCTGTGATGCTGGACAAGACTGAACCCATTCAGCAGCTCCTTCCTATTCTCACCCTCAGATGTACCTGCATCCCAGGGTCATCCTCTGTCTCCTCAGGATATACTGCCAAGGGTAGAGGTAGTAGCTCCTCAGCATCAGGAGTGGCAGGGGTCTCGGGAAGCTCGTGCAGGCCCTCAAGGCAGGCAGTGCGATCCTTGGCATCCTGCTCCAGCAGCAGGGAAGATGCACCTGTCTCCTTCAGCAGCTCCCTCCCAACTGAGCTGCAGGACTTGCCTTTTGTACTTCCTCTTCCTGTCCCACCCTTCTGCTTCCGGCATGTGGGGTGTGGTCCCCCTGGCTCCGACCACCAGGTGGCTTGCGGCATTCCCTCTGCATCTGCCTCTGAGGGAAGCCAAGCCTCCTCGCTACACCTGCAATCAATCCACAGCTGAGAACTAGCTCCAAGACTCTTCCCAATTATATGGTCCAGATCCTCAAAGATATTTAGTCTCCTAACTTCCATTGAAAGAGTAGGAGCCTAAATGCCTTTGAGGATCTGGGCTTACAGCTTCATCCTCCTCAAAACTCCCTTTGAAAGGCCTTCAGTACAGATAGAAAACTCTTGCTCCCATCAGCCTCCTGTGCAAGGAACTCCCACTGAAGTCGAAGAGCATTCTGCACTCAAAGGGTTTCTTGCATGCTCCATCTCCTTAGCTGTAAGATTGAATAGAGCCCTCCTTGGCAGCTGCTGCAAGTAAATAAAGTGACATCTGCTAAAATTGGTTAAATGTAAAACTCCTCTTTAAAAGTTACAGCGAATTAGAGTTTAGTTCACAACTCATCAGGATTATAATTGTTGGTGGTTGTTTTCTCATGACAAAGAGCCATTACTGTAATTAAGGTATTCTCTCTCCCTCCAAGGAGAATTCACTGAAGAATTGCTATAGCAACAAGCAGTCTGTTCCTGTTAAACAAGTGAGTCATCAAACACAAGTACACGGATATCCATGAAGATGATTGTGACATGTATCTCTGACAACAGAGCTGACCTTTTTGCCAAAAAAACAGCACAAAAGTGGCTACAGAAAATGTGATCAGATCAATAGCTATTGACAGGGGTGTCTCTCCTTCTCTGGCCAGGAGAAGGCCATATTTAGAGTCTTTTAATTAAAGGGCAAATATTCTACAGGTTCTAACATCATAAAACCCACTTAATTCTGCTCCTGTATTTCAGGATTGATAAACAGAAAGACAGACACATAAATAGATAGAGAGCAAAGCAGCTGGCTTCAGCTTTATTTGCTTGAGTTTGGAATCCTACATTACTCATCTGTGATGAAGCCAAGAGTGAGTGATGCAGCTTATCCCCACCAAGAGCCAATACAGCCTTTGTGCCACTCCACTGAATCATGCTTTTTGTACATGATACACCTTGCATTTTAAAAGAAAATGCTTTTAAAGCTTCCTTTGTAATTCAGACTCCACTTGAAAGGCCTTATGTGTGGCTATAAAACAGATAGGTAGGATTTTAAAGATATTCACTGGTGATATTTGTCCTGTCCCTATGGCTGCCTTTGTACCATAAATACAAGCCTCAGAGCTAATAATCCACAGTAATGTCATGATTCAAAGGTAAATATCTCACCATCCACCAGGGCTAGAGGCCAAAGCTTTATCCTTGGTAACCCCTGCTATAAAGCTCCTATTTCTGGCCCTGAGGAGTCACTGAGCTAGGACTGAGATCATCCTAAGTCTGAGGCCTGTGAAATTTAGAAGACAAATTCCATAACTGGATGGGAAAGTAGGAAATGTTTCCTTGACAGGCCGATTTTAAAAATGGCCGCTGTTTGAAGCTGTTTAGAGGTCTAGAATGGTGCAGGTAGCCCAAGCTGAGATGGATTAGTGGGCAGAGTGCAGCAAAGGTGAACAATATACACACTGTGTCCCGTGCATAATGTATTGTTAAGCAAACACTCACAGGTCAGGCTTGTTAGGAGAGAAGGCGCAGAACATTGTACAGCACAGCACTCTGCTCAGGCTGCATGTTCAGGCTTCTGGAAATAGCCTCACTGCACTGGATAAAATCCACTCCTTTTGCAAAATATTGTGATTAGCTTGAGCCTGATTGTAGAACTCCTACCTAAAATTGCCATGGGGGACATTTGTCCACTAGAAAGTAGACTGAGATCCTCCAAATTCATTTCACAGAGGCCATCTGATAACATGAGCTTTGGCTGCAACTGACCTAAACTATATTTGAACCTGTGGCTTAGAGGTGAAAGTCTCCGTGTCCTATTACCAGTTCCCTGAAATATTAATTCCATGCATTCTATCTATCTATCTATTTATCTGTTAAAACTGTACTTTATTTATAAGAATGCATGTTATCTGCTGGAAGTAAAGGACCTGAATTTACAGCCCCCTACTCATGTGACTAGTCCACTTGATTTTAGTGGAGCTACTCATGTGGGTAAGTGCTACAGAATCCAGCTCAAGTGATCTGTCCTGTCCATTATTTCTCTTTCCCTGCACTATATAAGCACAAAATACTGTGTGTCCTAAGTGACCAGTGTCTCTGGTTTGGTTTAGTAATGGTTTCTGTAATCTCATCATTGCAGCATGACTTCTGATCACAGCAACTTCAGCCAGTAATGCTGTATCACAATGTCCAAAAGACATTAAACAGCTCCATGAGTTTACATTGCAGGACCTGGGAAAGTCAGGCATGTCCCATGAGTTTTCAGGATGACTCTCGCTCAGGGGAGACAGGATGCTTGATATTGTCAGTAATTAGGCAACAGGAAGCATACACAATAAGTGCAGTCATCACAGTCCTGGAAAACCTGGGCTGAAGGAATGATTTGGGGTATGTTAACTTTTGTGCATGTTGCTATGAAGTGTATTCCTGCCCAAGGGATGATGGCTGTAAGATCTTAGTGTCCAGTCTTAAAATGAGTTCTTTGTGGGTGAAACTCTTATGTCTGTGCAGTATTCCATTGATTTCAGTGGGACTCTTCGTGGGTTCCGGGGTCCATCCATGGGGAACTCATTGTAGGATCAAGGCCTCAGTATTTAACACTAGTACCTTATAGGGTTGCCTGACACTTCCCATTGCAAGGTCCTGTTTTCAGTTGCTTATAACTGAAGTTTTCCATGCTGGATGTCTGCCTGAGGCTTGATGTTAACCCATTTTGGAAGATTTTTTTTTATCTGTTTCCAAGAATGAGACAAGGGAAAAATTCTGGTCACCTTTTCTTTGGGAAGCTATAATGACCCCAGGTCTTTGAACAGGAGTTAACATTTGGCAGGGAGGTGAACTTTGTGTCAAAGATGTGCCTTTTGCTGTCCCTAAACTACCCAAATTTGACCAAGTTATAAGCCTTTGAAAAATCACAGTTGAGACTTTTTCCATGTTTGCAGCCAAAACCTCTGAAGAGTCTGTCCTCCCTGAACATGCTCAAGCCTCTCCCAATTCCTAAGCTAACCAGACTGCTATCGGAGCAACTGAGCATGCTCCAGCCTAGGACGACTGAGGCAAAGCTGGACTAATGGTTGCTGTCAGTCGCTCCAGGCTGGGCACTAGTGCCGAGAGCAGAGAGCTTGTCTGAATGACCTCCCTGGCTGGCACTCAGGCAATGTGGAGCAGAAAGCTGGCTGAGTCAAATGTAGCCGGGACAAAAGCCAGAACGGGCATAGGGTGGAGCACAGGAGTAGACTGGGACAAGGAGTCTAGTAAGACTGGGTTTGGAGGGGGGAAGAGAAACTGACTGGAAGGCAGGAAGGGGTGGAAGGGCAGGCTAGTCGAGTAAGGAGAACAGGATGGGGAGTCAGAAGAGCGGGCAGAGGGAGACGGGGACTGATTGGGCACAGAGACTGGGACTGAGACCCAGTGGGAGGGGGAGAGTGAAACTGTTTGGGGAAGGAGACAGGGACTGGGAGCTGGTGAGGGAAATGGGGGACTGGGAGCCAGTTATTTGGGGGGTGTAGGCATAGCTCTTGCTGGGCATTCGTGATCTGAGGGCAAGGTTAAACTGCAAGCAAAGGAGTGACAGGCTGGAGATGGTGTTTTGGGGCTGGCTGAGGTAAGCGGACACGCTGCGAACTGATACGCTTGAAATGTGGACAAGGTGAGGACGTAAGCGATTGGTCCTTACACAATCTGTGCGATGTCCAAGATTCAAGAAGTACGGAAGTTAGCAGCTAGGAAGAATGTCCATAAACTGTGTAGTGTGTGACGTGATTTGGAATTGTGGTGTACCTAAGTCCCCTGCCTCTGGGCCTAGCCCGCGAGGGCATAGGGCTGTTACGTGCCTATCCAAGTAACCTGCGTGACGAGTTGGAGTCGAATGAGTTTTTGGATCCCAGAGAACTGGAGAAAGTGTTCTCCCAAATCGGGACAAGGGGTTCTGGATAAGCTGAGTGGAGAAGATCTCGGAGGGGATCCCAATGGGGAAAATGCTAAGATCAGACAAGGAGCTAGGGGGAGCTAGGGAAACAGACTGCCTGGGCAAGGAGACTGGGACTAGGAACCAGTGTAGGAGGAAATGGGCTAAAAGATGGAGAGGAGACTTACCTGACATGAAGTTGAGATGTGGTGGGAGAACTGGGGCTGGCTGGGCAAAGAGACTGGGACAGTGCCCCAAGGAAAGAGAGAGGGAGGAATTGGATGAGGAGCTTGGAAAGAGACACTCGGGCTGGCTGGGGCCATGTAGAAAAATATTTACATGATCTATGTAATTAAAGACTGTATTGTAATGCACATGCACAAGCAACCTTAATTCTGGCCTTTTCTAACTTCTGAGTGCTTGACATTGCAGACCTAATATTCTTCAGTGTAGTGTTTTGTGTTTAATTATAAACAGCAGCATGACATGGGAATATGAGCTACATACATGTGATACAGTGATAATATGCTGGAAACCATCACTGTCAACAGGTAGTTAGCAACATCTTCGGTGCATCTGTGCAAGTGCCAGTTAACCTGCAGTGGTGCTGTTTTGACAAGGGAGTAGTTGGCCAGGGGACAGAAATGCCTCGTTTCTAAAAAGAACCTTAAAAACCAGACTGCATTTTCCATCAGAATAGCTGCATCTCCCTGCTGTGCCATTGACCGAGTACCTGATTTTAAAGCAAACAATCTTTCTGCTGCCCAGACAACCACATGCCCTCTCAGGGAGAGTGAGAGCTGTATTCAACAAGTCTGCTTGTCTTGACGTAAGAACCAAGATGATGACATTGTGAAGAAAAGTCAACAATAACTCTGCTGCAACTGCACGTGTTCCTTTGGGTGTCTAATCTCATCTCATTGGCACCCATCACCATGATATCTGGGTGCCAAGAAAATACTTAGTCTTAAGGTAAGAATCAGTATGAAGATCTATATCCCCCACTTTCCCCTAGCTTTTCCCTGGTAGGATTATCCCTAAATGAGAATATATTGATGTTATTTATGGATGAACTCATTTGTATCTTCCATTGCAGTAGTAGCCGGGAGCATTACAGGGTGTTTTAGCAATTATTCTACAATTATGCCCTCCACATAGAGCGTACAAACCCCATTTTTATTTGTAATGACTTCTACCTACTAGGTTTTCTTTAAGGAATACATATAACATGTATGTGCAACAGACTTGCAAGGACATGCATGCAAACCTGCACAGACATCTATGCAGACATCTGTGCAGATACTCAGATGTGCCGATGCACCTAACCCTAGAGCTGCCACAGGTCTTTTCATTCTGGTGCTAGCTTTTGTAATAACTGAATGTACAGATCCTGCAGGGCTCCTCAGAGGAAACCTCCTGGAGCCAAAAGCAACCTGCCCCCGTTTTCAACACCTGTTTAAACCACCAGAAGCATTGAACAAGATGCCAGGATATTTACAGGCCACCGGGAGCTGCCTAGGAAAGCCATCTAGGCCCGGATCCACAAAGAGACTTAGGTGCCTAGAAAAATCACTGGAACAACAGTGAGATCCACAAAGCCTGGGTTAAGCACCTAGGCTCTCTCTACAATGACTGGGGAGAGACAGATGCCTAAGGATATGGCTACACTTACATTTGTGCAGCGCTGGGAGTTACAGCTGTGTCCGTACAGCTGTGTAGGGCCAGCGCTGCAGTGTGGCCACACTGACAGCTACCAGCGCTGCAGTGTGGCCACATCTGCAGCATTTGCAGCGCTGTTGGGAGTGGTGCATTGTGGGCAGCTATCCCACAGAGCACCTCATCCCATTTTGGCACTGTGGCTTGTGGGAAGGGGACGGAAGGGTGCGGGTCTTTCCGCTTTCTGTTCCAACGCCCCATGGTGCTTTGCTACATATTCCAAGCAGTTTGGCGCCATTGTGAGTCTGCAGCGCGATTTCTGTTACAAATGGAGCCCGAGCTGCTGAGGACCTTGCTGATGAATGTTGCCAGCACATCACGCCTGGCAGTGGAGCTATTCCTTCAGCTCCAAAGTGACAGTGAGGAGTCAGACGATGATATTGATTCGCCTGACGTGCAAGACACTAAATTGCTTGTGGCAGTAACAGACGTGCTCAGCGCCGTGGAACGCTGCATTTGGGCTCGGGAAACGAGCACTGAGTGGTGGGATCACATCGTCCTGCAATCCTGGGATGATGAGCAGTGGCTGCAGAACTTTCGGACGAGAAAAGCCACTTTCATGGGACTGTGTGAGGAGCTCGCTCCCACCCTGTGGCACAAGGACACGAGATTGAGAGCTGCCCTGCCAGTAGAGAAGCGGGTGGCTATTGCAATCTGGAAGCTGGCAACTCCAGACAGCTACCGATCGGTGGCGAACCAGTCTGGAGTGGGAAAGTCACCGTTGGAATAGTGTTGATGCAAGTTTGCACAGCCATTAATCGCACCCTGCTAAGAAGAACCGTGACTCTGGGGAACATGCAGGACATTGTGGAAGGCTTTGCACAAATGGGTTTCCCTAACTGTGGAGGGACAATAGATGGGACACATATTCCTATTCTGGCACCACCCTACCTGGCATCAGAGTACATTAATCGCAAGGGGTATTTCTCTGTGGTTCTCCAAGCGCTTGTGGATCACCGTGGGCATTTCACTGACATTTACTCAGGATGGCCTGGAAAGGTGCATGATGCACGCATCTTTCGGAACAGTGCCCTGTTCAGGAAGCTGATGGCCGGGAGTTTTTTCCCAGACCGCAAGATCACAGTAGGGGACATTGAAATGCCCATTGTGATCCTTGGAGACCCCGCTTACCCCTTAATGCCATGGCTCATGAAACCGTATACAGGGAAGCTTGACAGGAGCAAGGACCGGTTCAACTACAGGCTGAGCCGGTGCAGAATGACTGTGGAGTGTGCTTTTGGCCGTTTAAAGGCGCGCTGGAGGTGTCTCTACAGGAAGCTAGATTTGGGGGAAAGCAGCATCTCTGCTGTTATATCCACATGCTGTACCCTCCATAATATTTGTGAAGGGAAGGGTGAAAGATTCAGTGAGGAATGGGCCTCCGAGGTTCGACACCTAGAGGCTGAATTTGCACAGCCAGAGAGCAGGGCTACTAGATAGACCCAGCAAAGGGCTTCAAGGATTAGGGATGCCTTAAGGGAGCAATTTGAGGCTGAAAGCCAACAGTAATGTTTGGTGCCTTTGCTGTGCTCGTTTTTCCCTTGGGGTACAATATTTATCACTTTCTTCAATAATAAAAAATGTTTTATAAGCCAAGAAATCATTTATTCAAAATACAGTACATAAAAGGGCAGGGGAGTAGGGTGGTGGACTGTACATTCAGAGGTATGAATATGTCCTGCTTGGATTGCTGTTCAATGCCTGCTGCACTTCAGGATTAATATGCTGCATCGTGATGGGGGCTGAGTGCACAGGGTAAGGGTTGCAGTTATCAGGACTGGTTGGGGTACAGTATTTATCACTTTCTTCAATAATAAAAAATGTTTTAAAAGCCATGAAATCATTTATTCAAAATACAGTACATAAAAGGGCAGGGCGGTGGACTGTACATTCAGAGGTTTGAATATGTCCTGCTTGGATTGCTGTTCAATGCCTGCTGCACTTCAGGATTAATATGCTGCATCGTGATGGGGGTTGAGTGCATAGGGTAAGGTTTGTAGTTATCAGGGCTGGTAGATGATCGTACAGGTGTTGGGGGCAGCTGGTGCTGGTAAGAACCAGGCTGCTGGAGAAAGGTGTTTTGTGCAAATACTGGAGAACAAGGGAGAGAGCTTTGGGAAGGGTGGGGGTTACCACGGTACTGATCTGCCTGCATGGCTACGAGAGACTGCATACAGTCAGTTTGGCGAGCCAGGAGGCTTATCAGCTGCTTTGTGCTTTTCTTGGTAGCCAATTCCTTTCTCCTGCTCTGTGTTTGTCTCCACTCATGCATTTTCTCTCTTCAGTCCTGCAGCCTCTTACTGTCTCTGGCGTACTGATTCATAACTGCTTTGATCAAATCCTCTTTTGATTTTCTAGGATTTTTCCTCAAGTTCTGTAACCTTCGGGCAGGCGGTGATAGGGCTGGATTATTCAAGGTCATTTAAAAAACATAAATAGAAACATTTAATACAGAGGCTACATTGTTTATTATCACAGTGAAGGAGTTTGTAGACTTTTTGTAGCATCATTCCCACATACCTAACATAGCACAGAGAGGCCATGGCAGCAAAGGCATAGGCATGTCTAGCAATGAGGTGAGTGTTTCTGCCGCGACTTCATCTGGGAAGGGGAACTGCCAGAGGGCTGGGGTTTCTGTGCATTGGGGAAAGCAGAGGGCAGACAGCTGGGGAGCAGCAGTGGGGAAAGCAGAGGGCAGACAGTTGGGGAGCAGCAGTGGGGAAAGCAGAGGGCAGACAGTTGGGGACCTGCAGTGGGGAAAGCAGAGGGCAGACAGTTGGGGAGCAGCAATGGGGAAAGCAGATTGCAGATAGTTGGAGACCTGCACTGAACAATCATCACTACATTTTCAACAGGATTTTCTACTGCCAGATATCTCACTGCTGCGTGTTACCTGGCAAGAGAGGGAGGGTCTTCTACAGCAATGTGGATTCCGCCCTGGATCCTATGCAGCTTGCCTGTGTGCAGCAATGGTCCCCCCACCCCTCGCGGCACAGTGGCACGGACGCGTTAGCCTGACCAGGACAAGGACCACGGTGGATCTCCCTATAAACTTGCGCAAGCACATTGCCCACGCTCTGGCTGCAACTTTTGAAGAGATTACTGAGGCCGATTACAGAGACGTGATAGACCAAATCTATGGGCTATTCCACATTTAGGCATGCATGCAGGCAGGCAGCCATAACCTCCACCCTCCTCTCACAAAACATTGCCATCCTAAAAATAAAATCTGCTTACCGGGAACACGCTCCTCTGCTTCCTCTTCACCAACAAGTTCCAGCTGCTGCGACTGGCTAGCCTCCTCCTGGCTTGAGAAGAGCTCCTGACTGCATGCCTCCTAGGACTCCGGGGTGTCTCCCTCCACCCCAGTAGCCTCACTCTCCGCTTCCTCTACACCCTCCCCCACTTCTCCCTGCTCTTAACTCTCCATCGTGCTCCTCGGATTGGCAGTGGGGTCACACCCAAGTATGGCATCCAGCTCCTTGTAAAAACAGCAGGTCCTAGAGGCAGCTCCTGAGTGGCGGTTTCCCTCACGGGCTTTGCAATAGGCACTGCGCAGCTCCTTTACTTTTACCCTGCACTGCAATGCGTCCCGTTCATGGCCCCTTAGCAGCAAGGACTTTGATATCTGCCCATAGGTATCATAATTTCTCCGGCTGGAGCGCAGCTGTGATTGCACAGCTTCCTCACCCCAAACATTGATGAGGTCCTGCAGCTCGGAAGTGTTCCGTGCTGGGGCTCGTTTGGGGCATGGAGGCATGGTCACTGATTGATTGATTGATTGATTGCACTCCACACCTGGCTGAGCAAACAGGAAGGGGATTTTTAAAATTCCCGGGGCATTTAAAGGGGGGTCAGCTGAGCCCAGGGCAGCGGAGTGTGAAACGATGAGCAGAGTGGCTGAAAAGGTATGCTGGGATACCTCCTAATACCCTGGAGGCCAATAAAAGTGCTGTTGGTCGCTACACCCCAGGCAGACCAGATGTACAGCCAGCGCTGCAACCAGGGAGTTGCAGCGCTGGCTGTGCTTTGCAAGTGTGGACACAGAATGAGTTGCAGCGCTGTAACCCCATCACCAGCGCTGCAACTCTCCAGTGTAGCCATGGCCTAAGAATGAGATCCAAAAAAGCCTGCATGCTAAACTAGCCAATGGGAGATGCGATGAAAGGGGTGTGTCCTAAGCCTTGCCCCTCTCATAGGGTGAGGCACCTATCGCTGCTTGTGATCCGCAGCTGGGAACCGCTCTCTTGGAGCCACGTGGCATAGGTGCCTAAGCTGTTTCTTGTGAGAATGAGTTAGGCACCTGCCTCACTCCATGCAAAACACCAGAAGCAGGTGACTGTTTAACCCAGGATCTAGAGCACCTCAACTGGGATGCAGGAGACCTTGTTCAAATTTTTTCTCCCCATCAGGGAGTGAGGGGAATTGAACCTAGGTATTCCACACCCTATGTGAGTGCCCTGCTCACAGGGCTAATAGTTATACAGGAGCTGCTGTTGCCTCTGGCAGCCAGATTTTGAATGGGACCCAAATCAATCAGCATGAGACCACCTACTGGATTGGGCCCCAAACCCAAGATAAATGAGCAAACATCTGGTTTGTGGATTGCACTGGATTATCTAGATGGAGGCAGCAGTGGACATGCCTAGAGGCAGAAACTTAGGTGCCTAGGGAACTTTTACAGCCAAAATATAGGCACCTATAATTAGGTGGCAGCTAAGCAGGGGGGTTGGAGATGGCAGCAGCAAATAAGAATGAGACTTAGGCCTTGCATCTCTTTGTGGATCTAGGTCCTACAGCAGGCTGGCACAAAGTCCATATACAATTGTGACCCGGTCCTAGCCAGAATGCAGGTGTTGGGAGTGACACTCCTGAGGAGTGGCTGTGTGTGAACTCCTTTTCTCTCCAGCTTGTCTGGCTGAGGAAAAGCAGCTGAGTTTCATCTGCTCAGGGCAGGTGGCCTTGTTATCTTTCAGCTGGCCTATTAAGGTAGCCTATAAAAGTGGCCTAGTCGCTAACACTGGAGGGGTTTAGTGCAAACTGGGAGGCTGGGCTTTGGGTGTGAATTTTGAGGCATAGGTGTTTGATGTGGGTTTCAGTTTAGTCTTTTGTTAACCATATGAGGGGAAACAGAGCTGGGTCAATCTATGATCATGTAGGATGGTTCTCCCATGATATTATTATTATTATTTATTAATTGCTGGCTAATGGGCACTTCAAAAAAAAAAAAGCCATACACACACTAGACAGATACACAGAACAGAATCTGGGGCAGGGAAGGTCTTTGATTTGCTGCAGTTCCTGTCTACATGTCAGAACTCCTGGTTTTAAGATAAATAGAAAGACTAAACTGTCCTTGGATTAGGTGAGATTCTTCTGTTATTGTCTTGTTTGGCCTCAAAGCAGAGAATTCACTCTGTTGTTTATTAAAGCAAGATCTCCAATAGTGCCAGGCAGGAAATGTAGGTTTGAGGTTCTCTTGCTGCCACTTCATGTTGACTCTACACGCTGAGCAGATCCAGCCTGAAGCTTTCCTCTGTCACAATGCAAAGCTACCCCCTGCTGTCTCTCCATCTGAGGGCTCACAGCACTAAATGTATGGAAAGTGATAGTCCTGCATAGGACTGATTCCTCTGCATCCCTCTTTGTTTTGGGAAATGTGCCTGTGCCTTAAAATATTACTGCTGTCCCCTGTGCTGAGCAGTGCCGTAAGGACAGTCTTGAAATCTCTATCGGGACTGGAATGTAAACTTGATTTGTGTTTTTCATCTACTCATCTCTGCAAAATTTCAGAATATCAGAGTGTTAGATGTGGGCAGGCTGGTGGTCCCTGCCACCGAAGTCTCAGTCCAAATTAGACATAATGCAGCAATTGCTGATACATGCAACCTGGCTGATCTAGCATGTAATGCTACTGGAATTAATTATCTCAGACAGGACTAACTAATATCTGTAAGAGACCTGGCAGATGAAGCTTTTCCATCCCATTCACTGCCTCAGGTGTTGCTGGAACCATGTTGTTGTACTATCCCTGCTACGTACTATGGGTACTCAGAATTTACTGAACATCCTTTGGGTCCTGCACGGGGCATTTGTCATTCACTTCCGATATGGGAAAGGGAGCCTTTTGACAGGTGGGAACTCAGAAACCATAGTGAGTAGACGTAGCAATGCATCCTGCTACCTAAATACTCTGGGGTAATTGTAAATATAGCACATGTACTGTGTGTGCATATCATACTGGGAAGGACAGAGTTAATACTATGTCTCATGAGATGCCCCATTTGATCACATGAGAGAGAAAGAGATTTGTGGTTTGGGGTCTGAGCACTGGACTAGGAGCCCTACTCTCAAGATCTGATCCTGGCTCTGATCTTTCCCATCAAGAAGTGGAGATACTGATTCTTCCATATGTCAAGCTGGATGTTGAGGGGGTTTGATAGCTAAAGTTTACAAGCATCCTGTAAAATACCATTGTTACTTTGGATCGTAAGAGTAGCATACGGAGAATGCAAATGATGGCTTTCTCCCTTCCTCCCGTTATCACTTGCCACATGGGGATGTAGTGCTTGCATTCTAAGTGACTGACACAGGGCACAATACCAGAGCCATCAATTCTGGGAGGCTTTATGAAATAGCTCCTCACATCCTATTCTGTGATGGCACACCTAGCAGAGGAAGCCCAGTGCCCTTGGTGGTCAGCCACTCCTGGAGCAGAGAATCTTATATTGACCCAACTGCTGACAGTATGGTATCCTGGCTCTGACAGTGGCCAAATGCTTCATACAGTCCATGAAATGCACTTATATGCAATTACACCTGTGGGGTAATGTTACAACACAGGCAGACATTCCTTCCTGCCCCTAGATGATGATCAGCCTATATGCAGATGACCGAGAACCTTTGTAATTTTGTTGTAGTGGGATCACAGTATAAGATTGCTTATTCAAACAGATCTTCCTTTTCTTTTGTGATCTGTTCTTCATTATTTCTACATTCCTCCCTTTAGATGTCACCTGCAGAGCATAATGGAACAGTGACTCTGTCCCAGGGACTCAGTTACCCAACCTGCCTCCCTCCCTTTAACAATGTATGGCCTACATTTTTTCAAGTGCCTAGTGATTTTCAGTGTTCCCATTTTTTCGGTGCCCAACTTGAGACACCTTTGAGAGACTGGAGCACCTACTCCTTTAAAACATCTCCAGCTGGCCATTCAAACTCACTAATCACTTTTGAAAATGTAGGATACATATGAGTGTATAAATGTGCATTACCTTTACACTAATAGGAATGGATATGTGTTATTACCCTATTCTATTTTCAAAGATAAAACTGCCCAAATTACCACAGATTATTGTTATTACATCTTCCATTTACTCTAATGTGTGTTTGCACGCAATGCTTACTGAAAAGTAGTTAAGGAAAAAGAAACTCCCAGTGAGGACTCAGAGGGAAGCGGTGCTGAAAGCCTGAGTTGCACAATAGCTTTTCTGAAAAATACAACCTTCTTTTGCCTTAGTAGCTCTTCTCTCATTGAACTGGAGCCAGGCAGGTCATACAGAGGCGGGTCTATTTTTCAAAGTAAGGTAATTAACAAATGGAAATTTCCACTCTCAGGAATGAGCTGCTGTTCTGAGAACTGTGAGAGATCATATCATATGAAACAGTGATTCTGCTGCCTTCACTGCAAACACGGTGGGTTCACTGAAAGCCTGGCACTCCAGCTTCCTTCACCTCTGAGTTCATAGGTCAGTGCTTTGATTTGATGAATCAGCAGCACATTGTAAGATTTTGCCGCTACACAGTGGATTTGATGACTCTCTCCAAGAATCAATTACTTAAAGGCCTCATTCTCTCTGAGATACCTGACATCATCTCTGACCTTGTATTATAAAGCATTGTTCTCCTGGGGATGGATTGATTGTTGGTTTCACTGAACACCACACAAGCCTGTTTATTTGTGAGTGAATGTAGCACTCGTGAAAGAAGGATTATTAGGGCAGATCTGACTCAGGCACAGCATGGGCAGGAACTGCCCAAATGTCTCCCCACCTACTGTAGCTCTGCCAATACATTTCACTCCTGGCCCACAGCATTCCATGCCATTCTAGATTCAGGCTCCCATACAGCTCAGCTCATAATGCAACTCGATGCTGATCTGCAGCTTTGCTCTGCTGACCTTCCCAGCTATTCCAGTCCTTATCCATCCATAGCAAAGACTGTCAGTTACGTTGGACTGTGCCAAGCTGCAGGGTGCCAAATTGTGCCCGAGCTGAATGACAGTGAAAACTCCACTACCAAGACCAGACGGTTTCTGAAATAGTTGCTCAATATGAGTACACATTTCAGTCTTTGTGTCGGTACTCGGTAACGGGGAAATAAAACCACCTACAGTTGTTTGCAGAAGCTTATGGTTTAGCATTTATCATTCATAATTAGCTTCTGATTTTATATTCATGTTCAGATAACTTTATTACATAATAATAATTCTTTGGATTAGTATCTCATTGCATAGGGAGCAAATGGGCAAAGACCCATCTAGAAATCCCAAACTCTTCTATATAACTCAATGTAAGTAACGATTGCTTCCATGACTGCTTAGTCCAGGCCTGAACTTAAGGAAATGCTGTTTGGTAATAGGAGGGAGCCCTGCCAGAGCCCAGTAAGTCTAGCAGATAAAAAGACAAGGAGAAATACAGTGTCCTGTCTGTGTTCAGGAGCTTCAGTAAAGAAGCTGCTTTATATTCAGCACAACAAAGTCTTGTCTCTTCTCTATCCCACAGCATGCTAGTCACTGTATATGATGTAGGAGCCTGAGTCCCATTTTCCAAAGTGACTTAGGCACTTAGGAGCCTGTCTTATTGATTTTCAAAGAGACTGAGGTGCCTAAAGGAGGTTCTTTACTGAGGTTCATTTTTTCTAAATTGTCTCACTACCTTGTCACCGAAAGTGAATCAAATTATTATTCCTGGTAATAATTTATTTACATATATTGCTTTTCATCCTGAAGGAGCCCAAAGCATTTTATAGCTATGTGCACTAAAGCACAACTAAAATGCAGCCACCTCTAGGGTGGAGTGCAGCAGCCAGCGTATGCACAGACTGCTGAACAGCAATGGGAGAGGAGGAATTTTAGCCTAGGAAACTGGGACAAACCCCATCTCTTCCAAAAATTTACTTTGGGAATTTTAATATCGGTGCAGTGCAGATGGGGCTTCAGCTCTTAAAGCTTGCACCAAAAGATGATTGCAAAGTCTGAATGAACTAACTGCAGAGGAAGTGCAGGTCTACAAATCTTTGTATTCTTTTGGCTCAAAAGACCATAATAATCTGGAGCAAAACTCTTTGGACCAAATTATTTCAATCAAGTGGAGTAAAAGTAAGAACATCTTCAGCTGTTTTAGATGAGGTTTGTCTAGAAATAGGAGTGAGAAATCAGGTATTTTCAGGTGTAACTTTGAAAATACAGGGCCCGATTCTCATCTCACAGGTATGTTTTGCAGCTGTGTAATCCACAGAAGTCAATGGAGTTACTCCTGGTTTATGCCAGCCCTGCATTGTCTATGTCAGGGGTAGGCAGCCTATGGCACGAGTGCCAAAGGCAGCACGTGAGCTGATTTTCAGTGGAACTCACACTGCCCGGGTCCTGGCCACCAGTCCGGGGGGCTCTGCATTTTAATTTAATTTTAAATGAAGCTTCTTAAACATTTAAAAAAACTTATTTACTTTACATACAACAGTTTAGTTATATATTATAGACTTATAGAAAGAGACCTTCTAGAAACGTTAAAATGTATTACTGGCACGCGAAACCTTAAATTAGAGTGAATAAATGAAGACTTGGCACACCATTTCTGAAAGGTTGCCGACCCCTGGTCTATGTGTACTTATTCCAATGAGGCCTTCAATACATACACATCTACCCTGCTATAATACAACTCGATCTAACACGAATTCAGATATAATGCGGTAAAGCAGTACTCTGGGGAGGCGGGGCTGCGTGCTCCAGCAGATCAAAGTAAGTTCAATATAAGGCGGTTTCACCTATAACGTGGTAAGATTTTTTGGCACCCAAGGACAGCATTATATCGGGGTAGAGGTGTATTTACTTTCCATAGGGTGCTCCAAAGCAGCAGCAGGACTCAGTTGAGCAGCATTACAGACACAGAAGAGCACTGGGGTGCACTTTGAAAGATGCATTAATTACTAAGCACACTCTGAAAAGTTTCACCTGGAGCTGCCACTGCCACTACCATCATATTAATGAGTTAGTTGCTCAGAAACTCACTATGGTCTTTAGGAAGCTAGCTTGCAAATATCAAAACCCAAATGGCATTGATGGCTAGAGATGAGTGAATAATGGAACTGACTAATTTTCTCTCTTTTACTGATCACAAATTGTCTGCATGCTAATTACAATTTGCTCCAGTTTGTTAGTTATTCAAAGTGATTTGCCAAATAACGTATACATTCTCAGTGGACAATGCATGAGTAGTTCTTTCATAGAATCATAGAATATCAGGGTTGGAAGGAACCTGACCTCTTAGGAGGTCATCTAGTCCCTGCTCAGAGGAGGACCAATCCCCAGACAGATTTTTTGCGAGCACTTGGAATTCAAGTTGTGAATGTTCACGCTTCGATTTTGCGCCTGCAAATAATTGAGAGCACAATTGAATGTGGGACCATTTTACAGCAGTTGTGTGTCTAATTGTAATTCTCAATGTCACCTTGTGCTTTCCCACCATCTGGCTGATGTAGCCATGTGTTGTTTCTTATATATGCTTACATTGTGAGCTCTTTGGGGTAGGGCCCACCTTTCATGTGTGCCCAGTGCCCAGTACAATGAGGCCCTGATCCAGGATCCGGGCCTCTAGGCTCTACTGCCATACAAAATAAATAACAACCGCCAAGTGCACATTTGTCTAAGAGCTACAAAAATGTTCCTACGCTTATTCCCTGTGATGTTTTTAGTGCAAAAACAGCAACCACATCTGGAAATTGGGCCTTTAAAAACCTCACTAATTGTCCATTACACAGAATCTTGCACCTTCCTCTGAAGCATCTACTGCAGGCCACTGTCAGAGACGGGATTCGTGACTAGTTGGGATCTGGTAATTCCTATGCTTCTCTGTTACCAGCCTGGGTGTTTGCATAAGCGTAGTCATTTGTATCCTAAAAACCCAGTAAGAAAACCTTATTTCTTCATCATCTCATTGGATTGAGCTGAGACATTTAACTCAAATGACACTGGTCACAAAAGAGCCTCCCCAGTCCTCTCCAGAGATTCCTGCGGCAGTAATGTGGCCTTCTTTTTAGTGCTGTCTCTGTGTAGATTATGCAAAGCCTTTTAACATAGAACTTTCCACAATCTACAGCTGAAAACAAGCACACCTGAAAGCTCCCATTTGGGAAAGACTGCAGGCACTGTACCGTTGTTTCCCACTGATTATTCAGCACTGCTAATTATAACCATGCTTAACTTCTTATAATTTCAAGCACCATTGGAGTAATAGAAAATATCACAGCCAGTCAAAATGAGGCTGCATCTATTTGCTTCATAAAAGACAGTCTCCAGTATAAAATGTAGGGTAAATACCTGGAATTTCAGCCTCATTTCAATAGCTTATATAAGAAATTTTAAAGGTCCTTTCTACTCTATGCTTAAACATGGTAGCAGCAAAATTGGCATCAAATATCCGGGCCACATCTTTCTTGCTCTCTTTCTCTTTCTCTCTCTCACACACAGACACACACACAGACACACACACAAACATGCTGGGAGAGCTACTATGGTTGCATTTCCCATTGCAGACAAGCCCTTAACCATGTTCTAATGACCTTGGACATACTTTACACGTACATATTGTACTGAAGCACCCTACACTGGAGAGTCCCAGAGGAAGGACAATAGATTAGACAAACTGTTGATCTGTTCCTTTGTGGTCATTTTTAAGCTCCTAAATATGAAAACGCTGAATTAAAAGCATAAGATTGAAAGAACTTGTCCTGGTTGACAAATGATACTAATCGCCCCCAACACCTAATTATGTAGTTGTGCATTCATTTGTAACATCTATTAGCTGAGACTTTTGCTACAGATTCTGTAATTGGAATTCAGATAAAGGATATTTACTACACTGTAAAATATTCATTTCAGAGAAGCCCAGTACTTATGACATATCTAAAAACATACACTCACCCGGCACAAGAGAGAGTGGCTAACAATGGTCCATCCAGAAAGGTACAGTGACATTGGAATTATAGCTGGTTATTATGGTGCTTTGTTAGCATGATTATGAGTCTATTGAAAGAGGTCAGATAATCTGATTGCTGTCATCAGAGCATTAAGAAAACACCAGACTTGAGGCCCAGTCTTCAGTGGCTCAAAGCAACCTTATAGCTGACATAACTTGCTACTTTGCAATTCCATCTGCATGGGGGAATCCCGAAATGGTGTAGCCAGGATGGGTGTGTGTAGCTGGAGTGCTGTCACAGCGTAAGACTGTTTGGGAAAACACTTCTTACGCTGCACAGCATTTTAGATTGTAAGCTCTCCAGGGTCCATGCTTTCCTTTTTGCATGTACTTTGCCTAGCACAGACAGGGCCTTCTGGGTATTATCATCCTACTACTCCCAGCTCCCCTTACCATAGTACTTAAGAATTTTCTAAAATGCCATTCAGCTGGACAGTCCAGCACAGGCAGACAGAAGGAACTCAGGTTTAATGTCTCAGATGAAAGCTTGCCCGTGCATTATGATACTACACTCTCTGGCCTCAAGGTGGAACCGTGCTGACAGGCCAATTGAAATGAGGGCTGAAGAACCAAAGCAAAAGTCCTTTACCATAGCAATCTGATCAGTGAGATTGGCTGAAGAGACATCTGGAATCTTACAACATGAGGACAGACTTTCTTTTACAGAGTGCTCTGACAGCTGATTACGGACAAGACAATATGATGTGGCTTTTGTGTTAGCAAGAATATCACCTTGAATCATGGAACTGCATGGACAACTTCTGGTCTTTGACATCCCTCTAAGAAACATTTTGGAACCATGCTGGGACTGACAGCAGGGAAGAGGAAGAATGGGAGGGGAGATTTTTGCTAAGAGAAGTCACAGTTGTGTTTGGCAACCTAAAGAATCATAAATCTCCTGGATACATGCAGACTTCCTAGAAGGAAGGAAAAGTTGTGAGTTCCTGTGAGATTAATAGAATCACAAATAATAGTCCTAGGAACTTCCCAGCGGAGCAATATCATACGGAAATCATCTTTCTTGGAGGTACAAAGAGGATTGCAGACAAAGAAACTGTTGCACAAGTACTGTGCATGGTGCTTTGTAAGTGTGTATGTAGGGACACAAAGCAGCACTCCAGATCTGAACACTCCAAGCATTGGGGTTGAAATACAAGCCCTCAGCTGAACCAAAAACATCCACTGACCTTTTATTTCTCTACTAATCCTGAACTTTGGGGTATTCAAAAATCCAGGTCCAAACTGTGAATCTTGAACTGTGTGTGTGTGTGTGTGTGTGTGTGTGTGTGTGTGTGTGTGTGTGTGTGTGTGTGTGTGTGAGAGAGAGAGAGAGAGAGAGAGAGAGAGAGAGAGAGAGAGGCAGGCTTTCTACATACCTGAAGTGTTCTGATGACACAATGGTAACATGGGAGTGAATTCATTATGACTTAACCAGATTACAACAACCTCCCCCAAGCCCGTGCTCCCAGCTGAAACCACGTGAATAATCCAATGGGAAATAATATTTATTGTGAATGTTAGCAAAACATATTATCAGCTAATTACTTGTTGATGAACATTTTCATTATTCAGCCAGCTCTGATGTCTGCATGGCTGTAGAACGGCTCGGATAACAAGCTGTGATGAACATTCATGAGGGTATTTGCTGTTTTTCATTGAATATTTGCAAATAAATAATAGGTTGGAAGCTCCATGGGGCAGGGACCATCTTCTAATTTATGTCCGTACAATGCATAGCTCATGGGCCCTGATCTTTGACTGAGCACTCTGGGCACTGTTGCTATACAGATAAAATCATCACATCAGTGCTGTTGTTCGTTGTTCAGCTGGCTTTTCTCTCAGCTTAGCCCCGGTTTTTCAATTCACCATCTATTAAACATAAAACAAAAGGTAAACTCCTGAGAGGAAACAGCTGTGACTGAGTCTGGCTCTCCCTTCCCAGGTGACCCTGGCTCATCGGCTCACACTGGATGAACGTGGTACGCTACCTCTGCTAATGCTGGTGCTGCTGCTCACTGGGGCACTGCCCACTGCAAGCTCAGCTCAGAAAGCTCTATGTGATGCTCGTGTCGGCTGCCGAGTTAAGTAAGGCAGGTAAAACACAGGGCGTCGCCGACACTTCCCCTTCTCCTCCCCCCCCACTAGTCGAGCTGGAATATGGCCATGGCCAGTTGTCAATATGAGAAGAATGACCAAATCTGTAAGTGTCAAAAGTGGAAGCCTCAGTTCGTAGTGTCTAGGCCCAGCTAGAGACAGTCAAAACAATCCCCCACCTGCTCACAGAGACAGGATGGCAACTGGCAAACTCGACAGCAGCTCACAAGGGTTCACTTGTCGGGTCGAGCGGAAGGGGGTGGGACAGGACCCAGTCCTCAGAAGTGTTTTTCTCAAACTGCCTCCTGTGAGGAGGAGTGTATGTCAAATGAACATTAATGTAGCAAAGAGCAAAAATAACAGAGGCTAATCCCTGCACCTAAAATTCATCTTCTATGTCAACAGGGAAATTCCAGCCCCACTGACATTTTACCGTCGACTTCAGTGAGGCCAGGAGTTCACCCTGAGACTTTCGTCTGCAGCACCAAAGCTAATGGGGGACCCGAGGGTAGCAGTATGGTCAATTGAATTGATTCCCAGTATATAGGCTACCTTTCCTGCCTCTTCCATGGAACAGCTGCCCTCCGTTTTCTCCCGCGCTTCCCCCCAAAAAAGTCTGTAGACTAGCTGGCTAGTTGACAAAATTAAACGCCAGATCTGCACAGCTGCAAGTCTGCTATGTGTGTAGTTGGCAAATGCCACACGCACAGCAGCATAATGGTATTAATTTCTTGGGAACAACTTTTCTTAGGGTGGCTGACAGGGCTTCATTTGTTTATTGTTCGGTATTCAACAAGCCTTTGATTAACATACTGCTGAGATCTCTAGCTGCATCCACAGTGTTAGTGATCATACTAGGGCATACACATCCTGCTGTTAGTCCTGGACTTACACCATGGATTACTTTGGCCTACCATCTACAATGGCAGGTCTGCATGGGGAGATTGTGAGATTACTTCGAGCAAGATAATAGTGGATGAATAGGTTGGCCAACTGGCAACTCCACTGAAGTCACCAATGGGCAGAGCTCTGTGCTTAATGCAATTAGGTGACTGCATGAACTTCTAAATGATCGTCCATTTGGGGATCTGTTTCATAATCATGCTCCAGAATCCAAGTGTTCTTTTAAGGCCTTGTCTACACTGAGAAGAGGTTACCAACATAGTTATAGTTATATCAAAGGCAAGCCCTCCTAGTGAGGATGCAGCTTGCACTAGCCAAAGAGTTCTTTGCTAGTATAATTTCTACCAGTTCCCTAAACAAAATAAGCTGTCCTGGACCTTTTGCCAGTATCACTGTGTCTACGCTAGGGCTTTCGCTGGCATAGCTATGTCAGCAAGTGAGGTAGTTTTTCTCCGCACCACACCTGACATAGCTAAGGCAGCAAAAGTGTAGAGCAGGCCTAAGAAAAAAATTAAGCTGCTAAACCTTAGGGCTGGGAAGATAGCCTTCAAAATGTTAAACCAATGCAAAGCAGGCTGGGATGCCTGCTGGACTCTGCAGTCAGAATGGTTTTGAGAGCAGACTAGATTTCCCCTATTTATTACAATGAGACGCTACCTTGGCAGCCTAATGAGGAAACTTAAAATGTCACTGATGTTAACTGTTTCCTCCTGACCATTTTAGCAGAAACATTCTGCTAATGAATCTTTTTCCATCGTTGTTGGATGCAGGAGCTGATATTGGGACAAGGGGCAGTAGGACATACTGTTGTATCCAGGTTTGCTAAGCCGGGGAGTGAGGAATTCAGCCCCTCACCCCCAAGTTTAAACTCATCTCTGCCTTTACCCTAGGGAAGGGAGAGAAGAGATGCATCTTCTCTCCAGAGCCAACCATTTTAACTACCTCCTAGTTGGCAAAGACAATTGTCACATCCTCCTGTGAGCCAGAAGTTCCAGCAGTCCCCTATGCAGCTATCAAAACATGACAACTTCTGTAGGGCAGTCATGGGTTTCAATGCAAAAATCTGACGCACACTGAAGATCTGCAATGAACTGAATTGGGTAACAAAATAAGTGATGATCTAGTAAACCTGGCAGCTGGGACAAACAAGGGAGAGGACTTGGGGACAGTTGTGTTGTGCATAATACTAGGTCATCATTTAGTTTGCCTACTGCCCAGGACAGGAGGCTATGCCAGTGGGTGTAATGTCAGGATTTAGCCTGGTGCATTTGCATGGTATTTATACATTGACAAATTACTGATACACCAGTCACTGTCCAATATATTGATCGTTAGATTGATGGTTGTAATTTTTTCCCCCTCAGTCAAACTCTAATAATTCAATCAAGTGTTTTCAAAGGGAAGATAACCAGCTAGAGAAGCACGCAGAGTGTATGGGGGATTGGATTGTTTGAATGATCTGGTTTGGAAATTAGATCTCACTATGAACAGGTGCTTGGGCTTTGCTGATTAGCTATTTTACTTAACTCAAAAGCCAGGGCTCTGGTCTCGCTTTATATTATTACATATTCATATTTTGTCATTCCCCACATTTCCTTTCAGTAGACTGGCTGCATCCTTTCTCAGCAAAATATATATAAAAAAGAAGCTGCTGCAACCAGAATCCGCAAGTTCATGTAACTGAGCACTAATTTCAAATATGGGCCGGAGATTCTCCTATGTTTCAGGGGACACTATCAGGGAATGTCTCAAGTCTTATTAAAGACATAGACAACACCATTATTCAGCAGTAAATAGCTATCAGTACACAGTACACCCTCTTATTTATTGCCAATGGTTATTAGTAGAACTATTCTACATTAATTGTCCTGAACCTATAGATTGCACTAGTATTACTCCTGTGATTTGGCCATTGCTGTTAAATATTGTAACGTGTGTCTTACAGTGGTGGCAACTAGCTATTTATCTAGGCATTTATACTGCCTTCATCACCTTGCTATCGGATTACCTGGACACTCCTGAGTGTTAAGAACCTCAGCATATTCTGATCATGGTGATGCCCCTGATGCCACTCTTCCTCCCCATTTGCTGATATTTCAGCTGGCCATTGCATACTCTCAAGCCATGGGGCAAAGCACAGTACCTGGATCTTCAGCCTGAGATGTGAGCAAAGTGATTCCCCCTTTGGGGATAACCCTTGCCCTAAGCCAGGCTGGTTTGCAAGTGGGGAGAGAAGGTATAAGGAGCCCTATCTGCACCCCATGTCATCTGCATGGCAGTCTCAGTAGAGCCACAGCTCATATACCTGTGTGGCCTACAGGTAAGGGTCATGTCTAGTCTATTACTTACCCTCCAGCTGGCTAATGCATATGCTGCACTCTACATCAGGCACTATCCAGGGCACAGTTGGCACCTACGCAAAGGAGCAGCACAATGCACTTGACTAAACGTACCTTATCCCCCTAGAGGAATTCTAGGTTTCCTTTCTGCAGAGAATGCAACCAGCAGAGTCTCCGCTCCCCATTTCTTCACCAGCCAGCGCAGCAGATTTTAAAGCCCTGTGTAGGTAGAATAGGTGGATGGATAGTTTACAAAGCACTTTGGGATTAAAGCTGCTAGATAAATGTTAGCTATTACAAAGAGGAAATTCACTGAATTCCCAAGAGAAGGAACTGCAACAGTATAATTACTCAGCTCCACTGAATAGGGGAAGGCAGATCCTAGAAAGAAAAAAAAATTGTGTGGGACAAGATCCTGACTTAGTCTAATAAGGAATGAGGGGCTTTGGAGAACTCAGAGATAAATGGATTAACGATGATCTTACGCCTAAAGTGGGACTCAGGAGTTCTGGGTTCTCTTCCCAGCATTGTTGGAGACTTCTTCTGCAGCCTCAGGCCAGTCACATCCTGTCTCTGTAGTTCAGTTTCACTGACTATTCCATCTGTCTCTCTGTTCTAGGGTTTTCTATCAGACCCATCTAGTTTCTAAGCAGGGCTCATAATTCTTGCCTACTTTACAGGGTTCTTGTCAGGCCATTTTCATTAGTGTTTATAAAGTGCTTTCAAACCTTCAGATGGAAGTCATAGAGAAGTGCAATAGAATATTATGATTAGCATTGCTTGGTGCATAATACTATAGTTAGACAACATAGTGGTGAGGATGGTATAATTGTAGATAAATCAAAGATCTAATTGTGCTCTCTCTTTATATATATATAGCATTGCTTGGTGCATAATACTATAGTTAGACAACATAGTGGTGAGGATGGTATAAATGGTAGATAAATCAAAGATCTAATTGTCCTCTCTCTTATATACACTAATGAAAATGGCCTGACAAGAACCCTGTAAAGTAGGCAAGAATTATATATAATATAATATAATATAATATATATATATAATACACACACACACCAGAGGTTATGAATGTCTAACATTGAAGGGAAAGCATGTTGGGGGTTTTTGCTTCTAATTGGCCATGAGTCTGTCTGCCAAGTGCTAAGCACCTTCATCTTCCACTGTAGTCAATAGCAGATGAGCAAGTTCATCATTTCCCAGGAGTTGCTCATCTCTGGGTTCAGCTTGTATTGGAGACATTACTCAAGAATCGTTTTTCCTTATGTAAAGATTTCCTTGCAGTGCTGCCAATGTCGCTGGGAACCTGGGGGTGCATGAGCCATGTCAGACCCAATCACACTTGTTAGCACTGCCCTGGGGCAGTCTGATGGATGCACCTGGATTTGAGTGATCATTTTTAACTGTTCTTTGATTATTTTACAGAATTTGATACTCAATCTAAATATAAAAACAAAGCCATTACCTCTGAAAAGTTCATCCAAGAATGCAGGTGATGTGACTTTACAATTATAGGAATGAAGATGTCTCCCCTCAAACAAACCAACGCATGTAATGGCATGTTGCTGGAGGCCAAACTCCGAGTCCTTATTCAATCCCAATCAAATCCATGTGGAGGTTTGCCTGAGTTAAGGCTTCAAGTTTTGCCCCTGTATGTTTAAAGTGGGAACTCAGCACTTTAAAACAATCCTTTCATATCTCTAGGAGCTTCTGCATGACATTTAGAAGCAGACTCCATATTGTGGTCCAGGTCTCCCCTCCCACAGACAAATCTATGGGCGGGCTGAGGGGGGAGGGGGAAGGAGGAAGTTCTCTGCAGTTCTCCTCATGGAGTTTCCTCTGAGTTCTCCCTGTGAGAGAAGGAGAGGGTTTGCCCACCAGAACTGGTAGCTCGCCCACAAGATCTGCTAGAGGAAAAAAGGCCTTTGTGCACAGACCTGGGGTGCTTCCTCCATAGTGTTGGGGCGCCCGAATCCCCCTCTAGCTCCCTTGCCAAGCCCTCCCCAACTGGTGATACCCACTCCTTCCACAAGATGGGAAGTTCTGTAGATGAAGCAGTTCCCCGCATGTGTTTATCCTGGGGGAGGGAGAATTGTACTCATGCCACTTTAAAATCATCCACTCTTTCTTCAGCCAAATGGTGCTTGCCTTACTCCCACAACGGGACCTAATGATTTCAGTGGGACTGAGATTGAATAGACTGTAAAGTCGTGGGGTAGGTACTGTCTTTTTGTTATGGATTTGTACAAGGCTTCACACAATGGGGTCCTGAACACCAATCAAGGCCTCTAAATGCAATTACAGCAAAGATCAGTATAGCAGTGCAATTCGGACCATTATCTTATCATACAAGGCTGTAGTTGCAAGGTCTGTCAAATATTCTTTTACGTCTTGCCCTTCCAGTGTTACAGTATAATTACTGTTAGTGTGAGTGTATTCATTCAGCTTGCTCATTTTGATTTCCCACTCTCTTTTTCATGTTCCCTCTCTCTCGCCACACACCAGCCATGTAATCACATAAGCAAAAAACTCCAGACAGGAGACTATTAAATCTATCTCAGATACTCCAGAGATAGGCCTGGCATGAGAACCTCGATGCATAAAATGATTCTCCTAGGTGAAGACAAATCCGGCCCCAATTAAATTCAGATCATAATACTGCCATGAACCTGATCAAAAAGAGCCCTAAATATCTGCCCTAAATAGGAATTTACTGTAAATCCCACTTAGTATTCATTTAATTGATTATATAGAGTTAATCAGCATTATTTTGAAAACTAAGAAGTGTTAGGTAACCAGTATTTCTTACTATTGTTAATAATAGTAATATATTAGTAAGTAAGTAAATAATAGTAACTATTACTATTGTTAATAATGATTATTATTTTAGTTTATTCAGTATGGTTACTTTTAAAAATATACATAAATGAGCCCAGATTTTTATTTGTGACATTAACATATTAAGGAATTGTTTCATCTTATATTGTTGATTTGGCATTCCTATTTTAATAATACTACCTACTCTATGGACTATGAAACCTCTCATGTTATTGAAAATCATTATACCTTTTGGAGTGTTCTTTCTAGGATGAGTACCATCCAAATAGAATATCTAGGTAGGAAATTTGTTTATACCTTCCATTGTAGCAGTGCGGTGATATGAAGCCATATTTTGTAGGGAGGACACTGCAGTTGTAGTATATCACATCCTCTCCTTCCCCATCCCCCACCCCTCCAGGTTATAAGGTTGGAATACAATGGAGCAGTAAAAGCAAATGCAACAGTAAATATTCTTATAGTATTTCTCCGTTACAATGCATCTGTCATTGTAGCCCATCAATATCATTTGCAGGTTCCCTCGCACTAAGGGTGGCAGACTGCGGCATGTCAAATTTGACAGCATTCTTTCTTGTCCATGCACAAAAATATTAGACTTTAAATACAATCCATCTCAAAGGGGGTGGGGAGGAAATAGGCATATTTCTGAGCTCTTGGCTGAAGCTTTTACTATCTATGTAATAAAACAAATCTGCATCTGTATGTATAGGCTTTTTGAGCAAATGTGTTGCACATATAGATAATTGTGGCTGGTGTAGCACTGATTTTTTGGGACTGGCTTATACAAGGCATAGTAAACCCACTCTCTTACACACACACACATATATACATATGCAAACGCGCACACACACACATATAAGCACAGGCACAGCTACATATGCTTTTAGGTTTCATATCCACTGTATATTCAGAAATCAATTTTTGTCAGCCAGATGACAATCCATAATAATTTCTTTCTTCAGCAATGTCCAGAATACATTTTTGAATAGCTTGCTACTAAATTGTTTTGGGTTTGGTTTGGGTTTTTGAATTGCCTTTGAATTGCTCTCTGGGAAAAATGGTCTGAAGGGCATTGCACTTGGTCAAATTACAGAACAGATAGGTGCACAGTATAGTCACTGCCCATCAGCCAACACAAATATTTTCATCAGAATCAGCAGTAAAAATATATCTTTCCCCTTTGTTTTGTCTTTATCTTGCCCCAGATGCCTAGGCAGGCATAGCAAGCTGTAACCCAATCTACATCCGCAAGATGCAGGTGTGAAAGATTTGACCTTGGGGGAGGTGTGTGCTAGTGTCTTTGAAATCTTATGAATGAAATTCCAGAGGATTGTATGTGTGTGTGCCTCTCTCGCTGTGTATGTGTATGTGTGTATCTCCTCGTGTATGCGTGTGTATATGGAACAAGGGAGGGAGACTAGTTGTTATTCTGATCACAGCTTCCCTGATTCACAGACTTGGAGCTGATCATGAATATAAGTGAAGACTTTGACGTCAGAGTTGAGATATATCAGCAGACCCAATGGGGCAAGAATATTAAGTGCAAGTCAATGCCAGCAATCTGCCAACGTTATTAGCAATGTTAACCAAGGAATGAAGCGTAATCCCAAGGACTGGAAGGACTAGCACGAAAAAAAGGGGAAAGCTGATCAGCAAGACTCAAACAAAGGTAAAACAACATAAATACATGTTTGCCTATGTTGTTGCATGTGTTTGACTTCTCTTCTGCGGGCTAAGGAAGGGGAAGGGTGTTTGCGTTGTATTGAGCTGAGCTTGGAAAGCAAGCTGGTTAGAAGGTGGCCCTTTCAATATTTTAATCCTAGCGCTCTGGTTAATTGCATTATGAACAGCACTAGCGGCGGCAGCAGCAGCAGCAGCAAAAACCTTGACGAAGAGATTCCGGACTAAACCATTTGTGACCTTTGCAACTTTTGTTTTCATAACAATGAAATGTGAGACGATATATACAAGGCGTTGGAGGTGATGTGATGGAGCGGGGGTTAAAGGGTTCCTACTTAGTGCAAGGGGTTTACTATGCAAGACCATGTTTAATGCAGCTGAGATTCTGCAGTTGTTTGCAGCCAGCAGCCCCTGAGCGCACCAGTATTAAAAACAAGCAAAGTTAATGTAGGATATTTCTAGTCTGTAGCCTTCACTGGGTTCTAATTTAACCAGAAGGGTCGCTTAAGTACGAGGCTTGCCTGGCCACAAATAATATATTTTTTATTTATTACTAGCAACATTATTTTGGTCAGAAAGATACATTTTAAACAAGGTACAAGAAGATACAACCATTACTCTGTTTAACCCACAGTTTGCTCTTGCCCAAGTGTTAGCGTTGGAACCGTGCTGCCCAGGCTATGCATCTGCAGCTCTGTACGTGTGCCTGATGTAACAGGCTCCGCAACCGTCTCCCTTTTAATGGGGACGAATGCAAAGAGCATTGTGACGGGTGAATTATTTGACACTCGGTTTTGCTCACCTTCAGCTTTTTGGAAGGAACTCGGGATCAGACGAAGCTCCATCTGTTCATTCAGGGGAAGGGAAGGGAACAGCCAAGATGGAGAGGAAAATAATTTTATTCAAAGATCGAGCCTGATTTTTAAAAATAAAATGGACCGGTTTGGGGCGGGAGGGGGGTTCCTGCAGCTGCGTTGGCGCTCAGCTCCCAGAGGCGGGTGGGGAGTGTGACACCGGGGAGTGGCCCAGGCAGGGTATTGGGGTTTTAATCCTGTTTGGGTCAGATCAGTCCCCAGTGCAACTGGCATTGGGGACACTGGGGCCTGCCTGGGGGCCAGGCTGGGACAGCGGGTCCGGTCGTGTCTTTTGCGGCCCCGCGCTCGGAGGTGGACAGTCCAGGCTCTTTCCATGCTGCTTTCACCCTTGTCTCCTCTCTTGTGTCCCTTGTGCCTCCTCTCTAGCGATGCTCCACAATCCCGCAGCAGCTGCGGCCGCCATGGAGGAGCAGCTGCGGCAGCAGCAGCTACGGGTCCTCCTCAATGCCTCCTCCAGGCCCTCGCCCAGCAGCAGCAGCAGCATCTGGCCGTCCAACTCCTCTGCCTCGGAGCCGGTCACGGCGGCGGCTGCGGCGGGCGGCGGCGAGGCGGCGGGCGGAGGAGGCGGAGCGGTCAGCCCCTGGGACATCGCCCTGTGCGCCACGGGCACGGCGGTGGCCTGCGAGAACGCGCTGGTGCTGGCCGTGCTCTTCTACACGCCCAGCCTGCGCGCCCCCATGTTCCTGCTCATCGGCAGCCTGGCGCTGGCCGACCTGCTGGCCGGCCTGGGGCTCGTCGTCAACTTCACCGTGCAGTACCTGCTGCAGCCGCCCAACGCGGCCGTGGCGCTCAGCGCCGCCGGGCTGCTGCTCACCGCCTTCTCCGCCTCGGTCTGCAGCCTGCTGGCCATCACCATCGACCGCTACCTGTCGCTGTACAACGCGCTCACCTACCACACGGAGCGCACGCTGAGCTTCACCTGCGCCATGCTGCTGCTCATGTGGCTGCTCTGCCTGGGCGTGGGGCTGCTGCCCCTGCTGGGCTGGAACTGCCTGCGGGACCAGGCCACCTGCAGCGTGCTGCGGCCGGTGACCAAGGACAACGCGGCGGTGCTGGCGGTCACGTTCCTGCTGCTCTTCGCCCTGATGCTGCAGCTCTACCTGCAGATCTGCCGGATCGCCTTCCGGCACGCGCAGCAGATCGCCGTGCAGCACCAGTTCATCGCCACGGCGCAGGCCACCTCCACCCGCAAGGGGCTCTCCACCCTCTCCTTCATCCTGGGCACCTTCGCCCTCTGCTGGATCCCGTTCGCCATCTACTCGCTGGTGGCGGATTCCAGCTACCCCGCCGTCTACACCTACTCCCTGGCTCTGCCGGCCGCTTGTAACTCACTCATCAACCCGGTCATTTATGCCTTCAGAAACCCGGACATCCAGAAGTCCCTGTGGCTGGCCTGCTGCGGGTGCATCCCCTCCACCTTCTCCTCCAGACCCAGGACATCCAGTGACGTATAAGGGTGGTTGGCCGCCCGGATTGTCAAATGGTTTCATGCTCATACTCCGCGTTGTTATGATGTATTACCACCAGCAAGAGGAATCCCAGACCCACGCGTCTCCTTTCCTGGAAAAGATGTCAACAAGAAAAAAAACACAACCAACCACCAAGAGTGGTCTCCTTTAAAAAATGCTTATTTTCCTACACATTTTATTTATTTTTAATTTAAAAACAAAACAAAAGACCAAAAAAATGATCAGCGCCTGATGCTTTTTCTCATCTCGGTGTAATTGAAAGGGAGAGCAGCACGGCAACTCTTTACTTATTTCTGAAGCCTCCTAGCGAGGGGCAGGCAGTTGGGAAGGTCCCGGTTAGGAACGGGGAAAAACCTGGGGCCAGCGCTCCCTCAGCCCCACACAACTGAAGTCACTGGGGGTCACCCCAAGTCAAACTCCTATCAAGTGCGGGGGAAAGTCAGGCCTGGGACGTGTTTAGAGCCGAGCACAGCTCTGATGCTGAGGGCTCAGGGCAAGCTCGAGAAAAACGTGTACGATATTGCTTGCTGGTAGTCTGGGTTTGTTTGGAATGGTTAAAAAAATGACCATATCCAAGGGGGATTCACTGCCTGAAAGGTGGGTTAGGGGTTTTTGGTGGTGGTGGTGGTGATTTTTTTAAAACTATAATCAGGTTTTGCTCTGCTATGCAATAATAAAAGGGACATTGTGAGATGTGGTAACCTGCCAATATTTTTCATGGTAGACCGGTTCAGCATCACGAGGTTTGGACAGCTCCGTGGGCAGTGGTAGGAGCACAAGTGGTCTGTCTTACGATTTTATGTTTATTTTTGTAAAAAAGCACATGGAAGTCAAAGATTTACATTGGCCCCTTTAAGCTGGGGAAAGGAAATACGATCCCGAGTCAGGAACAAATGAAGGCCATTCCCCTTCACTTGCTGTCCTAAACAATTGTATAGTGTTGCTATGTGCTGTTCAGCTGCTGGATTGCACCTCAGAGGAGGCTGCATTTCAGTGGTGGGTGAAGTGATGCCTGTATATTTATATCTCGTTTGTCTGTGAAGCACTTTGAGAACCTGCAAGATGAAAGGCACTTTAAGGTATGATTATTGTTTATTATTATAATGTGAGAGTAAAGAGAACTCTTTGCTGAAAGATATTTGTTTACGGTGCATCATCAAATCTAAAGGTGGGAGGAAAGGACCTTTTAGTTTATCTAGTTAATCCCCCTGCCAGGTCAATGAAAGCAGTCAAAGAAAGAGATGAGGTTTTTTTGACATCAAAACCTAGGTTAATCTTTCACTTATTCCAGTGCAGGTATAACACATTGTCTTTAGCAGTATTGTTAATATAGTATGCTGATCTCTTATACTGGGGGTGAGGTAGAGGTATATGATCCAAAGACTGATATTCTGCACGTGGTTGGTTCTTCTAAAGGGAAGCCTACATCATCACACGTCTTGTTCCCGAAACTACTAGATTAATTTGCTTCAATAGAGAAGCTACACTAGCCTCACACTCCTCTACTCTATCACATGCTTTGTGGTATTAGTGAGAAAATGATGAAGTGTCCTTCATCTTGTGCTTTATTTGGGCCAAGAAGTGGACTAGTGCATTCCTTTAAAAACAAAATAGCCTTCAGAGATAGACAGGGAGTCTGTTCTATAGGGGAAATGTCCAGGGTTGCCTCTTAGGTGGGGGTGGAGGGTTGTCTTACCACCTATTCTCGCAAAGCCCTGCGAGGAAATTGCTTTGCTGTGAGATCGATGCTCCAAATGTGTTGCTTTCCCTTAGAAAGAAATCTGTGCTACAACGCCAGACATATCCCTCTTTCAAACAATAGCCCATTCCGGCAGTATCAGTTGCAAAACCTGGCCTAGGTTTATATTATATAAAAAATAACAACAAAAGAGAGAACATCACCTGTAAATATATTTCCATGAAGGACAAAGTGTTCGCATTTATGTCTGAATACAGGTGAACCAATCATTTCTCTATAGAGCTGTGCAATGAAGATCTCTTTCTAGTTCAGCAAAGTTCAGTGCACATGACAAACTGTGACTCTCAAATGCGTGCTTTGGGCCTGGACTTCTTTTCTAGCTCCTAACGGTGTTCCAGCTTTTCAGTTTTTTTACAAGGAGCAACGTCCAACATGCACAAATTCTAGTCAATATTTTTACAATTTTATTTAAGGTTTTTGCTGTTCATTTATTTATTATTCTGTTTCCATGGTTGCAGACAACCTCCTGCAGTTCCTAAATGTGAAGACTCAATGCAGAGTTAATTAAAAACATTTTGAAATAATGTTTTTATACGACTTGATCTAGAGGGCAGGTATTTTTGTGACTCTCAAATGCGTGCTTTGGGCCTGGACTTCTTTTCTAGCTCCTAACGGTGTTCCAGCTTTTCAGTTTTTTTACAAGGAGCAACGTCCAACATGCACAAATTCTAGTCAATATTTTTACAATTTTATTTAAGGTTTTTGCTGTTCATTTATTTATTATTCTGTTTCCATGGTTGCAGACAACCTCCTGCAGTTCCTAAATGTGAAGACTCAATGCAGAGTTAATTAAAAACATTTTGAAATAATGTTTTTATACGACTTGATCTAGAGGGCAGGTATTTTTGTTTCTCTGGGCAGCTCATTTTGTATTTTTAAGTCAAATGTAGCATTTAAACGTTTGCTCTAGGCATACAGCTAAAATGAACATCTTGCATTTTGTTGGATTTCCGACTGATTCCCTTTTATATAGGATTTTGATTTCAGAATTTTCCTCATAAGGCGTTTAATGGTGTGAATGAAATTTACTCACTTTCCAGGGATCTGTGTATTAAATATGACATAGGTGCATAGCAATCAAAGCAAAGTAATGTTCTTTTATGGCCCTCAGTGTCAGACACTCAAAGGAGGAGTGTTACATTGGGATGTGATTAGCTAAAATGAGGAAGTTACTGATTATAAACTGTCATGTAAAAGTCAGAGATTATATGAGCATGTCCTCTAAAATACTGTTACCTGGCCAAATCTATTTCGGGTGTAACTCCACTGAAATCACTTGACGAAATTCAGATGCTCACATTAAATAGTATCTTACCCTGCATCAGTGGTGCTAATTATGGAATAGGTGAATGGAATTCACTGTGCAATTCCTTGAGAATAAGGGTATCAGGATCTGGCCCAATGAAACTACACCTGAGGAAAATTTGGACCCAGGTCTTTTGGATAAACATTTTAATCTAGTTCTTTCCTTGTGGTTGTCTCAGAGAAGCAACAAGAGATGTTCAAAAAGGGCTAAGTATGTTTCATGAAGACTTTCTAAAACTCTTCATTTGAAAATTCACCGAAAAATTCAAGTTTTCAAATTCATAGTTTTCAATTTTTGAATTAAAAAAATCAGGTTTGGGTTTTGTTTTGTTTTTGCCTTTTCACTCCTTTTTTTCTTTCTCCCTCCCTGACCCCACCTTTATCCATGGAAAAAATGAAAAAACGAGGGAAGGACAGGAAAAAGGAGGATAGAAAAGGAAAAAAACCTGAAGTCCCCCCTCCAAGTTTGTTTTTCATTGAGTTGTGGAAATATCACAACATTTCTTCAAAAATTTGCAGTATGAAAACAGTCCATTTTTGTTGGAAAAAGTTTTAAACTAAATATTCTGACTAGCTCTACATTGCAGCACTCTTTGTCAATATTTATTAAGGAGAGCTAGGTTCATTATTGGAAACATTTACCAAGTTAGTAAAGCTGTATGCAAGATGATGATACACTGATGTTCTATTGTCTTTCAAAGCTGAGTCCATGGAATGCTTTGCTACAGAACACTGGGCGTGATTCTGTTCACTCTCACACCAATTAAATCAGGAAGAAGTCCACTGAAGTCAGTAAAGATACACCAATATAGAATATCTGGTGGAAGAGGAATATGAGATAGATAGGGCCTGATTTATCAGTGGATGCTTTGCAGCACTCTAATGATGCCAAGCAGCTATGAACACAGTTTAACTAGTCAGCTGAGCCAAATTTACAGCTGCTTTGCATTATGGGAGTTGCACAAAGCAATTGGAGTGCACTGGGGAATGTGGGCCATTGTTTATTGGCAAGAATCCTCCTGTTGGATTTGGTCCGATAAAGAAACCAAAACTGACATAAGCTGTTTGAAATGCTGAGGTATTGAGAAGTGAGTCTGCTGTAATTATTGTCATATTAATAAAAATACAAGTCGGTAACAGCAGCTTTACAGAGCATAAAGGACAGATCCTTAGTTGGTGCAAACTGGCATAAATCCTTTGACTTCAGCAGACCTAAACTGATTCACACCATCTGAAGATTTGACTTACTTTGGAGGGACCACTCAGTATGTAGTCAAGATTATTTATCCACTAAACATCTAATAACAGTGATCTTCAGCATCTTTGCATATCAGAAAGAACATACTGCAGAGCTATGTGTATTAAGGTCGAATGATTATTATCAGGAAGGTTTTGATTTCTCCTTAGGACCAAATCCTTGCTTCCCCCTTCCCACTTATTGAGTAGCACATGGATTTTGTTTGACTGTTGTTTAGGTTGCCACCTTGTTCAGAGTGAACTAATTCAGCTTTAGACAGATGGACCGTGTCTCGTTGAAACAATAGGTGAAAACGACCCCCCGTCATTCCCTCCTGGGGTGGGGTGACTGACTTACCTACCAAAGATCACTGATGAGCAGGAGCCCCCATGCCCATCTCTGGAGCAGAGCTGGCTGCTTTTTGGAATAGGAAAAAGAACAATGCCAGCAAACCCAAGTGCAGGTAGGAAAACATGGGCAACATACATAATCAGGGACATGCCAGAGCCAGGTTCTATGCCCTGCCCCTCCTCCCCCCCCCCGCTGCTGCATATTGCTGCCCTCTACATGGATGAAATCTTTCAGTGTGGGGAGTCAACACTACTCAGATCAGCACTAACCTGTGTAGCATTTTACCATGGAGTTTTGCTCCATGTTTATGGGTAGCATGGCACACCCAGCAGCCACTTCCCCAGCACCAGCCTCTCCTAAGCTGTGAAGCCCCATGTGGAGCTATTGCTCCTCCCTTCACTTACCATCATCACTATGGCAAATCCCAAAGGGACATAGTCTCCTTGCGGATCAAGTGCCATCTGTATTGATCTTCCCTTTGTCGCCCCAGCCCAGTTCCAGCCAGCTTCCTCTCCTTTCACCACTGTAAGTGGCAGAGTGGATTGGCCCCAGTGTCTTTAGCTGAGACACCCTTGATCCTCAGTCATTGCTCCCCCTTGGAAAAGCAAGGTTCTCACATGCAAGCAAAAGGCATTTTACTGACAATGAAGAGCCAGATCCTGATCTTAGTTACACCAATAAAACTCCCAGTGACTTCAATGGAGTTAGTCCAGATTTACACCAGTGCAAGCAAGTGAAGAATTTGGCCTCAAGCAATTGCACAGAATATTTAGCACCACCAAAACCCACCCCAGTGTTCTTTAGAGTGACCAGAGAAACATGAATCTGCTTTTTAGTTTTTTCACATCCGGGTGTCTTGTTTGCCCTTTTCTTTCCAACTACATGTTTGATAGCCAGCAGCATAGTTGTAGGAAGCACTTATTAAGTTGCTCTTTGTTGTTTTTTTTGAGAGGCAGGTGGGTGGGTGGGAGGGGAGGTGGAAGTGAAGGAGAGGGGAAGGGAAAATATTCCTTAGATACACACAGTATTTGAAAAGCTTGGGAGCACAGCTAAATGGGACACTGTCACAAGCCAAATGGGGGCACCTGCATTGAACTTAATAGATCTGGTCTCATATGTTTAAAAATATGCCTTTATCAGTGTTACTAACCATACCTTAGATTTTTGACATTTTAATTTTTTTTATATATATATATTTATTTTTTGTTTATTTCCCCTGGCCCCCAGTTTAGTTCATGGAACGGTATTTGTCATTTTCACTTTCTATGTCAAACCAATTTCACTTCACTAGCAGGAATGTTACAACCTTTGGGGTCTCAATCAAAACACTGCAGTGACAATTTTTACATCTCAAACAAATAGTTTTCATTGAATTTAGAATAAAAACCATGAAAACATTACTGTTCACATTGTTAGAAAGTTCATCTTTTTTTTTTTTTTTTTACAAACACCTAATTTTGGGGTCTAACTCTACTTGACAATAAGCCTTTGATGTTCATAATTACTTAAATTGTATCAATGTATAGTAATAAAAATGTATTTTGTATACCATTAATTAACTGTCAGGAATAAGTGTATGATGCATACGGTATTTGCCTCTAATTCTTCTCGTTAAAGCCAGTCTTTCTGTCTTGGTGAGGTGGCAGCGCTGGGATCTTCTTACAAATTCATTTGAATCATCATGATAAAGGGTTAATTGCCTGTTACAAAATAACTAATACAGTTGCCTTGGTTTTTGTTCATGACCCTAGAGAAGAGAGGCAATTCCTGTTGAAAACTTTTTGAAATGCTATACAGTGAATTATGCAGAGAGATGGAACAGTCTATAACTAGGGGAGACAATCCAGAATCACTGTTCTAACATCTTTTATCCCAGACTTCTGGGGATGTGGATAAAATGGGCTCTGGAGCCAAACTGGCTATGGGTTTTGCAAAACCAAATCCTACTGGCAACATTTTTCAAAACCAACCATCTCTGGCTGCAACTGGTGTAGTCTAGAACTGGAAAAACAATATGGAAAGTGTTGTGATCCACTTGAGAAATGCTAAAGTGAAGCTACATGCTAAGTATCAGGCAGGAGATCGGCTTTTTCACTAACTGGGTACATTAAGGAGAATAACAGGTGCCTTGATAAATTCTGCTTCATGTCAAGTATAATTGTGTTTTAGACAAAGATTTTCCCCTTCACAATCCATGCATCCTACAGTGGTCAGGAGGCTGAATGTCTGACAGCACATTATCAGTCACAACGCAGTATTATGATTTTATTGCAGGATCAAGGTGATAAGACATCTGGGTTGCCTAAGAAAAAGTTCTTATCCCAATGCAAAGTTTCAGCAATGAACAAATTTGTAAGCGAATGCAGACATACATGGGCAAAGGAGATGTTAGATTTAAAGTTGGTGTAGGACAGCACCTGAGGCCTGTTTCACTTCTCCACTACAACAGTTTTACACTGGTGTAAACCAGTTAATATCAGTGGAGCTACTCCTGATTTACACCAACATAAGATCAGAATCAGGCTCCTAGCAGAATAAATTGCCCTGCATATAGAGATCAACTGTAACTTGGAGGGACAGGGACAGGTTTCTGGCTATAAGGCTTTAACAACAGCTCTACTTTGTGGATGGAGCTGCACAACTGCAGCAGCATCAGAAGAGATTTGTTTATGAACCAGAAGGTGCATCTAGCCTTTAAAGATAAATTGGTAAGCTCAGCCAGATTTAAGAAATACAGGCTGGATTCTGCTCTGCTACACCAGTGAAAATCTGGAGTCTCTCGTGAAGAGAATGAATTTAAGCCACTATGTAACTGAAAGCAGAATCTGGCTTGTGGTATTTATTATATTTTGGACAGTTTGTGCCCTTAAGGCCAAATTTTCCTTTGGAAGCACACGGACAATCCCAGCTAAAAGTCAATGATCCAAATTCAAATTCTGCTCTCAAATCTGCACCGGCAGCTGCCACTGACGTCAATGGAAAAGGCACGGATTTAGGGAAGAATGTAGCCCTAAGCATCTGATTGAGTCGCATTGTTTTTTAAGACAGGGGCATCGCTCCAGATCCAGGGGTTTGGCCTCATCCTGCAAGGTGCTGAGTTGCCCTCAGATTCCATTGGCTTCAGGAGTGGGTTAAGGGCATTCAGCACCTTGCAAGGGGGTTCTTGGCCTCTCACACAAGTGGGCTCTTCGTGCTTCAGCCTGCACCCAGTGGAGTCGGGGAGTGGTGCGAGTGCACGCAGGTTCAGGCTCTGTGCATGAAAGTCATCCCTGGACTGAGGATGGCTTATACACAGCTAAGGGGGCCCACTGAAGCCCTCAGAAGGACTAGTACCCAATTTGCAGCCCATTCCTAACCACTTGCTAAAAGTTAAGCGTGTGCTTAAAGTGCTTTGCTGAATAGGAATGTGGACTTAAGTATGTGCCTAAATGCTTTGCTGGGACCTGGCTGGTGGCTAGCCCTTATGCTGTCTGTCTGTATAGTGCTGGTGAAAGTAGTGAACAAAAGGGAAGCCTTCTGAAGGACCAAAGTCATTTGACCGATCTAGACCCCAATAATGTAAGCCTTTTGTGTGCAGAGAAGTCAAGGGAAATATCATACACAGAGAGTCTTGTGGGATCAGAGCCGCATACATTGTCTCAGAACTATTTTCCTTATTCTGGGAACTAGGAAAAAATCAGAACAATCAGGACAGCAAATTATTTTTATGTAATTGTTTTTATTATCCTTTTAATCTGAATGGGTAAGTTGATTGCAAAGGAAAGTGCATCGCTCCCATTCAGTTATGATTAAATAAAGCCCCTGCAATGCACTTTATGAACAAGTGACAATAAATCAATGCTGTTATTGCACTGTATCTCTAGTGTGTATATTATACATGCATCGGTTAAGAGTAATTTATTTTTATTACTGTAAATAAAAATGTTAAAGTGATTTGTCAAGAGAATAGCCAAAATGGAAAAAAAATCAAAATTAAAACATTTTAAGATCTGGGCTCTTGTCCCAGGTATGTGCCATTTTGTTTGTGTCTGTGTTATTGTTTCAGATAAATGATTCCAGAAAAGATCACTTATATAGCATGGTATTAAAAACAGCTGTTCAGTGGCCTATGTGAATTGAGTTGGTGGCGATCAGACTACCTACTGGCCTGATTCTGCAAACTCTGCTCACTCAAGTAGGATTTACCTACATGAGAAGTCTCACTGAAATCTCTAGGTCTTAGTCCAGGCAGGGTGACCAGATGTCGCAATTTTATAGGGAGGGTCCCAATCTGGGGGTCTTTTTCTTATATAGGTTCCTATAACCCCCCCCCCCACACACTCCATTTTTCACACTTGTTGTCTGGTCACCCTAAATCCAGGGATTCTCACAACAATTTTTTTGGTGGCCTCAGAGTGTGGCCACCAACTCTTGCTGGTGGCTGCGCTGACAATTTTTCCTAAAATACTTAATTAACTTTAGGAAAAACAAATATGTATGCACAGAGACATGCCCAAATTATTGTAATTTATTTATGTAAGGGTTTTTTTTTTAAAAATTCAATAGTACATATAATGTACAGTTGTCTCTGTTCTTTACTGGACCTAAACAGAATAGAAACAAAAATAAGGTGCTTTGCATGTTCTTGTCTTTTGTTGTTGTTTCTTTTGCTTTTTTGGTTGCTTTTTCAAGACTTGCTAGCTAGTAAGTCTGCTGCTATGAAAAGTGATATTTGTATGTTTGTTAATAGCACTTTTCCCAGCAGCAGACTTGGTAGCTAGCTGGGAGGCAGTAAAAAATGATATTAACAAACACACAAATATCACATTTCACAGCAAATTTACAAAGTCCTGGCAAACTGGAGGACAAATTAAGTCCTGGATGGGGAGGTGGGTAGCGAGGCAGCAGGGGCCAGGGCTGTGGAGGAGGCAGTGTGGCCAGGGCCAATGGGCTGGGGGAGGGAGTTGGGGCCAGTGGGTCTGGGCCAAAGCCCTGTGGCTGGGGACCAGAACCCACCACCCCAGGGCTGAAGCCAGAAGCCCAAACTCCACCAGCCTCAGGAAGGTGGGGAATTCACACTGGCTGCCCGCTCCTCCAGTGTTTCTGGCTCCAGAGGGGGACAGGGCTCAACCCTTGCTGGTGGCCCTGGGGGAGGGCCTGTTGTTTCCCTCCCCTCCCCACAATCACCACCGAGGAGTCTGTGTCCTCAAGAAAAGCCCCTGGTGGCTGCATTTGAGAAATGCTGGGACTCTAGTCAATGAGTAAAGGTTGCCAGATTGGGCACTATGGGCCTGATTTTCAGAGATACTGAGCATCCACTACTCCCATTGACTTCAGCTGGAGCTGAGTATGTTCAGCGCCTTAGAAAATCAGACTCTATCTATCTGTCTATCTTGGCAGGCTCCCCAAAGAGAAAACGCTATATAACAAACACAACAGTATTCCATAGTAGTAGTCCAAAATATGGCAGTGTCTTTAATCTATGTCCTAGGGGTTGGGCTCATTATTGAATGATACCATAGTCCTTTTTTTAAATAACCAAACAATTAAATGGGCATGGAATCTGAACTAGACTTTCCTCCCTAGAAGTGATCCATCCAGGGCAGGGATCAGACAGATAGGTCAGGAATGTGGGGGCGTGGGGAGGAATTGAATGCCATTTCACGGTTATTCCTGGAGCTGTACCTATTAGGGAGTGAATTGAGCATTTCAGCCTGCAGAACTGTCAAGTCACTGACTTTCTCCAGCAGTGAATTCACATAGAAAGAGCAAGACTAGGAACATGTTAAAAGCAACTGAAATGAAGCCCAATGGGCCCATCCAAAACCTTATCTGGATTTCAGCATCTCAGGACTTTGGGGAAGTTCTGAGCCAGCTCTGCATGTGTAAAGGGAAGGGAACAGCCCTCCTGTGTACTATACTATAAAATCCCTCATGGCCAGAGACACCAACATCCTTTTACCTGTGAAGGGTTAAGAAGCTCAGGTAACCTGGCTGACACCTGACCCAAAGGACCAATAAGGGGACAAGATACTTTCAAATCCTGGTGGGGGGACATCTTTTGTTTGTGCTCTTTGTTTTGGGGGTTGTTCGCTCTTGGGACTAAGAGGGACCAGACAACAATCCAGGCTCTCCAAATCTTTCTAAACCAGTCTCTCATATTTCAAACTTGTAAGTAACAGCCAGGCAAGGCGTGTTAGTCTTATTTTTGTTTTCTCAACTTGTAAATGTTCCTTTTTGCTGAGAGGATTTTACCTCTGTTTGCTGTAACTTTGAACCTAAGGCTAGAGGGGGCTCCTCTGGGTTATATGAATCTGATTACCCTGTATAGTATTTTCCATCCTGATTTTACAGAGATGATTTTTACCTTTCTTTCTTTAATTAAAAGCTTTCTTTTTAAGAACCTGATTGATTTTTCCTTGTTTTAAGATCCAAGGGGATTGGATCTGGACTCACCAGGAATTGGTGGGGAAAAGGAGGGGGATGATTAAATTCTCCTTGTGTTAAGATCCAAGGGGTTGGATCGGTGTTCACCAGGAACTTGGTGAAAAAGTCTCTCAAGGCTACGCAGGGAGGGGAAGGTTTTGAGAAGAAAGGGAGTGTTCCAGACCGAGGAATCTGGATGGTGGCAGTGAAACCAGATCGAAGCTGGTAGTTAAGCTTAGAAGTGTTTATGCAGGTCCCCACATCTGTACCCTAAAGTTCAGAGTAGGGGAGGAACCTTGACAGCATGGATCTGGGTGGCTCAGGCCTATGAACATTGCTCAACACCAAAGGATGTTCAATATCATTATTCAATATCTTCATTAATGATCTAGAGGATGGGGTGGACTGCACCCTCAGCAAGTTTGCAGATGACACTAAACTGGCAGGAGTGGTAGATATGCTGGAGGGTTGGGATAGGAATACAGAGGGACCTAGACAAATTAGAGGATTGGGCCAAAAGAAATCTGATGAGGTTCAACAAGGACAAGTGTAGAGTCCTGCACTTAGGATGGAAGAATCCCATGCACTGCTACAGACTAGGGACCAAGAAAGGGACGTGATCTTTCCCCTCTATTTGACATTGGTAAGGCCTCATCTGGAGTACTGTGTCCAGTTTTGGGCCCCACATTACAAGAAGGATGTGGAAAAATTGGAAAGAGTCCAGCGGAGGGCAACAAAAATGATTAGGGGGCTGGAGCACATGACTTATGAAGAGAGCCTGAGGGAACAGGGATTGTTTAGTCTGCAGAAGAGATGAGGGGGGATTTGATAGCTGCTTTCAACTACCTGAAAGGGGGCTCCAAAGAGTATGGATCTAGACTGTTCTCAGTGGTAGCAGATGGAAGAACAAGGAGTAATGGTGTCAAAGTGTCAAAGTGGGGGAGGTTTAGGTTGGATATTAGGAAAAACTTTTTCACTAGGAGGATGGTGACGCACTGGAATGGGTTACCTAGGGAGGTGGTGGACTCTCCTTCCTTAGAGGTTTTTAAGGTCAGGCTTGACAAAGCCCTGGCTGGGATGATTTAGTTGGGGGTTGGTCCTGCTTTGAGCTGGAGGTTGGACTAGATGACCTCCTGCGGTCCCTTCCAACCCTGATATTCTATGATTCTATGTCATGACATTATCTGCTGCACTGGGAAGCCTATCTCCAGCTCACCACCAGATCCAGCAAGGATGAGGACTGTGTCAAAGCCAGTTCTCCTTCTTCTGATCTGCTTCTCTTGCCCAGGCCCATAGAGTCCATTCCTCTACCTCAGTCCTCTGGTTTCTGAAGGAGTGATGCCATCACCTCTAGCATGGAGAGCAGCAGCTGTTTCATGGGCACCCAGGTCAAAAAGTGAAGAAGA